>NW_028136026.1:0-458000 GCF_964662115.1 Mustela nivalis | reverse complement strand
CTGCCTTTGGCTCAGGTCATGATACCATGTTCCTGGAATCGAGCCCCGAGTCGGGCTCTCTGCTCGGTGGGGACCCTGCTTCACCTGCCTCTCTGCCTGTCTCTCTGCCTACTTGTGATCTCTCTCTCTTTCAAATAAATAAATAAAATCTTAAAAAGAAAATAAAAGGAAGTGAAATCATATGGTATTTGCCTTTCTCGGTCTGACTTATTTCTCTTAACCTAATACCTTCTAGATCCAGCCATATTGTCACAAATAGCAAGATCTCATTCTTTTTTATAGCTGGATAATATTCCATTATATATCTATATACACCATATCTTTACCCATTCATCTACTGATAAACACCTGAACTGCTTCCATATACTGGCTATTATAAATAGTGCTGCAGAAAACCTAGGAGGGCATATATCTTTTTGAATCAAGTGTTTTTATTTCCTTTGGGTAAATATCAAGTACTAGAATTACTAAAGCATATGGTAAATCTATTTTTAATTTTTTGAGGAACCTCCATACTGTTTTCCACAGTTGTTGCACCAATTTACATTCCCACTAAAAATGTACAGAGGTTCCTTTTTCTCCACATCCTGGCCAACACTTGTTCTTTCTTGTCTTTTTAATACTAGCCATTCTGACAAGTATAAGGTGATAGATCTCCCTGTGGTTTTGATTTTATTTTCCTGATGATGAGTGATATTGAGCATCTTTTCACATGTCTATTGGGTGTCTGTATGTATTTTTTGGAAAAATGTCTATTAAGTCCTCTGCCCATTTTTCAATTGGATTATATGTTGGGGTTTGGGTTTTTTGGGGGTTTGGTGTGTGTGTGTGTGTGTGTGTGTGTGTTCTTTACATATTTTGGTTATTAATTCTTTATTTTATTTATCATTCACCACTGTCTTCTCCCATTCTGTAGGTTCCCTTTTGGTTTTGTTGCGGGTTTCCCTTACTGTGCAAAAGCTTTTTATTTTGTTGTAGTCTTAATAATTTATTTTTGTTCTTGTTTCCCTTGCCTAAGCAGACATACCCACAAATAATGTTGCTAAAACCAATCTCCAAGTGATTACTGCTTATTGTCTTTTAGGAGTTTTATGGTTTCAGGGCTCTCAGTTATTCATTTAATTTTTTTTTTAAGTAAGCTTTACACTGAATGTGGGACCTAAACTCACAGCCTCAAGAATAAGTGTCACATGCTGTAAAGGCTGAGCAAGACAGGCACACCTCACACTTCACATTTAGATCTTTGATCCATTTTGAGTTTCTTTACGTGTATGGTAAAAGAATGTGGTCTAGTTTCATTCTTTTGCAAATGGCTCTCCAGTTTTCCCAACACTGTTTTTGAGGAGACTTTCTTCTGTTACATATACTTGCCTCCTTTGTCAAAGATTAATTGACCATATAATTGTGGATTTATTTCTGGGCTCTCTATCCTGTTTCTGTTGATTTATGCATATATTTTCTCCCAGTACCCTACTGTTTTGATTACTATAATGTTGTAGTATATCTTGAAATCCAAGAAACTGATACCTCCAGCTTTGTTCTCCTTTCTCAAGATTGTTTTGCATGCTACACTTCTTATAAAAGTATTCTGAGGTCATCCATTCTGCTTGGTTTGATGCTGGTAGGGTTTCTCTTTTTCTTTTTTTTTTTTTTTTTTTTTTTTTTTTTTTAAGAATCAACACAGTCTTTATTTTTTTTTTTTAAATTTATTTTTTATTTTCAGCATAACAGTATTCATTATTTTTCACCACACCCAGTGCTCCATGCAATTCGTGCCCTTTATAATACCCACCACCTAGTACCCCAACCTCCCACCCCCCACCCCTTCAAAACCCTCAGATTGTTTTTCAGAGTCCATAGTCTCTCATGGTTCACCTCCCCTTCCAATTTCCCCCAACTCCCTTCTCCTCTCTAACTCCCCATGTCCTCCATGCTATTTGTTATGCTCCACAAATAAGTGAAACCATATGATAATTGACTCTCTCTGCTTGACTTATTTCACTCAGCATAATAATCTCTTCCAGTCCTGTCCATGTTGCTACAAAAGTTGGGTATTGGTCCTTTCTTTTTTTTTTTTTTTTTTTTTTATAAACATATATTTTTATCCCCAGGGGTACAGGTCTGTGAATCACCAGGTTTACACACTTCACAGCACTCACCAAAGCACATACCCTCCCCAATGTCCATAATCCCACCCCCTTCTCCCAAACCCCCTCCCCCCAGCAACCCTCAGTTTGTTTTGTGAGATTAAGAGTCACTTATGGTTTGTCTCCCTCCCAATCCCATCTTGTTTCATTTATTCTTCTCCTACCCACTTAAGCCTCCATGTTGCATCACCACTTCCTCATATCAGGGAGATCATATGATAGTTGTCTTTCTCTGCTTGACTTATTTCGCTAAGCATGATACGCTCTAGTTCCATCCATGTTGTCGCAAATGGCAAGATTTCATTTCTTTTGATGGCTGCATAGTATTCCATTGTGTATATATACCACATCTTCTTGATCCATTCATCTGTGGATGGACATCTAGGTTCTTTCCATAGTTTGGCTATTGTGGACATTGCTGCTATAAACATTCGGGTGCATGTGCCCCTTTGGATCACTACATTTGTATCTTTAGGGTAAATACCCAATAGTGCAATTGCTGGGTCATAGGGCAGTTCTATTTTCAACATTCTGAGGAACCTCCATGTTGTTTTCCAGAGTGGCTGCACCAGCTTGCATTCCCACCAACAGTGTAGGAGGGTTCCCCTTTCTCCACATCCTCGCCAGCATCTGTCATTTCCTGACTTGTTGATTTTAGCCATTCTGACTGGTGTGAGGTGATATCTCATTGTGGTTTTGATTTGTATTTCCCTGATGCCGAGTGATATGGAGCACTTTTTCATGTGTCTGTTGGCCATCTGGATGTCTTCTTTGCAGAAATGTCTGTTCATGTCCTCTGCCCATTTCTTGATTGGATTATTTGTTCTTTGGGTGTTGAGTTTGCTAAGTTCCTTATAGATTCTGGACACCAGTCCTTTATCTGATATGTCGTTTGCAAATATCTTCTCCCATTCTGTCAGTTGTCTTTTGATTTTGTTAACTGTTTCCTTTGCTGTGCAAAACCGAGCACACCGACCGGAGTGAAGCGGGGTCTTTTATAGGAAGGTACAAACAAGTTATGGGTGGGGCGCAACTGATTGGTGGACAGTTTGAACTTTTGAAAAAGGCATACTTGGTGTTAGTGGATTGGCCCTGGAAGACCCCCCTCGCGGGAAGAGAAAAGCGGGAAGGGGAAACAAAGAGGGGAAGTTTGACCTTATTACTGGGCAGAAAGGCATCCTGTCTACGTGACCTATGTGACCATGCAGCCCCCTTGCCTACGTGATCTAGGGGACCATGCAGCCCCCTTGCCTACGTGACCTACGGGACCATGCCCCGGCTATTAGGAGAGGGTATCTTGTTCAAACAGGAGTCAAGTGTCATGCCCTAAAAGCCAAGCGGTTACAGAAAGGCAAAAGAGCAGTTACATTGAATTCAACCCTGGGGGAAGGGTCTTTTCATTGCAAGGGGAGGAGGGGTACTTTTACACAACAAAAGAGCAGTTAATTACTTAACGACGGGGGGGGGTGTCTTTCAAGGACATCATACCAACAATGCCAAATAATTTTCAGACAACAGCAAGATATCCAAGAATTCAACTAAATTCTGACACTTTCTACCTGAACATAGCGTAAGATTTCATCAGTTAAGGGATCAGTCCTCCAAGACTATCTCCAACCCCATCTCAGATGCCAGTCTCACTGTAGGCCCCAGGTTATTACCTGTGCTTGTGACTGAGCAACTACAGGTTGGAGGTCCCAATGGCCTACTTCTTACGTTCTTTTAATTTACCATGCTAATGGACATCAGAAGAAAGCAGGAGTGGCAATCCTTATATCAGATCAATTAGATTTTAAGCCAAAGACTATAATAAGAGATGAGGAAGGACACTATATCATACTCAAAGGGTCTGTCCAACAAGAAGATTTAACAATTTTAAATATCTATGCCCCCAACGTGGGAGCAGCCAACTATATAAACCAATTAATAACAAAATCAAAGAAACACATCAACAACAATACAATAATAGTAGGGGACTTTAACACTCCCCTCACTGAAATGGACAGGTCATCCAAGCAAAAGATCAGCAAGGAAATAAAGGCCTTAAACGACACACTGGACCAGATGGACATCACAGATATATTCAGAATATTTCATCCCAAAGCAACAGAATACACATTCTTCTCTAGTGCACATGGAACATTCTCCAGAATAGATCACATCCTTGGTCCTAAATCAGGACTCAACCGGTATCAAAAGATTGGGATCATTCCTTGCATATTTTCAGACCACAATGCTCTAAAGCTAGAACTCAACCACAAAAGGAAGTTTGGAAAGAACCCAAATACATGGAGACTAAACAGTATCCTTCTAAAGAATGAATGGGTCAACCGGGAAATTAAAGAAGAATTGAAAAAAATCATGGAAACAAATGATAATGAAAATACAACAGTTCAAAATCTGTGGGACACAATAAAGGCAGTCCTGAGAGGAAAATATATAGCGGTACAAGCCTTTCTCAAGAAACAAGAAAGGTCTCAGGTACACAACCTAACCCTACACCTAAAGGAGCTGGAGAAAGAACAAGAAAGAAACCCTAAGCCCAGCAGGAGAAGAGAAATCATAAAGATCAGAGCAGAAATCAATGAAATAGAAACCAAAAAAACAATAGAAAAAATCAACGAAAGTAGGAGCTGGTTCTTTGAAAGAATTAATAAAATTGATAAACCCCTGGCCCGACTTATCAAAAAGAAAAGAGAAAGGACCCAAATAAATAAAATCATGAATGAAAGAGGAGAGATCACAACTAACACCAAAGAAATACAAACTATTATAAGAACATACTATGAGCAACTCTACGGCAATAAATTTGACAATCTGGAAGAAATGGATGCATTCCTAGAAACATATAAACTACCACAACTGAACCAGGAAGAAATAGAAAGCCTGAACAGACCCATAACCAGTAAGGAGATTGAAACAGTCATCAAAAATCTCCAAACAAACAAAAGCCCAGGGCCAGATGGCTTCCCGGGGGAATTCTACCAAACATTTAAAGAAGAACTAATTCCTATTCTCCTGAAACTGTTCCAAAAAATAGAAATGGAAGGAAAACTTCCAAACTCATTTTATGAGGCCAGCATCACCTTGATCCCAAAACCAGACAAGGATCCCACCAAAAAAGAGAGCTATAGACCGATATCCTTGATGAACACAGATGCGAAAATACTCAACAAAATATTAGCCAATAGGATTCAACAGTACATTAAAAAGATTATTCACCACGACCAAGTGGGATTTATTCCAGGGCTGCAAGGTTGGTTCAACATCCGCAAATCAGTCAATGTGATACAACACATCAATAAAAGAAAGAACAAGAACCATATGATACTTTCAATAGATGCTGAAAAAGCATTTGACAAAGTACAGCATCCCTTCCTGATCAAAACTCTTCAAAGTGTAGGGATAGAGGGCACATACCTCAATATCATCAAAACCATCTATGAAAAACCCACCGCAAATATCATTCTCAATGGAGAAAAACTGAAAGCTTTTCCACTAAGGTCAGGAACACGGCAGGGATGTCCATTATCACCACTGCTATTCAACATAGTACTAGAGGTCCTAGCCTCAGCAATCAGACAACAAAAGGAAATTAAAGGCATCCAAATCGGCAAAGAAGAAGTCAAATTATCACTCTTCGCAGATGATATGATACTATATGTGGAAAACCCAAAAGACTCCACTCCAAAACTGCTAGAACTTATACAGGAATTCAGTAAAGTGTCAGGATATAAAATCAATGCACAGAAATCAGTTGCATTTCTCTACACCAACAGCAAGACAGAAGAAAGAGATATTAAGGAGTCAATCCCATTTACAATTGCATCCAAAACCATAAGATACCTAGGAATAAATCTTTTTTCTTTTTTATTCCTTATCTGAGATTTTCATATAATAAACAGTTTATTTTCTTTCTTTAAATGGTCCTCAAAAGGCCTGTGGCTTGGCATGCCAAGGGATGTAGATGACCAGTTGTACCCTAGGAGCAGTAACCACATGGCACAGGGTCAAGCTGTGGTAACTTTATAGGGACTTCCACCTGCTCAGCCCCAACTATAAGACAATTCCTGACATTGGAGATGTGAAAGAAAATGGGAGGGGAGGGGCATCTTAAAATCCATAAAATATGGCATATTGTCTCCTGTTTGTACTTTTACAATTTCTGATTTTGCAAATGGCCAAGCTGCCGCAGGGAACAAAAATGATGTCCTAAGTTGGCAGAGACTGACCTGGCCAGCTCTGTACTGCACAGGCTATGCGTTACTGGATAAGTATGAATGGAGAAAGCAGGGGTGATTCAGGGAAGCTGCTGCTTCTCCCTACATTGCCTTCATCACCCACAGGGAGGGGGCCCAAAGCCAAGGAGGACCTCCTGGAACTGAGACAGGGGAGGGGAAAAAAAAGCTGAACGATGCCACAGCTGCTGAACCATGACCAAAATATGGGGGAGAAGGCTGGCGGCAAATGTGCATGGTACACCGTGACATTTGGAGTCCTAGGTGACATAGAATCTTAAGGATCCAACCGTGCTCAAACTGATTTTACATGATGATTTTATCTACTAATCAACCCAGAGATGCAGAGGATGAAATAGGGCAATACTATAGAAAATGCTTGAGAGAAATCTCTCTTATGATTGAGATAACCTGATATTTCCATTGATTCATTCATTCATTCATTCATTCGTTCAACAATTATGTACTGAGTATTATGTATCAAATTCTCTTCTGAACACAGAATAAATAAGGAAAAAAACCCACAAATACCATTTTTATAGCACATGCATTCAAATAGAAGAGAGAGAACAGACAGTAAATAAATAAATATATAATATGTCAGCTGTTGATAAGAAGTCAAAAGTAGAGAGGGACAGAAACTATGTTGATTGTGATGGTGCTGGTGCTGGCTGTGTGTGCAGTTAGGGGAGATTACTCTGATAAGAAGACATTGGCAGATCCTTGAGTGGATTCAGAGAACAAGACGGGTACATTTAAGAAGAGGAAACAAGTGCAACGCCCCAAGAAAGGCACGCACTTGCTGTACTCTGTTAAACACTAAGGAGGCTGGTGAGCGGAGGCAGAGACAGCTGAGTGAAGAGGTAGGAGATGAATTGAGAAGGAAGTTGAGTGTTAAATTTTGTAAGACTGAATTTTGTATTGAGTGAAGTGGGGAGCCATTGGAGATCTTAGAGCAGAGAAATAACAAGGTCTGACTTTTCTCTTAAATGGATTGCTTTAACTGCTGAGTGGAAAATAAACTAGAACAGAGCAAAGATGGAATCCAGAAGACCAGATAGGAGACTATTACAATAACTCATAGAAGACGGTGTTTTGGACCACAGTGGGAGTAACTGAAATGTGGAGAACTGGTCAGATTTAGAATATATTTTGAAGATAGAATCCACAGTTTCTACCAAAGAATTAAACGTGGGCAGTGAAAGAAAGAGATGAATCAAGAATGACTCTACAGTTTCCTGTTTGAGCTATTGCAAGACCAGCAGAGCTCGAGAAGAATAAGAGCTTGGTTTTGAACATGTTGGGTTTAACTCATCTAGGTAGATCTGGAAAGCAGGCAGTGGAAGAAAGCTCAAAATCCAGGTCTGGACTGGAGGTGGAGATGTGGAGTCATCAGGAGATAGATGGTAGAAGAGGGACAGTCACCAAGGACTCAGTGTAGACAGAGAAGAAGTCTGAGGTTGGGTCCTGGAGCACATTCATACTCAGAGATCAGGGAAATGAGAAGAAATCCCAAGTGGAGGGGCATGTCCTCACTCAGAAGGGATTGGAGTAAGGGTTCCACCCAGGAAAACTTAGTGGGATTCTGTGGGTCTTCTTTCCTTACCGATTTTTCTTTTCAAGATTTATTTGAGAGAGAGAGAGAGAGAGCAGGAGCACACACATGCAGGGGGAAGAGACAGAAGGAGAGGGAGAGAATCTCAATCAGATTCCCCGCTGAGCATGGAGCCTGACATGGGGCTCGACTCCATAACCCTGAGCTCATGACCTGAGCCAAGATTCACACGCTTAACCACTTAGCAACCTAGACACCCACCCAGTTTGTTTTTCATTCTTTTATAAAAATATTTTATTCATTTATTTATTTGACACAGAGAGAAAGAGAGAGAGAGAGATCACAAGTAGGCAGAGAGGCAGGCAGAGGGAGAGGGAGAAGCAGGTTTCCTGCTGAGCAGAGAGCCTGATGCGAGAGCCCGAGACCCTGAGACCAGGATCTGAGCTGAAGCCACCCAGGTGCCCTCAATTTACTTTTCTCAGTGAAGTCATCAGAATGGTCGGTCATCAGCTGTATCTGATGGAAGGTGTTCAATTCTCACTCTGAACAAAATGGCTGTACATTAGAATCACTGGGAGAATTTTAAAAGCACACTTATATCCAGACCCTAATTGGATATTAATCTAATTGGTTCTACACCAATTAGATCAGGTCCTTTGGAGGTGGGCACTCCTGTGTTTTAAAGTCTTCCAGGTGATTCAAAAGTGTGGCCAGTGTTGAGAAGCCCTGGCTTAAGGTTGGAGGAAAGAAGATGTGAAATAGTCAAAATATTTCACGAGAAGAATGGAGATTCTGTCGGTCAGAGAAACATACTTGGATTTGTGGCTGAGAATTTAATGTGAAAGGGGCGCCTGGTAGGCTCAGTGGGTTAAGCCGCTGCCTTCGGCTCAGGTCATGATCTCAGGGTCCTGGGATCGAGTCCCACATTGGGCTCTCTGCTCAGCAGGGGGCCTGCTTCCCTTCCTCTTTTTGTGATCTCTTCCCTTCCTCTCTCCTACTGTGATCTCTCTCTGTCAAATAAATAAATAAAATCTTTAAAAAAAAAGAATTTAATGTGAAAGCTTCCAGCATTGTTGCTTTTCTCACCAACCACCTTCAGCTGCCAGGGGCAGACATAGGGTGGAAAGAAGGTTGGGTTTTTACCAGGGTGGGGTTTTATCAGGTATGTATGATGTATGATGGAGGTGAGAGTATGGGACAGGGATTATAGTTATGGGAGCAGAGTCTGTGCCAGCTGCGGAGGCCTGTGAGAATTTGGGGTAAGGATCAAGAACCACAGAAAATGAAATAGGGGGACGCCTGGGTGGCTCAGTTGGTTAAGCAGCTGCCTTCGGCTCAGGCCATGATCCCAGCGTCCTGGGATCAAGTCCCACATCAGGCTCCTTGCTCGGCAGGGAGCCTGCTTCTCCCTCAGTCTCTGCCTGCCACTCTGTCTACCTGTGCTCGCTCTTGCTCCCTCTCTCTCTCTGACAAAGAAATAAAATCTTAAAAAAAAAAAGATTCTCTTCAAAAAAAGAAAATGAAATAGGTAAATGGATTCTTCTGAGTGACTTAGATAATTAATACTTCTTGAAATAATTTAGTGCAGCCAGACCCCTGCAAAGCAGCACAAACAACTCTGATGAGTGCTTCAATCTACCACTTCTTCCCAGGGCTTCAATCAATTGCTTTCAACAAGTGAACATTGAGATATTTAGAGCAAAGGAAAAAAAAATAAATATTGGAAGTTCGCATTTTTTTAAGATTTTATTTATTTATTTGACAGAGACACAATGAGATAGGGAATACAAGCATTGGGAGAGGGAGAAGCAGGTTTTTCCTCTGAGAAGGGAGCCCGATGCGGGGCTGGATTCTCAGGCCCCTGGGATCATGACCTGAGCCAAAGAGCAGATGCTTAACAATTGAGCTACCCAGGCTCCCCTGGAAGTTAGCTTTTTACATTCTTGGAAAATGGGATTTTGTACATTTATGTCCTTTTTCTGTCCCCTTGTGGATATTTTCCCTCTTGAAGCACACCCAACCCCTGCTCCACAGTTGTCCAGTAAAAGAAAGGGATCTGAGTGCCATCCCCAAAGTTCACTTGCGTTTAAAGGAGAAACAATCCTGGGAAGCTGTTTTACACAAAAGAGTAGATTGCTCAGTTGTAGAAACTCAGCTATTATAAGAAAACGGGAGAGATATTCGTTACTAGAAGGGGGACTTGCTCAGTGTTTCCAAATTCACATTGGTAGATTGTTGAACTGTTGTAGGCTGAGTGTTAAAATCACATCTTTCCCTCCATTTTCTTACAGAGACAATGATGGTTCTTCCAAGATTGTCTGTGAAAGGCTAGGCACCTGCAAAACCACACATTTGACCTGAGCCATCACCCAAGTAGAATGTAATCCGCTCTCAGATCATAGGAGAAAAAAGAGAGAGAGAGAATCCCAAGAAGAAACACTCACGTCAGGATTTTCATCAAATTTAGTGCACGTCTCACCATTTATCTTCATTTGCGGTAATTTTTTAAATAAACACTAATGTCGAATTGCCCTGCGTTACAACGAGCAACTCAATTATCAGAAAATCACGAGTCTCCAACGTTTGTTCTAATTACTAAAGCAGAAGAGTGGACAGAGTTTAGAAAATTTTCAACAAGGCTTAAACAAGAGAGATTTTCCACTTTTTTCTAATCAGGTCAACATAGATACCACTTTCCCTACAACCTTGTAGGCAGTTGGTATTTTTCAGAGATATCATTTGGTTCTTTATAGAAGGCTTAAAGTTGGAGGTCCATAAAAACGATAATCAACTTTTGTGTGTGCCTTCTATAGGCCAGGAACTGTGCTAAATGAACAGTATCTAATTTAATCCTCCTAACAAGCCCTTTGAAGTCAATACTACTGACTATTCTCACTCCAAGGGGGGGGGGGCAGAGCAGATGCTTCGAGAGTTGAACTCAGTTTTCCAAGTTCATACAGCTCGTATATGATGGAATCAGGACTTGAGCTCAGTCTAATGCCAGGTTGGACCCTCAGTGGCAGCTACTGTAGTTTTTTTGACCGTCACCTGCTTCCCTCCCCCACCCCCGCCCCCATCTCATTCCCATTTAGGGATAATCAGCCATACCTAAATGACAGTGGCCAGGCAGGAAGGGTGGCTACTGGGTTTAATTATTTATATCCAGGGGGAAGAGCCGCCTCGCCCCATACGTTCTGCTTCAGCTCTTGCCCTGCCAGGGGAGTAGCCATCCTTCAAACCATCAGTGTTAATGGCTGGTGAGGGATGAATTAGGCGGCAGGGGTCACACACAGTTTACTAGTCATGCATATTTCTTTCAGAATACCTAAGTACCATTCCCTTGGAGATGAGAAGAAATGATGGGAGGGATGTTAAAAGGGACTCCCAGAAATATTTCTGGACCAGTCATGATCACTAGCCCTTATGATACTCTTGGAGTCATTTTACTGGTTCTTGAAATGAGTGCACTTGCCCTAGGATGGCTTGGCCCCTCCCAGTAATCAGAAGCTCCCAGGATGGGTCAAAGATTACTTTATTTGCTATAATTCTGCAAGTTGAATGTATCTCTCAGCCATTTCCTGTGAATGCTATTATGGGGCAGGCACAGGGGGATGACTATGGGACAGAAACATATCAGGTGAGAGGGATCCTATGCTTTTGTATGAAGGAGAAGCCCATTCTCCTTGGTGATGGGAGTTTTCCTTCTGCTCTGACTCCTGCCCAGCCGGGATCAGTGGGGAGCCTCCTCCTTTGGGCGACAGGTCTCTTTCTTTCTAAATCTTCTTTTTTTGGGACAAAAAGCAAGACTACCCTTCTTTTCATCTTTCAGCTTTTTCATCCTGGCCAACGACACTCAAACACCCTCGCCCCCAATTTGGGCTGCTAGACTATGCCAAGAGGCCACATACTGGATATATTACCTCAGGCCCAGTGTTTGGACTTCACTGAACCTTAATTGTAACATCTGAGAAGGGTTTGGGAGGCGGATGTTGTGAGGATTCATTAAGACAATGTTAAATTTTTATCACGGAGTCAAGAAAGATCTCTTGTTAGGAATGTGTTCAATCTTACCAGGATAGAGGGCAAAATAGCATTTTACATATATTTTTTTAATAAAGTATTTCTTTTTAAAAAATTATTTATTTGACAGAGAGACAGAGCAGGAATACAAGCAGGGCAGTGGGAGAGGGAGAAGAAGTCTTCCTGTTGAGCAGGGAGCCCAATGTGGGCCTCCATCCCAAGACCCTAAGATTATGATCTGAGTGGAAAAACGACGCTTTAAGGACTGAGCCACCCAGGTTCCCTGCAAAACAGCATTTTTTAAAAAGATTTTATTTATTAATTTGACCGACAGAGATCACAAGTAGGCAGAGAAGCAGGCAGAGAGAGAGGGAGAAGCAGGCTCCCCGCTGAGCAGAGAGCCCAATGAGGGGCTCCATCCCAGGACCCTGGGATCATGACCTGAGCTGAAGGCAGAGGCTTTAACCCACCGAGCCACCAGGCACCCCGGAAAACAGCCTTTTAAACAATATTTTTATTTTTATTTTATACATATATATGTAAACAGAGAATTGAATGTATACATATAAATATAACTTGTAAACACATTTGATATATATTTATGTTTATCCTAGGATGCAACACTGCCCTCCTGAGCAGCGCAAGAGGGTGGGTTTTTACAAAGAATCACCAAACAGCTTGACCCAACTGAACGGCCTGCCTTGCGCTGCTGCTTAAGAGAAAGCGTTGAGTTGGTTAAGGTTTGACAAATACTGAGAAAAACCAGTCAATTAATATGTTAAAAACACTACCCAACCACAGTATGAACCATTTAGACATATGGCTTTAATTTTGACTTTAGTCTCCAAAGCCTAGGGGTCCCTGGGGAAAGGGGGCAGAGGGAGAGAAAGGACCAGCTTCTCTGTGGGCCAGGTTTCTGGGGTTGCTCCCAGCCCTGCCCCCAGAGGGAATGCCCCCACCCAGGGCTTTGCTCCCAGAAGGGCCCCTCCCCCAGAAAGCCCCTTCCCAAATGGCCCTGACCTTTGGCCACACCCTCAGAGGTCCCATTATCCACCCCCAACCCCCTCACACCCCCCTACCCTGCCAAGCACCGCCCTCAGAAGGGTTCTAAGGTGAAGTCAGTGTGCTTCTCTCTCAATGTCTAGGAATTACTCAGTTTTATTTTTGACTTTGTGTTTTTTGAGCGAAGTGGGTGGTGTAAGGACCTACTTTATATTTTTATATTTTAGCCAGAGGCTTCCATTGAGGTTACACAATAACCTTGTTGTTTAACCCTTAAGCTGTCCCTGCTCCCCTTCTCCCAGGGGACTTACTTAAAAACAAGTCCCGGAAATCAACCTCAGGTAACAAAGCCCAAATACAAGGGTGGGTCAGGCCAGGTAAGACATCTGATCAGTGGAGGGCTGCATACTGTCTCCCTAGCTACCAAGGAGTATGGGTCCCGCCCTTTGTGAGTCTTTTGGGCGAAAATCCTAACCAAGGTGATAGGCTAGGTCAAATATCTACTAAAAGGTAAGTTGTAATTCAATTGGTCACCTAGCATCACTGTGCAGCTTTCTCTGTGTGTTAAAATTTCATTGGCCACCTGTGCATGACCAGGCCCAACCGCATGGCCTATGTCCTTAAAAGCTAGTCTGTAAAGGAGAGAGGGGTTGACTTCTCTGTAAGAAAAGCGGCCCTGGCTGGTCAGTTTGATTCTTGATGCTTGGTGCAAAATAAAGCTTTGTTTGACCTTCGCTTTGTATCAGTCTCGCTCTTTTAATCATGGACCCATTATTGGGGCATAACAGGTGGGATAGTGGAGCACGTACATAGTGGAGGGGACAGCCCACTGTGGGTATCCACCATTCCTTGCCTGTACTGCTCATTTGCATGTACTGCTCGCCCTGCCCGGTGAGCACAGCATGGAAATGGACACCTCGTGAGTGGTGGTCAACGAGACTCGCTGACCACGTGATGTCTATGACCGCGTCAACCGGAGCTCGCCTTCCCTACAGACCAGAGCTTGCTCTGAGCACCGGCAGGAGGCGGTGGCCTCTTGTGAGCAGCCCAGAACCCTGTCTTGTCCTTTCTCACTCATGTCACCTCCCTGTGTTAGCCAAGCCTTGGAAGTGGTGACTTAGGAGGGAAGGGAAAGAAAGGCAGCCCCTGGCTCCTGATCCTGTCAAGTTCCGTAATCATCAGGAAGCCGAGGGCAGCAGGGTTGGTGGAACAGGTGTGAGTCCCCAGGTGAGGTAAAGATGGCAGAGCTGGTCTTGTGCAGGATTTCTACGGTTCTGATAAGAAGAGGGCACGTGGGTGTGCCCCAGCTGTGGAATTCCCTGCGTGAATTATTTAACACTGACATTGCACCCTGCGAAGATGAATGGCATAAATCATGCCCATAATCACATTATAAAATTTTTATTTGCTTGGAATGACATTAAATGCAAATAGAAAACAGCAGCCATGCCCCTTCAGAAGACAGATGGTGGAGGAAATGAGCTTTCTATTTTAGTACCTTTAACAAACACTTCCTCCCTGTTTTTGCCCAAAGGGCCCTATATCTTCATTTTGCATGGGGCTTGTAAATTATGTAGCCAGCCCTGGGGACAGCTGTGCAGTGTCTCAATGACCCAGTGCAGGGAATGGCAGGAGCCTCCCTCCTTGATACAGTAGTATTACACAAGCCCCTGAAGCTGAAACAGAACTTCAGGATAAAGTCTGGGGGGGAGGTCCTCAAATTTCTGAGTCATGGGCTGTTGTAAACAAAATAACAGCCGGGTGGCTTAGGCAACATACAATTTATTTTCTCATGGTTCTGGGCGCTGGAAGTCCAAGATCAAGGTGGCAGTAGGGTTCGATTCTTCAAACGTCTCTCCTTGGCTTGCAGATAGCTGTGTTCTCCACTCTGTCTTCAAACGATTGTCCTTCAGTCTGTACTGTCTGTGTCCTAATTTCTTCTTCCTGTAAGCACACCAGTCCTGTTGGCTTGGTGCCCACCCCCAGTGAGCTCGTTTTCCCTTTATCACCTCTTTAAAAATCCTGTCTCTGAATACTGCCACATTCTGAGATGCTGGGTGTTAGGACGTCAACGTAGGAATCTGGGGGCATCCAACTAAGCCCATAACAATAGTCAAAACTGGATCCGAAACTGAAATATAGACACATTTTAAAATGCTAAAAGTGTATATATATAATTTTTGTGGTAGGCCTGAGATGGTTGGTAGGCTGAGATGTATTTGTAACCTTTGAGGGAAACATCCTTTGGAATGATCAAAGAGCGCTTCTATGTAATTTCATACATCCACAATTAAACCCCAGAGCTTTTTAATTTGGAATTTGGCTGTTTTGTGCTTGGTGGTAACCAAAACCAGCCTAGGGCTTTTCTTTTGTTTTGGCAGAAATGTAGGAGGCAGAGGACTTGAGCATTTAGACATCTTGCTGCTCTTTGGTTTAATCATACTCTACTGAGTTGCCCGAAACTAATTAAGCTCTTGGCTCTGTAGAGGAGAGATGATGTTCCTTACATGTCATTGGCCACAATGTTCCTTTTTTAAATTGTTGTTAACATTTGTGTTATTTTTCAGTATAAGAGACAAGCTTTACCTTAGTTTGGGCTGATGTAACAAGAGCACCATAAACTAGGTGCTTTAAAGACATACTTATTTCTCTCAGTTCTGGAAGCTGGGAAGTCTACGATCAAGACCCTGGAAGATTCTGTGTCTGTTCAAGTGCCCACTTCCTGGGTCACAGATGACCATCTTCTCCCTATAACCTCCAAGGTGGAGGAGGCGAGGGATCTCTGTGGGGTCTCTCTTATGGAGACACTAATCTCGCCCATGAGGACTCCACCCTCATGACCTAAACATCTCCCAAGGACCCCATCTCCTAGTTATGTCCCTTTGGACATTGAGTTTTCAACTTATGAATCCTGGAGGGATACACTGTCTACAGTGAGCTTCGTCAAACATCTTTTATGTTCAAGGCACTGTTTTTTGGCAAAATTAATCATTTCCTACACATCCTTTGAAGCAAGAGTATTTCTGCACTTTGCCTTCCTTTAGAACCTTTCTCTAGAGAGGATCCTAAAAAGTTCAGAAAAGATGCAGAAGAAACCTGCTGGTTAGCTCGTTTTTCACAGTAGAGCAGAATTCATTTTGAAGTAGGTTAATCTTAGAAATCCAGGCGAAGACACTTCGCTTGAAAATCATCTCAAATGATCAGTTAGTTTTGTTAGTAGGAGTAATAGTAACTATAAGATCAATAGAACAACTTTTTGTTCTACTGTGGGCCTACTGTGTGCTGGCTACCTTGGAGCACCTGAGTCGAACCATCTCGTGATCCTTTCAACAGCCCACTGAGGGTCACACTGTCTTCTCCTCCACGTTATGGATGAACCTTAAGTCTGGGCCAGAAATGACACAACTTTCCCAAAGCCATATTGCTACTGAGGGGCCAGCTGGGATCTACGCCCACTCTGGTGCCAGAGCCTGTGATTGCAAACGTGGGCTGCACTAGCTGTTCAGAACAAAGGACTGTTCATGGAGGTGACACAGCTAACCCGTGAGACCCACCACCCTTTTCCCTAAGGTCATCCCGGTACAGCCTGCAGTGATGGCCCGAGTTAAGCATTTGAACTTGGTGCTGCAGAGGGCGTGTTTTAGGGACAAGATTGGTGTTAAGGGGGTCTAATGAAGCCCAGAGGGAATGGAAGGAAACAGGACTTGGGGAAATATCTGGGTCCCTGGAGCAGTGATCTCCTTTTATTACTGTGCACCTCTCTTTCACAAAAATACATACATACATACATACATACATACATACATACATACATACATACAAAAAATATTTGCGGACATAGCACAAATTTAAGCAAATTTTTGATAAATTATAAACTCTACTACTCTACTAAATTATTATAAAAGGCATGCAAAAGCTAAACAGTTAAATGGATGACATGAAATATGAATAAAACTTATAATATTTTCTTCCAGCCCCTTACTGGACTATTTGTCAAACTCCCTTTGGAGAAGACTTTTTAAAGATTTGTTTATTTATTTATTGAGAGAGAGAGAGACAACACGTGTGTGCACATGTGAGTAGGGGGGGGGTGGGGCAAAGGGAAAAGGAGAGAAGCAGACTCCCCATTGAGCACAGAGGCCTCACTAAGGGCTCAATCCCATGATCCTGAGATCATGACTTGAGCCAAAATTTTGAGTCAGACATTTAATCAACTGAGACACCCAGGTGCCCTGGAGAAGACTTTTTAAGAAAGAGATAGGACACTGGATTTATAGCAATAATTCCTAGAATTAATCTTTATTTATTTTTTTTAAAGATTTTATTTATTTATTTGACAGAGAGAAATCACAAGTAGACAGAGAGGCAGGCAGTGAGAGAGAGAGGGAAGCAGGCCCCCTGCTGAGCAGAGAGCCCGATGCGGGACTCGATCCCAGGACCCTGAGATCATGACCTGAGCCGAAGGCAGCGGCTTAACCCACTGAGCCACCCAGGCGCCCCTAGAATTAATCTTTAAAAGTGGGAAGATAGAAATGGTTTTTTTAATTTTTTTTAAAGATTTTCTTTATTTATTCATAAGAGATGGGAGGCAGAGACAGAAGCAGGCTTCTCGCAGAGCAGGAAGTCCAGAGTGGGACTTGATCCCAGGACCTGGGATCATGACCCTAGCTGGAGATAGATGCTGGAGATACTGATAAACCAAACTTTAGGGAAAAATACTGAACTTTACTGGGAAGATGAAGCAGAACAACAGCATATGGCAGCAACATGAGTTTTAGATAGTTGTTGGTCACCCAGAAGGCTTAAGGTGGAGAGAAAAACAAAAGGCTGTAGTGACCCAAAATTGTCCGAGTTGTGACCCAGGAACTTCCGGGTGACATAAAGATTTGTTTATTTATTACACGGACAGCGCCATGTGGGGACAGAGCGAGGGGGAATGAGAATTCCATACAAACGTGTGAGTGGCTCTTCTCCCATCTCCAGGGGGGAAGGAAGAGATTGGGTTTACTCCAGTAAGCATGGTGATGAGTTGGTGAGGTAGGTTGACTAGATGTCTGGACACCTGAAAAAGCCAGCTAAGGGGGCTTCCTGGCCATCTTGTCAGTGTCTTATTGAAAGCTTGTCATGTGCAAGACTTTCTTTTAACAGGTTGCCAGGTGAATTGATGTACAAATCAGACTACTGGCCGCCATGTGTCATTGCTCAGGTGGTCCATGACACAGTGCCCTGCCACTAAGGGGATGCACTTAGCATTACAGACATCGTTCTGTCTTTGTTATTTTGAAATTTAGAAAATATCTTATTAATTTGTTCACCCCAAAGAGGCAATTTATTGCTTACTATGACAGTCTTTTGGTAGAGGACACAAAACTGCTTTCTTTGTTATGAAAATCAATGTGTTACACCAATTTTCTGAAAGATAGAAATGAATTGCCTCCTTCCAGCTGGGTCAGGACATAAGTGTACCCTATGTACTGGTTTTTCAATAGATTCCATTTACAGATTGTACATGTCTCTCAATACAGAAGACATTTGCTCACATTTATGTGTAGAACATTCCCGAACCTGGTCCAGGTTGCGGATGAAACCGTCACTCTGACTGGCAAGGCATAACGAAGAAGAGTTTTCCTGTAAACAATATGTGGTCATGGAAGGAATCAGCACTGCAATTCGTGGCTGATTCCAAAGGCTCTAAGAGGTGGTAGATGCACAGGCAAAGTGGTGACTTTTGCAGAGGAAGCAGGCTGGGGAGAGATAGCAAAACAGAAGTTTGAGAGGGCCCTGAAATCTCCTTCTGTGGGATTATTGGCCATTGAGCTTGAGAAAGGCTATGGTGAAAACTTGAAAGAGCATCAGATCAAACCCTTGGCCACTGGAGGTTGGAACTGACATGAGCAGCACTATCTCTATTCTTGACCCAAGGCCACAGGATGACAAGCTTTGCTTTTTCAATGTGGTCTCAAGTCTCTATACTGCCCTATAAAGAAAATAATACAAATAAATGCTGAGAGTGTAAAGTGTAAGCAGAGCTCCCCTTGGCCATTTCCTAAGTTTTGTCCACTCCGAAGTGAGTATCACTTTGGTGAGTGCATTGCAGGAAATGGCCTTAATGATCAATGGCAGACCTCCACTCCAGAGTGACATAAAAAGCAATCTGCACCTCCTTCCTGATTTGTCTGTAATGAAACTTGCTTTCCTCAGGTCCCAGCATTCGATGCAGATAAATATGTTCCCTTTCGTTGGCTCTTACTCATACTTCAGCAAGATTTCCCATGTGCTTTCCTTGGCTGGCTGGGAAACTGGACGACAATTTATGGGATCTTAGGGGACAGGCGCGTAGAATTCCAGTGGGATCCCGGAACAGAACCTAATTGGAGATTAGAGACCATTGCGGTGCAAAGCTTTTCTTTGATATCGAAAGAGGTGCATGTTATGCAAATATTAGCAAGTGTAAGTTCACACTGTCTATTGAAAATTTATAGACTCATTATAGTCAAGAAGGCTGGAAGATAAGTAGATTTTGGGAAAGATTCAGGTAAATTCAGGGAGGTGGCAAATTACCCCAGGGAAAGTAGAATGGCTAAAGAGTATGGCCCAAACTTTTTAAAAAAATTGTAGTCACTTATTTGACACACAGAGAGCCAGAAAGCACAAGTGGGGGGAATGGCAGAGGGAGAAGGGGAAGCAGGCTCCCCGCTGAGCAGGGAGGCAAATGTGTGGGACTCGATCCCAGGACCCTGGGATCATGACCTGAGCTGAAGGCAGACACTTAACCGACTGAGCCACCCAGGCACCCCCTGGCTCCAACTTCCAAAGATGGTGTATGAGATACCTTTGGTAGGAAGGAATGAAGATCAGCAACTGTCCTTGATTCTGCTTCTCAGGAAGGCATTGTGATGTGGTGCCCAGGACTTTGGAGACAGACACATGCTTGGTGCCCTCTGGCTCTGCCGCAAAAGCAACACTTTCTAGAGGGCAGCTGCAGGCACTGGGTGGCGTCACACAGGGTCAGACCCAGGAGGCACTCAGCCACGTACCCATTCCACCATCCTGCTGGGTTTGGAAGAGCGCTATCTAAGTCTCTGCTGCTGAAGGACCATCCAGAGTGACATGTCCCATGGGGCATCCCGGCATTCCTTTACCCCTTCAGGTTGTTGGCAGCAAGGCTGGAAATTTTTTTAATTGCCTGGGAAAATGATAGCAAACAGCTCCAAAAAGGAGTTTCAGAACGCAGACTTCATACTATGTTTTGAGTACATTTCATTCATTTGGCAGGTACTGACAGGGTGCTTAAGTGCCAGGGGCTGCTGCATTAGAAACGGACTTGAGAAGTTAACAGGAGGGGGCTCCAGCCCTCAACCAGCACAAAGTTGATCAATGGATGCATGTGACAGACAGAGCACTGTGACGGGGAGTACTAGGTGCTGTCATAAGAAGGGTATGCCTGGAGTTAAAGGAATACTCGGGGGGAGCCAGCACCAACACTCGGGGAGAGCTGTGGGAAATATGATGGATGCAGATGGCTCCAGGGGAAACCAGAGAACTGCTCAGATCCCTGCTTCTTAACAGCTCCAAGTGCCCGCCGCTTCAGAGTGGGGGCTGGGCGAGCAGGGAGCTGGGGTGGGCGCAGCGATGCCTAAGTTCCGACCTCAAGCCCCTGCGCTGTTTCACCTGTCCCTTTAGGAGTACAATGACATAGGATGTCACCAACGGAGGATCTACCCCTGCATCCTGGTACTGGGAAAGCACGCGAGGGCTGCGGAGCTGAAAGCAAGAGTTGGTAGTTCCAGTAATGTGTGCAGGGTTTTAAAAAACTATATACCGGAAAATATCCGGTCTTATTTGCATGTGTTTGTATCATGCACAATTTTTAACTGCAATCCTCCTTTTACCTTCTTCCCTGTTGTTCAGACTCTCCTCTCCTCACCGCTGCCTTTGTCCCTATAATACCTGTTGACAGCCTGGTGCTCATCCATGAGCTCATTCGCCTCTATCCACGCACGCATGGGGCTCTGTCACTGTTTAACAAATATGGGCTCATTTTATCTACCTCTTGATCTAGTGCTTCCCAGTTAATAATCCCTCCTGCATAACGTCCTTCTGTTTTTATCTTCATTTTTATAAAGAATGGTTGCTCACCTTTTATCAGGTGCCTTTATTTTTTTATCAAATGCATTTATTGCTATGGTCTTAAGAGTTTTTTCACAGTTAATTTAGTGATGAGGTAAATCTTATTGATTTTCTGGTCTTGAGCTTTTTTTATTTTCCTGGAATGAATCCAAGTTGGTCTCAGGATATAGTCCTTTGATAGATGCCTGACTTCTGTTATTTGCTAACATTAGTTCAGTTTCTGTTAACTAATCTGTCCTAAGCCAGATTTGTTAATAGCTTCCCCGTTCCTCCCTCTCAGGTTTGGGTATTAAAATTGTGCTCAGCTTCATCAAGTGAATTGACTTATTATTGTTTAATTGCCTGTTGCCATTTAACAGTAGAATGACAGTTATCCAGCTGCAAACCTGTCTGATCTTGGAACTCATCTTCTTAATTTTCCATTCTTGAATCATTTGGATGATTTTGTTTTCCTAGGAAATCATCGTTTCTTCTAGGTTATCAAATTGATTAGTATAAAGTGCCTTGAAGTTTAGTGATTCTTTTATATTATGCATTTGCTTTTATATCTCTGTTCCCAATCCTTATCTGTTTTGCAACTCTCTCCCTCTCTCTGTCCCCTCCTCCCTGAAACCCCCCTTTCCCCATTCCCCTTCCCTCTCCCCACCTCCTCCCACACCCCATCTTCCCCCTCTCTTATCCTTAATAGGGCATGTGAAGTTTTTTTTTATTATTATTATTTCATTAGTCTTTCATAGAAACAACTTTGAGTTTATTTGCCCCTGATATTTTTTATTAGTTTAAAAATTTATCTTTATTATAATTACTTCCTTTCTTTGGATTGAGCTGCCCTTTTCTGATGGGTTTAAATGAGTACTTTCTTTTATTTAAAAAAATGTTTGAAATTGAAGACATTTGACACTAAAGTCTCCTTAGAGTATAACTTCTGGTGTCTTCTGTAAGTTTTGGTATGAAATAGTCTCCTTTCCATTGCTTTCAAGATTTTCTTCAGTTGTCTTATGATTTCTTCTTTGACTGAAGACTGTATTTCTTAACTTGTATGTAGTTTCAATTTTTTGTTACCAGGTTATCTAATTCTGATTCTACCGGATTGTGATCAAAGAACTGTTCTTTAAATCTTTAATTTGGAAGGCTTGTAAAGGTTTCCTTTGTTGCCTAGTATGCAATTAATCTTTACAAATATGGCTTTCCTTAGGTGTAAGAAAGAAATGTTTTCCGAAGGAAATAAGGATGTCTATTTTCTTTTTTTTTTTTAAGATTTTATTTATTTATTTGACAGAGAGAGATCACAAGTAGGCAGAGAGGCAGGCAGAGAGTGAGAGAGAGGAGGAAGCAGGCTCCCCGCGGAGCAGAGAGACCTATGTGGGGCTCGATCCTAGGACCCTGGGATCATGACCTGAGCCGAAGGCAGAGGCTTTAACCCACTGAGCCACCCAGGCGCCCCAGGATGTCTATTTTCTGTGTGTCCTTGTTTTTCCCTCCTTCTAGTAGATACTCCCATTTGAAAAGCTAAAATTTTACCTTGTTATTGCATTTTTAGAGTCTTCAGGTATTATGTTGTTAGATGTATACCTGCTTATACCTTTTACATCTTCTTTCCAAACTCTGCCTTTAAAAATGTCCCTCTTCATCTTAGTACCTATAACTTTATTTTTTTTTAAAGATTTTATTTATTTATTTGACAGACAGAGATTACAGGCAGGCAGAGAGGCAGGCAGAGAGAGAGGAGGAAGCAGGCTCCCTGCTGAGCAGAGAGCCCAATTCGGGGCTCGATCCCAGGACGCTGAGATCATGACCTGAGCCGAAGGCAGCGGCTTAACCCACTTAGCCACCCAGGCGTCCCAGTACCTATAACTTTAGACCCAACTTGTCTGCGATGAATTTTGCCATTCCGGCTTTCTCTTTTGCATGGTATCTCCTCACCTGATACATTCTCAATCCCTTTTGCATTTTAAGTATGTTTCTTGAACAGCGTGGATCTGTAACCTCCTGATAGGCGCTTTAATAGAAAAAGTCAGTCTGTACACATTTAAATTAATGATAAACAGTCATAATTTTATTCCTCCCATCTTATTTTGTTTTTATTTTCCCCATTTTTGATGTTTTTAATCAAGTTCATTCTTTTTGTACTTGATAAATAGAGAAGTTCTTTGCATTTTTCGATGACAGCTTAATTGAGATATAATTCACAGGCCATACCACTCACCATCTAATGTGGACAATTTAATGGCTTTCACTATATTTAACTATACTATACTGAACTACCTACACATTTTCATCATCCTCAAAAGAAAACTTTAGCCATCACCACCAGTCTTAGGCAACCGCTAATCTACTTTCGGTCTCTGTAGATTTAGCTATTCTGGAAATTCCATATAAATCAAATTATGCAATACGTGGTCTTCTGTGACTGACTTCTCTCAATCAGCAGAATGTTTTCAAGGCTCCTCTGTGTCGTGGCACATATCAAAATTCTATTCCTTTTCAAGGCTGAATAATATTCCACAGGCTGGATGGATCACATTTTATTTATCTCTTCATCAGTTGATGAACATCAGGGTTGTTCTCACCTTTTCACTATTACGAATAAACCCTAAACCTTCATGCACAAGTTTTTGTGTGGGCATAGTTTTTTTCTTGGCTCTATACACAGGAGTGATATTGGTGTGTCATATGGCAACTCTGTGTTCCTCATTTTGAGGAGCTACTAAACCATTTCTAATGTGGCTGTGCCATTTTCCAAGCCCACCAGCAATTTACAGGTTCCAGCTCTTCACATCCTTCCAACACCTGCTTTTGGGGTTTTTGATAGTAGCCATCCACGTGGGTGGGAGGTGGTATCTCACCATGGTTTTGATTTGCATTTCCCGAATGATTAGTGATGTTGAGCATATTTACACGTGCTTATTGTCCCATATATTTTATATATACCTTATATGTATCTTTAAATATATATTATATATTTCATATTTTATTTATATTTAAATACATATTTAAGAATGTAAATATATTTACATAAATATGTTTATATATAAATATATGATCATGTAAATATATTTATATATACATTTATATATTAATGTATACATTTGAATATTAGAGAAATGTATATTCAAGTTCTTTGCTCATTTTTTAAGAGATTTTATTTATTTATTTGAGACAGATTTATTGAGAGAGATCACAAGCAGGCAGAGAGGCAGGCAGAGAGAGAGGAAGAAGCAGGCTCCCTGCTGAGCAGAAAGCACGGGGCTCGATCCCAGGACTCTGAGTTCAAGACCTGAGCGGAAGGCAGCAGCTTAACCCGCTGAGCCACCCAGGCGCCCCTCTTTGCTCATTTCTTAACTTGGTTGTCTTTTTATTTGAGTTGTAAGAATTCTTTGGTGCCTGGGTGGCTCAGTGGGTTAAGCCGCTGCCTTCGGCTCGGGTCATGATCTCAGGGTCCTGGGATTGAGGCCCGCATCGGGCTCTCTGCTCAGCAGGGAGCCTGCTTCCCTCTCTCTCTCTCTGCCTGCCTCTCCATCTACTTGTGATTTCTCTCTGTCAAATAAATATAAAAAAAAATCTAAAAAAAAAAAAAAGAATTCTTCACACAGTCTGCATGCATGTTCCTTATATATGACCTGCAAATATTTTCTCCCATTTAGTGGCTTGTCTTTTGACTTTGTCAATGGGGTCCTTGGAAGCACAAAACTGGGATATTTTGGTTGAGTCCCATTTATTTGTTTATTATTTTTTTTAAGTTGCTTGTACTTTGGTGTTTGGCTGAGGAGCCGTTGTTAGATTCAAGACCACTAACATTTACCTTTGTGTTTTCTTCTGAAAACTTTATCATTTTACTTTATTTTTATTTTTTAAAAGATTTTATTTATTTGAGAAAGAGACAATGAGAGAGAGCATGAGCGAGGAGAAGGTCAGAGGGAGAAGCAAGCTCTGTGGAGCTTGGAGCCTGATGCAGGACTCAATCCGGGGTCTCTGGGATCATAACCTGAGCAGAAGGCAGCCGTCCAACCAACTGAGCTACCCAGGCATCTCGAACTTTATCATTTTAATGCTTACACTTATGTCTTTGATGCATTTGGGGTTATTTTCTCTGTATGGTGTTAGGCAGGACTCCTGTTTCATTATTTGCATGTGGCTGCTTGGGAGTAAAATACTGTTCTTACCCCCATTGAATTGTTTGGGAGTCTTGTCAAACATTAGTTGACTGTAATTTATTTTCCTTTTTTTTTCCCCATTGAGGCATTTCACGTGCCATGTATATTATATTTCTAGGAAAAAGGAATCCCAGGATTTTCCCTCCTGCCTGGATTCTTCCTTCTTCATGGTGCATGATGCCAGAAGAATTTTTCCATGCAGTGAAACCAAACTGAGGGGATGGAAATATTCTGCCACTTTTCTAGATCTTTCAGTTATACAAGTCTAGGGCTGGTCATGCCACACTTGTTTAACTTGCCCGTGAGGTTCACAGCAGTTTTCCCAGCTCTGTGGTCATCAATAATTTCAAATTTGCCAATGTACTCATGCTTCGTCATCACAGTGAGGAAACGGGACGATGACTTTGGTGCAGGGCCTCCTAAGAACCTGACCTTCGCCCCCCCTTTCAGCAGTGTTAATGTTCTTGAGGGCATCTGTGGGACATTTGTTCACACTGTTACTGCGGCACGGAAAGATGGCAGAAAAAGCTTTTTTCCCTTTTATTAATATTTGGTCTTGTTCTCCTTCCCTTTCTCATAACCGAATGCGTATTTCCCCTTCGTCATTTGAAAACTGCATACTGTTCTCCAGCTGTTTTCCCCAGACGAGACCTTGTGTATCAAGAATCCTTATTTCACGGTTATTATACACAATCTTAAAGATTTATGACTGTCCGCTTATTTTACACATGCATACACACGAAGCACTAAATACGGACTTTATCTGAATGGCTAAATGTTGGCCAAGACAGAAGCCAGTTGTAGTGGGAACTGATAGGATAAAGATATAGTCTGAAGTTTTTGTTCTTTAAAAAAAGCCTTCATGGGGCGCCTGGGTGGCTCAGTGGGTTAAGCCGCTGCCTTCGGCTCAGGTCATGATCTCAGGGTCCTGGGATCAAGTCCCATGTCGGGCTCTCTGCTCAGCGGGGAGCCTGCTTCCTCCTCTCTCTCTCTCTGCCTGCCTCTCTGCCTACTTGTGATCTCTCTGTCAAATAAATAGTTAAAATCTTAAAAAAAAAAAAAAGCCTTCAGGGGGCGCCTGGGTGGCTCAGTGGGCTAAAGCCTCTTGCCTTCAGCCCAGGTCATGATCCCAGGGTCCTGGGATCAAGTCCTGCATCGGATTCTCTGTTCAGTGGGGAGCCTGCTTCCCCCTCTCTGCCTGCCTCTCTGCCTACTTTTGATCTCTGTCTTTCAAATAAATAAAATCTTAAAAAAAAAAAGGCCTTCATATTTTATTAAAAATTTTAGGTGTCCGAATTCAAAAGGTTAACAATATAGTACAATAATAATAATAATAATATATCATCTAATAATAAAATAATAATAATTTCTCCTGCATAGTCACTGCTGCACACTAGTAAAATGAGATGTTTCTTTTCTCTTCTTTTTTAAAGATTCTATTTATTTTATTTATTTGACAGGCAGAGATTATAAGTAGGCAGAGAGGCAGGCAGAGAGAGAAGGAGGGAAGTGGGCTCCCCGCTGAGCAAAGAACCCGACGTGGGGCTTGATCCCAGCCAAAGGCAGAAGCTTAAACCACCCAGGTGCCCCGAGATGTTTATTTTCATTTGGGATTATGGAGGGGCAAGGTGTTTTTGGCTCTCCTGCTGAAGTAGGGACTCAGTCAGTATTGTCTCCACCTTTTTCCCTAATAGTAGCTCTGGAAGATGAAGACGTCCCTCCATCTCCCAGACATGAGGGTTTGAACAGGACATGGGATGTTATAAGCTCATTGACAGTCTCATGAACTAAGCCCTGGTTTATTGGTCACAGTCGTTCTCCAAGTATTTTCAGGAATAAACTTCAGGTGTTGCCCTTACTCTAATTTTTCTTTCTGAGATTTCTGACTGCAATCGCTACTTCCTGCAGTCACTCAAGGAGAAACGAGGCATGTGGCAGCGCAACAGTGTGTTTTTCTTTCAAGATGACAGAATCACTCTTGATTTCTGTACGCATCTCGGATTTTCATATAGGAACATGGATTTTGGTGTCTACCCTGAGGAAATAATACATATGGTGTGAGCTACACATGTATTCTCATGACACGTCACCTGGGTTACCCAGAACTTTCTGGGCCCGGCAGAAAGGCAGAAACCCAGGTGAATTCCTCATTGTTCCAGCAGGCTGTCAGCCCTCAAAGGCCTTCTGGATGTGTTTGTGCATCGCAGTGTCTGCTGTGTAAGATACAGAAAGAGCACAGTAGTTCAGGGGGAAAATATTTAGGAACACATTTTCCAGGAGGAACCAGCATTCAGTTTGGGTGACTCTTGACCATTTTTCATCTTCTGACGACTGAAAGTGGTAGTTAATCTACAGTCATGGTTTTAACATGCATTTCAAATGTAATGTGAGTTTCTATCAACATAAAACTATAAGAACTGCCTTCCTAAAGGGCATTCATGTAAGGCCCGTTATTTTCCAGCTTGATTAATGAAAACAAAATTTTTCTGTAATGCTTTCTTCCTACTCTGTATTAGTTTTCAGGACTGGATTGAAAGTGATTTATTGTGGATAGGGTTATATCTGCTCGTGGAATTTTTTTCTGTTCCTGGGTTTTTAAAGGTGGCAGAGTTGACTTTCTGATTTTAATTCATCTTCACTAGATGAAGAATTCACAAATAGGACTTTTTCTTGAAATAACCATAGCCTGGGGGCGCTTGGGTGGCTCAGGTTATGATCTCAGGGTCCTGGGATTGAGTTCCACATCGGGCTCCCTGCTCAGTGGGGAGCCTGCTTCACTCTTTGCCTCCCCCTCTGCTTATGCTTTCTCTAATAAGTAAATAAATAAATAACCTAAAAAAAAAGAAGTTGTATTTGACTGGAGCTTCATGTGGAGTGACAGATCAACAGAAAGACAAAGGAATAAGAGACAGGAAGCAATGAAGGAAAACACAGAGGCGCACAGTATAGACAGATGTTCCTCAGCTTATGACGGCCTCGGCTTCTAATAAACCCATTGTTCAGCTGGAAATCTCTTTAGTTGAAAATGCATGGAAAACACCTAAGCGACTGAACATCAGAGCTTAGCCCCGCCAAACTTAAATGTCTTGAGAACACTTACAGTATTGCACAGTTGGGCAAAATCCTCTAACACAAAGCCTATTTCACAATAAAGTGTCTGGTATCTCATGTAACTTACTGAACACTGCACTGAAAGCCAGAACAGGACGGTTCAAGTGTGTTGGTTGCTGACCCTCGTGATCACGTGGTTTGCCTGGGGGCTGTGCTCGCTGCCTCTGCCCAGCATTACAAAAGAGGACCCTACTGTAGATCGCCAGCCTGGGAAAAGATCCAAACTAAATGCATATCACTTCTGCACTATTATAAAAAGTCAAAAAAACCATAAACTGAACCAAGGTGAAGTCAGAGATCTTCTGTACCAGGTGTGTTAGGGAAGGTCAAGTGCTCCTGTCTGGCCAGGAACCATAGTGGTATGGGGGAAAGTTCCACAGTAGAAAGTTCTACAGCGGAGAACCACTAGGACTCAAGCACCAACGGTCACAGGTTACACCAGGAAGACTGGATGCTCTTCTGTGGGCGATGAGAAGCCACGAGCGACTCAGGAAGGCTGAAGAGCTCTGGGCAGGTGGGACAGCTGAGGGCTGCAATGAAGAGGGACAGGTGGAGCTGGGAGACCAGGTGGGGAGAGCCCGCTACCCTCGAACAAAAGGCAACAAAGGTCTGGACTGGGATGATGGAGATGGTGGAAGGTAATGGGATATTCATGAAACAGAACTGGAAAGCCATGGAAATGAAATAAGAGAGGGAGGGAAAACCGTTCATGACTTTAATTGCCATCAGTATAAAACATGTTGAATTAAAATGAATTGGTATTTCTAGACCGATGATGACATCACAATAATGGAAGGAAACCAATTTTGATTTTGAGCCTGGTTAAGGAGACAGTATAGACAAGAGAAAAGCAGAGGCTCTGGAGTCACACAAATGTCACCATTGAGATACGTCCCCACTCTTCATTCCCTTCCCTGTAAACCCAGGCAAGTGACACCTGCCTCACAGCACTGGTAACAAATAGGGAAGAGCACACGTTCCCACGTTCCCGGGTCAGACAGGACAGCCAGGGATCAGTGGCACATGAGGAGGTGACAGGTGGTCACTAAACTGAGCTCAGGTGCATACACAGCATTTTACGTCACCTTGAGATGGCTCCTCTTGTGACCTCTCGAAGAAGGTGGCAGTGGTGAGGAACGAACTCCAGGAACTTATTAGCATACATGATCTTCAGGCCGTCTGGATGAGACTCAACGATCTGCTCTACAATCACCTAGCAGAAGGAAGAGCGTTTTATTTTTATTTATTTATTTGTTTGTTTGTTTGTGTTTTTGTTTGTTTTTAAAGCACCTAAAAGAGAAGTATGAACTATACACTACAGAGAAAAGAATCGTGTAACCCTTAAAAATGCACTTCGTCCTTCCTCCTCCCCACTCAGTATGCTTTCTAAACAGGAGGTAAGTAACAATGGCATGAAAATCTAGGTCCCGGGATTTGGGAATACTGCTCCAACCCTGGGGGACACAGAGGCTGAGGGACAGAGACTGGCCTGAAGCTAAAACATCACACACACTCATCTGCTTCCCTTCTGAGCTTAAAAGCAAAATACTGTATCTGCAGACAACAGCTCTGTATCATCTTCACCCTGGCCTTATCCTCTACCGTCTCCAGAACAGGGAAAGGGCTGAGATGGAAAGTGATGGAAGAAAACACATCTTATTTTGCTTTAGTATTTAATTTTTTTGGTGAGGCTGAGTTGCAGGAGGTGAATGACAAGCATACAAACTTAAAATACAAACGTGGCCACAGTTCATTTAATGACATGGAAACGTAAAGTACTTCCCCAATTTAGCATATTAGATTCAGTTCAATGAAAAGGGCATAAATTAAATAACTAAAATATTTTCATTTAGTGACAAAGAATAATGTGATCTTTTTCACCCCCACAGAGAGAGCTATGAACTATAATAGGATACATACAAAGAACTGACAGATCATTTACTTTTAGTAGTCTTAATGAAGCTGAGAAGATTACTGAAATTAATCCTTCAATTTCATTTCTATCACTGGGATACTGTCTCGTTTTAAAACTGGAAGCCTTTCATCCTGAAGTCATGGTGGGTAGCTTTATACTTACCAGACAGAAAGAACACTCGCACTGGCAGGTGACTGGAAGAAAGCCCTCAAACGCTGAGACTGGCTTCATGACTTCTGTCCGCTTGAACTAGATGAAACCGACGCTCTCTAAGTTGGAAGCTGCTGATTGCTGGCGGCCTCACATGGTGCAGCCCATACTCCGGCCGCTCAGAGGCAGGATACACTGACTCCCTGTATTTTACTGTATCCTTATAGGTCAAGAACACTGGATAACCAAGTTCTGGACTTAAGGTACTACCCGGCTAACTCGCCCTTCAAAGCCCTTTATCTTTGAATATTCCCTCCCTCCCACCTTCCTAGCCTGGCAAACTCCCCCATGGTCTTCAAGACTTAGGCCACATCAATTCTGCGAAGACGCTTCCCCTCACAGACTTTCCCTGCGCACAGAGCTGTCTTCCAGCTCCTCCAGTGGGCACGGGTGCCTTGGTGGGGTCACGCTTTTCGGCAACTTCATTAACGTATAACTTATGGAAATGGAAATTGACCTGAAAATGTTCTGATCCGTACCTTCTTCCTAGGCAAGTCCCTCACCCCTACTAAATTAAGATGATCCCTGAGTTATGGCATCACTGTAAGAGACCAGAGCGCATGCCTGATTCCTGCCATGCTGATGGGCACCAAGCGGGACCAACCTTTTCTTACAACCAGAAGATCAGGAACTAAGAGCATCTTCAAGGAAGAGCCCTGAGCTCTCTCGCACCCAGTCAAGAAACAAAGCCAGATTAGATGCTCTGTGTTTGTGGAATGAGGTGCATGGGGGCACAAACCTCATCCATGTATGGTTTCACCAGTACTTGACCGACTAACGCCTCTGCATCCCGTGTCTTGTCAATTGTAGCGTAAGTCTGGAGGCAGTGCCGTATGATGTCCACATTGGAAGTCTGAAGCCCTTCTAGCAGCAGGCCTCCCAGGGACTGCTGCAGCATGGCCGTAATGTGGGCTATACGCTGCAAGAACAGAGAAATCAGGAAAGAAGGTTCAGGTACCACAGTTTCTAAAAGCTCAAATATATGTGTATAATTTATATACATATGTGTTATATATATAAAGCGAGCCTCTAATTCTACCAGAATATATGTAAGATTAAAATCCCAACATTTCCTAGAGAATAACAATGAATCTCTTCTCCCCATGATTGCTTTCTTTCTTTTTTTTTTAAAGGTTTTTATTTATTTATTTGTTGAGAGAGAGCACAAGCACACAAGGAGACACAGGCAGAAAGAGAAGCAGGCTTCCTGCCAAGCAAGGAGCCCAAGGTGGGACTCAATCCCAGGACCCTGGGATCATGACCCAAGCCAGAGGCAGTGGCTTAACTGACTGAGCCACTGAGGCGTTCCCTCCCTATGATTTCTTTGAAAGTAAGTCGGCTTCATCAAAGTGAAGTTCAGACAATTACGGAATGACAAAAAGTTATTTGCCTCTTAAGCTACGGAGTAAATCTGACAAACGTGCATTTAAACCCAGTCAAGGGCTTTGGATAAATGAACTCTGACTACATCATATGATGTGTCAAGTTACATGAAATTCAGAATTAATTTTACTTGCATAGTTTGGAGACTACGCTTGTGTCTTTACACAAAATCTATCTAGTGTGACATAATGGAAGCAGGGTCCCAAGCAGGAGACACTGAAAAAAAAAAGAATTCAAAGCTAGCTTCAAAATCCTGTAGAGTAGCAATTATCAGGGGCAATGCTAGGTCAAACCAAAATCATCCAGGAAATTCGCAAACAGCAAATTGAAAATCGAAACCAACACTTGCTGGTCTTACTTTGTCCAGAAGAGGCATGCCTTTGCTCTGAACAGCATGAAAGTGTAACTGGTTAAATTCTGTGGCAATTCTCTCCAAAATCTGTCTAGTCCAGAGAGGGCTAGTAGAGACAATTAGAGAAATGTAATTCCCAAAGTTAAAAACCTGCCACCCCCACCGCCCCACATGCCTTACAGCGCTCAGGCACCTGCACCTGAACGCCATCAATTTTCATGACAAACTGTCTGTGCAGCAGGCCCCAGTGCAAGGGGTGAGGAGCGGGGAGGTCGTAGAAGCCACCGACGCAGCCTGGCCCGGGCCACAGGGCCCAGGCAAGGGGATGGAGCTATTTTAGGTCAGTGTGGGTACAACTGCATGATTCCTCCACGTTCCTCGGGCTCTGCCATTTGTGCCCTTCTTCTCCCTTCTTCTCCCATTCTCTAACCCCCTCCTCTCTCTTGCCCTGTCCTACCGTTCATACCCGAAGCCCCCTCTTCTTCTCTGCCTGCCTCATTCTCCCTCCCAAGTACCTCCCCAGTACCAACTACTGCTGTCTCCTCAATCAGCTAAAACTGACCGCCTAGCAGCAACCTGGGAAATTGCTCAGAGCAGCGGACTCCAAGTTTAAATTTACCCAACGGCAGAAAGAGCAAGCTCGGTGCTCCGGGAGCTGGTGAGAAATCACTCACAGTGCATCTGCCATCAAGTGGACTGGATACACTTCCCTCTTGCCCCCCACATTAGAAAGCGTCAACCCCATTCAAAAGGAAGTCGAACAGTGAAAGAAAAAAAAACACACAACAAAGGCCCCAAAGCCCCTGCTGGGCTCTATGAGGCATCCCACATCTGAGGATGGGCAGTCAGGTAGTAAGGAAACACACTGTAAGAAAACCCAAAATCGCTGGAGACCTGCCATGGTGTGCCCCATCCCAGAGCATCAGAACTGGTGTGGAGGGAAGGCAAGCGCTTGGCACGACCAATGCAGAAGCCTAATCCCAACCTCTACTGACTGATCCCATGTGCATTTCCTATTTATCCTTTTCTCTGCATTTCTGGGCCTGGCAGAGCATGATGGATTTACTGTGCACTGACGCTGCTCTGGCTTTCCTGACTCTAGAGCTCAGAGCTGCTCTTCTGGAGAAAAAAGTCCTCCAAGGTAATTCTGAGCAAGAAAGTGCACAATGTCTGTTTATCAAGGACAGTGTTGCAAAGGGACAGGATTGTAGACACAGAGCTCACTGAGGTGTTTCTATCCGATGAGCACAGCAGCAACAGCAAAGACGGGAAGAACACTGGAGGGCCAGCTCCCCAGGGGCCGAACGTGGACATGGCTGGAGGGGCTGCAGGCGCTGCCAAGGGCCGCAGTGAAGCAGAGCCGCTGGAGACACACGGGCTGCAGAAGGGCCGCGTGCAGACTGTCTGCTAAGTGTGGACGAACGGGGCAGAAGCACGAGTGCAATGGGCTAGAGACACAAGCACAGTGGAGGCTGACCACTTAGTTGAATGCCTTGATGTGAAAGGGGACAGAGACCTAGGACCAGAGAATCGCTTCCTTTGGGATGTGTCCGTTCTTAATCTCCATCATGAGACATGCGGAGCATATGGTCTCTCAAGTTCCTTCCAAATCTAAAACCTTAATTCCTAAAATTTAGAAACCTAACTCCGCCTGCAAGGGGAGGGACTGTTAGCGTCACACAACAGAGCACTCAGGGCACCAGGCGACCTTGACGCAGGCAGCCCAGCTGGTATGTGTAGGACCAGCCCCGGCTACTCCCACTGCACCACTGTGCGTCTCACAGTGCTGACAGGACCTAACTACTCATTTTCTGAGTCACTCATCTACCCTGGATGATTGAAAATTCACACCAGGAAGGGAACAAGACAATCACAGTGTAACAAAGAGAGCCATCATCTTTTTCCTATTTCATAAGTTTTTCCTTTCCTGTTTGTAAATTTCAACTGGATATGTCCTATACTGTTTCATAATAATATAATGCTGGTGCAAAATACATCAATGGTAATACTCTGGGCATGTCTAGGAAAAAAAATGAGATGGAGAAAAACCAAGATGAATGGTAGGTATGCCTTAAAGATCAACAGGACTTTGCTAGTCCTCAGGGAAGGTGATTCCAAATATACTTTTACACTGCAAGCATAATGACGTGTTGGAACTGTGGTCTATAACCAAAGCGTTTATAGGAACGTGTTATAGATTTTACCATTTCATGCTCTCCACTCTCCTGGAGCTACATTCTAGCCACAAACCTGGATTTTCTTCTTGTTCAGAAATGAATTCTAACTAAGCCGTCCCCGCCTAATTAGATTGGATGTGAAGTATTAATTTATGTGCTACTTAGTTAAAAAAAAATGCTTACCTGCTTGCTTCTAGTGCAGAGGTTTCTTTCGAACTTTGTGAATTTAAGATTTTTTCAATCTTTTCCACTGATCAAATAACTTGTATAAGCCTCAACACACACATCTATAAAAATAAAAATTAAGCAAACAAAAAACGTCACCATCTTTACTCTTAATCATCTTTATTTCCCATGCTAAATGCAGGAAAATATAAGACCAAAAGTTAACTTCAAATATATAGGGCATGCTATATTTTGAATATTTCTATGAAACACAGAATTCTCAAGAATGCAAGTCTTAGTTCTAGAATAAGCATACTTCCATATTCTATTGCAAGTTTATAGAGGAAAAAAAAAAAAGCCCTAGACTTTGCTTTCTCATATTCTATACTCTTATTTCTTTTTTTCCCCATCCTGAATCTTTCTATGGGCATTTCTTTCCTATTTTCTTAAAAAAGATTTGTTTATTTGAGAGAGAGAGAGACTGCATGTGCGCGTGCAGGGGAGGGGCAGAGGGAGAGAGAGAATCTCGAGCAGACATCCTGCTGAGCACAGAGCTCAATGCGGGGCTCAATCTCATGATCCTGAGATCATGACCTGAGCCAAAATCAAGAGTCAGACGTTTAACCAACTGAGCCACCAGGCGCCCCTCCATTTGTTTTCTTATGGCCCTTTATTCATGTTTTAACTTTGGCTTCCGATTGTACTGGCCCTCTCAGTTTACATGTGCATATACCTATATGCCCAAGCACCAAATCATTAAAGACCTTTTACACTACAAATATTATCAAAGAGGTTGAGGGACATTATGAAAACTTTCATCCTTAAAGAACAAAAAAATACAAAGTCATCCATTCAATAAATAATAATAATAATGAACACCCCTGGGAGCTCGATATTCATTCCGACGGGGGATGGGGGGGCACGAGAAAATAAAGCAAGAAATACACCCTGCTCTCACAAAGCTTACTGTTTTGTCTGGAAGCGCACGACAAGCATTCTTTGGACAAAAGCTGTGAGGAGATCCAGAGGCGAATTAAACAGAAGGTCCCTCAAACAGGCTTCTCCCCACTGAGATTTTAACAAATATGCTAATAATACACATAGAAAACATTGTACAGAGCAGCAGGCGAGAGTCAGAAGCCCAGACTCCCAATGCCCGCTGTGCCCCTACATCGTTATGCTCATGAATGATATCGGGGTCACTTGGAACTGGAGATAGCACTAAGGGGCACACTCCCGGGGTGAGCCCTCAGATGTACAGAGCCATTGCCTGTCTCACACACCTGAAACTAAGCCAACACCGCATGCTAACTACTGGGAATTGAAAAAATTAAAGTGAACACCAGAACATAAAGAACACAGGATCAGAAAATAACAGCAAACCTACGGCATAATCCTGAGTTTGCTTTGGAAAGCCCACTTCTCCCCTAGTCTCTAATATAGGCCTATTTTCTTTACAGGGCCGCTGACAATTTATACAGTCATTAACTGTCAAGCGCTGCACTGACAACAGTTATCACTGTTTCTTGTTCTGGAAAAAGTGGGTGATCTTGAGATCGTGTGGGTACCTCTGAAATTCTGTCTTCTTATTTCAGGTAGATAACGTGACATAATGCATAAAATGCACATGCGTGAGAGCTTTGAAAAAATGCTAAATTTAAAAAAAAAAGAAAAAAAGCTGAATAGTGCTGACAAGTTCGCGGAGACAAGAGGAGAGGGCTTCAACTGGCATGCAGCATAAGAAATCTACTGGAGGGTACCTTTTTCTTCCTTATGTCCTCTTGTTTACACATTCGTTCATCTACTGCCCGAATTCCTTCACTGACTGATGACCTGAGACTCTTTAAAAGAATAATAAAGAAAATGTATTACAGACATTGTTTTGTCACATTATCAATTTCCTACATCTCATTCAATTCCACAGAAATCAATACCTGTGCACCAGTACTATGCAGATATTGACAAAAAAAAAAAAAAACATGATATACCAGACACAGTTACTGTTGAGGGGACTCATGACCTGGGGGCATAATGACACGAAGGCAGGGTCGCATGGCTAGAAGAAGAATGACATATACAGTGAAAGTTATGGGGATGAGGGGGCTTAGAATGGAGAACAGATAATATGAAGCAAAGTACAGGAGAGTCTGGAAATGCGACGGGGCTCGAATCGGACTCTGAAAGCCATGTGTACACAGCTGCCGAGGTGGGGAGGGGATGGGGAGCAGATGTAAGTGCACACACACTCAGGGGCTGGGTCAGACAGGCACACAGCCATGTGCACTGCAGGCTTCCTTCTGGAGAGAAGCAGAAATAGGAATGGAGGGCCAACTTCACTGAGATGAAGTCTTTAGATTCTGCATATTTTGGAGAACGAAAGAATGTCAAAGCACTGATGCATGATGATGAAATGTGGGTATGGAAATACCAGGAATCAAGAATGAAGAACAGAAGACCAGAAAAAGGCAGAGCACAGAGGTAGAGAAACATGTCCAGAAGCTAATGAATAAAGAGATAATTAGGAATTAGGGCCAAAACAAAGGTTAACAGAAACAACTAGAATGAAGTAGGCAGATCACAAAAATTCCACAGGAAGGTGAATTAATTCACTCCATCAACATTATGAAACACCTCCTGGACGTCAGTATTGTGGCAGCCTACAGGGATGCAATGAAGACAGATATAGTCGTATCCCTCAGTGATCTGAGAATCTCACAGAACAGCTTCAGAGTTGGGACCAGAAAGGCAGGTCAGGCCTGTGGCTGAGCAGGACCAAAGTGGCCATAAAAACAGGCCATGGAAAAGGGAGGGTATATGGTGATGGCAGGGGGTGAGGTGGGACGGGAGCCTGTGTGAGTAGAGCAAATCTGCCTCCAGGGAGGGGGTTCGAGAGAAGAGTGGGAGACCAAAGGAAGGCTAGGCTTGGGAAACAACACCACTATGAGGCCCCGGGAGGAAGAGGCACACCAAGGAGGCAGTGGGAGAGCCCCACAGCGGCTGGTGTGGAATCCAACAGCGAACCATGAAAATCCCTTCCATTCCAAGGAAAAGTATCTTTAACAAGATTTTGTAAAATTCAAATGAGACATAAACCATGGAAAGTATTGGCTACCTCAAGGCACAACTCAAGATTTTTACCTGTTTCACGAACTCTTTCCTGCCTGCCCCTCCCCTAGGCTTCTCAGCACTGATATTTCCATTATTTCGCATTTTTCTTGGTTCTAACCATGTACTGTGTCTTCCCTTAAATTATGTTCTCTTTATATTCTCTCTAGGATGCAGGCACTGTCTTAGGGGAGGGACGCAAGAGGCCACTCAAGCTAGAGGAGACACACAAGGAAGGATGGTGTTGTTTTGACAAGTTTACGACAGGGCATCAGAATGGACAGAGGCCGTAAGTCAGGGCACCAGACACAGACGGGGGGGGGGGGGCGGAGGGGAGACAGGGCAGCACAGTTTTCTGTTAGAAGTGATGCCACAACTGCCCCTCCACTGTTCACCCAGGTGGAGTTCCTATTCCCAATGGCTTAGAGGTGGGGAGTCCCATTCCCACAACAGAGATTTTTCTGAGAGAACATGCAAATGTAACATTTATTAAGTATTACATTTTATTTATATTATCCTTCAGTTCCATTAGGGATTACACAGTTTTTGTAGATCAGCCCAGGAACCTAACCACATGTAGCTTACATGCGGTGTGGGGGGGGGATCTTTACAAGATTAGAAACTGTTAAAATACAAGTCATTCGTAAGTTAGAAACCACTTACATATGACCAAAGTGGCATTAATAAGTTGAATTTGGAAATATGCTTCCTCTCCCCTGACATTTTAAGGTTGTCTATCTGAGAATAGGTCTTCTTCAATTCGAACATGTTTTTTTAGGTTTTTAGCATATGCAAAAACAAAATCATTTACAACACTTCTGAAGGTGAATATTATAATCATGAACCGTTAAAATACAACCAAACTAACAGATGAAAAGAGTTCTTAGAGAAAAGCCGACGAGGACAAGAGGCGTCAGAGCAGACTGTTTTCATTAATTGGGGACTTACCAGAACTTCTCATAACTGTCGCAAAGGCACAGAAAGTTGATTGAGGGCTTTGTCCATGCCAACCTAAAGGGGCACTTCCCCTCTACCACTGTTGCCAGACTAACCTTACCTATCCTGCAGGGTCAGGTCGGCCTGGCCCTTTTTCTGTTGCTCTCCTCTGAGTGGTTAGTTTTTCATAGAAACCGTGCTTTGATTTTGTCAGGATTTACCCTGGATTATCAAAACCCTTTCCTTGTGCCAGTGAAGCCTAAGAAACAGTCCTAATGAGAGAACCAGGAACTCAAACAGATCATATTTATCCTGAATGTTCTGTCCAAAATGAAAAATTCCTTTCTGAGGAGCCTCAAGATCTCTGAGAAGGGAAGTTTAACCAACTCTGTCATGTAGGGGCACCAATTCCGATTCTGTGTCAATTGTCCTACTTTCCCAGCTAGTAATTCTCTACCTCAGAAAGCCCACTCTAAACCGTTTCCTCTTTCAAAGGCAGTTGCTCTTAGAGTCTGCACATGGCACTTGGGGCCTGCTGGTCGTTGGCTACTGACCACTGTACCTTGGGTCTAACAGCTGCGGGGCATCAAGATGAGCACGTCTCTTGTTCTAGGACTTAATATAGTTTGGGGCACATGGTAAGCAATAATCACTTCTTTAGTTGATCCAAGTGTTGGATCTTTCTTAATTATTCTACTACCGCAATTTACTTGTTCTAAGATTTGTCCCCCCCCCATTTTAATATCTCTTAAGGTGGCACTCACCTTGCACTTGATGACATATCCTACTTTAACTGACAGCATTTCTCTTTCTTAGTCGAACATAAACTATAGTGCATCTTACACTTGATGAAAGCTAGGATGCAATGAAATACTTTATTATGGTTACGATTCTGATATTTGAAATCCTCCGGTAGCTCCCTGTGCCCCCACAGTGTAGTACCTCACCTCCTCGCCATAGTATACAAACCTTCTCACCCCCAGTGTTAACCCCGGGGCTCAGCCTCCATCCCCAGGTGATGCTGCCAGATCAGCTGTCGGTTGTCATGAACTTGCTGTAGTTTCCCGAATGCACTGTGCTGCCTCCTGGCACTCTGAAACTTGACACACTCATCCTCATTCTTCGCTTTGCCCTTGTCTATCACCTCCCCTGAAAATCTGTTCCTAAGTGGCTTTTCCCAGCTCCCACCTACCCTTGGCAGTCTATTATCTCCCTGTGGTAAAGCCTGTCACACTGCATCATGGACATGCCCGTTGTCCCCCTGAGAAGAGAAAAGGGACAATGAGGGCCCCCAGCATTTGCAGCTCTAGTGAAGAGCCCCATGCCTGGCTTGCAGGAAATGCCAGATCATGAAGACAAACGGAGATCATCCTCTGGCTAAAACCAGCTCTTCCTTGCCTATCGCAGGATCTGGTCAATAAAGAGCGGCCAGTTATTATTGCTGTTTTCCTAGGGATTTTTACCCCATATATATCCCAGGTCTCTACTCTTTTTGTAGCACTTTAATTCAGTCTTCAAACACTTCCTAGTCAGATCAGGTGAAATCATTTTCCTTCCCATACCCTCGATGTATTTCACATCTAGTTATTCTTTATTTAAAGATCTTATTTACCCATTTGACAGACAGATCACAAGTAGGTAGAGAGGGAGGCAGAGAGAGAGGGGGGAAGCAGGCTCCCCGCTGAGCAGAGCGCCCGATGTGGGGCTCCATCCCAGGACCCTGAAATCATGACCTGAGCCGAAGGCAGAGGCCTAAACCACTGAGCCACCCAGGAGCCCCCATATCTGGTAATTTTTAACCAACGTGGATTTGCTGCATCAAATAGTTCCTTCTTCTTCAAATATAAATATATAAATAAAGTGATCAAGTCACTCGCATGTCTTAGGAGAATGTCATACCTTTAGTAGCAAACTTGAAATCTTGGCCATTGGTTTTGATTTTTGTTTTGGTTAGATTTGGTTCGGTTTTTGTCATTTTAAAAATCCCTCCAGACCTTGGCTCTGTCTGACCCGATTGCTTTCAGCTGTTTCTGCAACAAAATTGTCCCGGCAGCGAAAACTCTCATTGTTTACAGTGGCGCCTCCTTCTGAACACTTTGTTTGCTTTCCGCTGTTTCTGCAACAAAATTGTCCTGGCAGCGAAAACTCTCATTGTTTACAATGGCGCCCCCTTCTGAACACTGTTAATAAAAAGCTTTTTTTTTTTTTTTTTTTTTTCGGCTATCATAAATGTGGAACAACAATGAGGTATTTCAAAGAGGTGAACCACAGATATATTTCTCTAAGGGTGGGGTGAGGGTTACTCAAAAAGGAACTTGACAAGGATTTTAAAGATATCGACAATCATTATAACATAACGTGACTGATTGTTACCGCGCTCTTAACTGGGCAAACACTTGTTGGCTTCCAAGAAAGACTAACATAGTTGAAATGGTTCTAGCGGCCTTCTAGCACAGGGTCTCATGAGGCAGGGATTCTAGCCACTGGCTGTGCAAGGCATGAGGCCTGTTAGTGATTCTATTTTTTCCTCTGCAGAATAGGTCTTTCTACATTCCAGGTCCTTTCTACCCCAATAAATAATGTGGCGATTCTCTCAGTGAGTTGTACTATCGGTTTAAACAGCCAACTGTCTCTTTAAAAGGACTTTTGTTTAAATTCCTTTAAAAAAAAGTCCTTTCAAAAAAATCTTTTTTCTTTATTTTTTATTTTTTATCCCATATGTTTACTCTGATCGTGGAACTTTGTCATTTTGACCTTCTCTGCTGATTAAAATATTCTTCATCATCAGCACCTACTGCTCTCCTCTCCTGGTGGTCTCTCCGGAAGGGGTCTTCTCTAGCTCTTCTAGCAGGAGATGGGCACTTCCCCTCTACCCCTGTTGCCAGACCAGCCTTACCTATCCTGCAGGGTCAGGTCGGCCTGGCCCTTTATCTGTTGTTCTCCTCTGAGTGGTTAGATTTTCATAGATCCCGTGCTTTGCTTTTGTCAGGATTTACCTGGATTATCAAAACCCTTTTCTTGTGCCAGTGAAGCGTAAGAAACAGTCCTAATGAGAGAACCAGGAACTCAAACAGATCATATTTATCCTGAATGTTCTGTCCAAAATGAAAAATTCATTTCAGAGGAGCCTCAAGATCTCTGAGAAGGGAAGTTTCACCAACTCTGTCATGTAGGGGCATCAATTCCGATTCTGTGTCAATTGTCCTACTTTCCCAGCTAGTAATTCTCTACCTCTCAAAGCCCACTCTCAACCGTTTCCTCTTTCAAAGGCAGTTGCTCTTAGAGTCTGCACATGGCACTTGGGGCCTGCTGGTCGTTGGCTACTGCCCTCTGTACCTTGGGTCTAACAGCTGCAAGGCTTCAAGATGAGCACGTCTCTTGTTCTAGGACTTAATATAGTTTGGGGCACATGGTAAGCAATAATCAATTCTTTAGTTGATCCAAGTGTTGGATCTTTCTTAATTATTCTACTACCACAATTTACTTGTTCTAAGATTTGTCTCCCCCCCATTTTAATATCTCTTAAGGTGGCACTCACCTTGCACTTGATGACATATCCTACTTTAACTGACAGCATTTCTCTTTCTTAGTCGAACATAAACTATAGTGCATCTTACACTTGATGAAAGCTAGGATGCAATGAAATACTTTATTATGGTTACGATTCTGATATTTGAAATCCTCCGGTAGCTCCCTGTGCCCCCACAGTGTAGTACCTCACCTCCTCGCCATAGTATACAAACCTTCTCACCCCCAGTGTTAACCCCGGGGCTCAGCCTCCATCCCCAGGTGATGCTGCCAGATCAGCTGTCGGTTGTCATGAACTTGCTGTAGTTTCCTGAATGCACTGTGCTGCCTCCTGGCACTCTGAAACTTGACACACTCATCCTCATTCTTCGCTTTGCCCTTGTCTATCACCTCCCTTGAAAATCTGTTCCTAAGTGGCTTTTCCCAGCTCCCACCTACCCTTGGCAGTCTATTATCTCCCTGTGGTAAAGCCTGTCACACTGCACCATGGACATGCCCGTTGTCCCCCTGAGAAGAGAAAGGGGACAATGAGGGCCCCCAGCATTTGCAGCTCTAGTGCAGAGCCCCATGCCTGGCTTGCAGGAAATGCCAGATCATGAAGACAAACGGAGATCATCCTCTGGCTAAAACCAGCTCTTCTTTGCCTACCGCAGGATCTGGATCAATAAAGAGCAGCCAGTTATTATTGCTGTTTTTCTAGGGATTTTTACCCCATATATTTCCCAGGTCTCTACTCTTTTTGTGGCACTTTAATTCAGGCTTCAACCACTTCCTAGTCCGATCAGGTGAAATCATTTTCCTTCCCATACCCTCGATGTATTTCACATCTAGTAATTCTTTATTTAAAGATCTTATTTACCCATTTGACAGACAGATCACAAGTAGGTAGAGAGGGAGGCAGAGAGAGAGGGGGGAAGCAGGCTCCCCGCTGAGCAGAGAGCCCGATGTGGGGCTCCATTCCAGGACCCTGAAATCATGACCTGAGCCGAAGGCAGAGGCCTAAACCACTGAGCCACCCAGGAGCCCCCATATCTGGTAATTTTTAACCAACGTGGATTTGCTGCATCAAATAGTTCCTTCTTCTTCAAATATAAATATATAAATAAAGTGATCAAGTCACTCGCATGTCTTAGGAGAATGTCATACCTTTAGTAGCCAACTTGAAATCTTGGCCATTGGTTTTGATTTTTGTTTTGGTTAGATTTGGTTCGGTTTTTGTCATTTTAAAGATCCCTCCAGCCCTTGGCTCTGTCTGACCTGATTGCTTTCAGCTGTTTCTGCAACAAAATTGTCCCGGCAGCGAAAACTCTCATTGTTTACAGTGGCGCCCCCTTCTGAACACTTTGTTAATAAAAAGCTTTTTTTTTTGTTTGTTTGTTTTTCGGCTATGGTAAATGTGGAACAACAATGAGGTACTTCAAAGAGGTGAACCACAGATAAATTTCTCTAAGGGTGGGGTGAGGGTTACTCAAAAAGGAACTTGACAAGGCTTTTAAAGATATCGACAATCATTATAACATAACTTGACTGATTGTTACCGCGCTCTTAACTGGGCAAACACTTGTTGGCTTCCAAGAAAAACTAACATAGTTGAAATGGTTCTAGTGGCCTTCTAGCACAGGGTATGATGGGGTAGGTATTCTAGCCACTGGCTGTGCAAGGCATGAGGCCTGTTAGTGATTCTATTTTTTCCTCTGCAGAATGGGTCTTTCTACATTCCAGGTCCTTTCTACCCCAATAAATAATGCGGCGATTCTCTCAGTGAGTTGTACTTTGGGTTTAAACAGCCAACTGTCTCTTAAAAAGGTCTTTTGTTTAAATTCCTTTAAAGAAAAGTCCTTTCAAAAAAATTTTTTTATTTTTTATTTTTAAATCCCATATGTTTACTCTGATCATGGAACTTTGTCATTTTGACCATCTCTGCTGATTAAAATATTCTTTTTTTTTTTTTTTTAATTTTCTGTATTTATTTGACAGAGAGAGACATCACAAGTAGGCGGAGAGTCAGGCAGAGAGAGATAGAAAAGCAGGCTCCTGCTGAGCAAAGAGCCCGATTTGGGGCTCAATCCCAGGACACTGAGATCATGGCCCGAGCCGAAGGCAGAGGCTTAATCCACTGAGCCACCCAGGCGCCCCTGATTAAAATATTCTTCATCATTAGCACCTACGGCTCTCCTCTCTTGGTGGTCTCTCCGGAAGGGGTCTTCTCTAGCTCTTCTAGCAGGAGATGGGCAGTTCCCAAATACCCCTGTTGCCAGACTAACCTTACCTATCCTGCAGGGTCAGGTAGGCCTGGCCCTTTATCTGTTGTTCTCCTCTGAGGGGTTAGTTTTTCATAGATACCGTGCTTTGCTTTTGTCAGGATTTACCCTGGATTATCAAAACCCTTTTCTTCTGCCAGTGAAGCCTAAGAAACTGTCCTAATGAGAAACCAGGAATTCAAACAGATCATATTTATCCTGAATGTTCTGTCCAAAATGAAAAATTCATTTCTGAGGTGCCTCAAGATCTCTGAGAAGGGAAGTTTCACCAACTCTGTCATGTAGGGGCATCAATTCCGATTCTGTGTCAATATTACTACTTTCCCAGCTAGTAATTCTCTACCTCAGAAAGCCCACTGTCAACCGTTTTCTCTTTCAAAGGCAGTTGCTCTTAGAGTCTTCACATGGCACTTGGAGCCTGCTGGTCGTTGGCTACTGCCCTCTGTACCTTGGGTCTAACAGCTGCAAGGCTTCAAGATGAGCACGTCTCTTGTTCTAGGACTTAATATCGTTTGGGGCACATGGTAAGCAATAATCACTTCTTTAGTTGATCCAAGTGTTGGATCTTTCTTAATTATTCTACTACCACAATTTACTTGTTCTAAGATTTGTCCCCCCCCCCATTTTAATATCTCTTAAGGTGGCACTCACCTTGCACTTGATGACATATCCTACTTTAACTGACAGCATTTCTCTTCCTTAGTCGAACATAAACTATAGTGCATCTTACACTTGATGAAAGCTAGGATGCAATGAAATACTCTATTATGGTTACGATTCTGATATTTGAAATCCTCCGGTAGCTCCCTGTGCCCCCACAGTGTAGTACCTCACCTCCTCGCCATAGTATACAAACCTTCTCACCCCCAGTGTTAACCCCGGGGCTCAGCCTCCATCCACAGGTGACGCTGCCAGATCAGCTGTCGGTTGTCATGAACTTGCTGTAGTTTCCCGAATGCACTGTGCTGCCTCCTGGCACTCTGAAACTTGACACACTCATCCTCATTCTTCGCTTTGCCCTTGTCTATCACCTCCCTTGAAAATCTGTTCCTAAGTGGCTTTTCCCAGCTCCCACCTACCCTTGGCAGTCTATTATCTCCCTGTGGTAAAGCCTGTCACACTGCACCATGGACATGCCCGTTGTCCCCCTGAGAAGAGAAAGGGGACAATGAGGGCCCCCAGCATTTGCAGCTCTAGTGCAGAGCCCCATGCCTGGCTTGCAGGAAATGCCAGATCATGAAGACAAACGGAGATCATCCTCTGGCTAAAACCAGCTCTTCTTTGCCTACCGCAGGATCTGGATCAATAAAGAGCAGCCAGTTATTATTGCTGTTTTTCTAGGGATTTTTACCCCATATATTTCCCAGGTCTCTACTCTTTTTGTGGCACTTTAATTCAGGCTTCAACCACTTCCTAGTCCGATCAGGTGAAATCATTTTCCTTCCCATACCCTCGATGTATTTCACATCTAGTAATTCTTTATTTAAAGATCTTATTTACCCATTTGACAGACAGATCACAAGTAGGTAGAGAGGGAGGCAGAGAGAGAGGGGGGAAGCAGGCTCCCCGCTGAGCAGAGAGCCCGATGTGGGGCTCCATTCCAGGACCCTGAAATCATGACCTGAGCCGAAGGCAGAGGCCTAAACCACTGAGCCACCCAGGAGCCCCCATATCTGGTAATTTTTAACCAACGTGGATTTGTTGCATCAAATAGTTCCTTCTTCTTCAAATATAAATATATAAATAAAGTGATCAAGTCACTCGCATGTCTTAGGAGAATGTCATACCTTTAGTAGCCAACTTGAAATCTTGGCCATTGGTTTTGATTTTTGTTTTGGTTAGATTTGGTTCGGTTTTTGTCATTTTAAAGATCCCTCCAGCCCTTGGCTCTGTCTGACCTGATTGCTTTCAGCTGTTTCTGCAACAAAATTGTCCCGGCAGCGAAAACTCTCATTGTTTACACTGGCGCCCCCTTCTGAACACTTTGTTAATAAAAAGCTTTTTTTTTTGTTTGTTTGTTTTTCGGCTATGGTAAATGTGGAACAACAATGAGGTACTTCAAAGAGGTGAACCACAGATAAATTTCTCTAAGGGTGGGGTGAGGGTTACTCAAAAAGGAACTTGACAAGGCTTTTAAAGATATCGACAATCATTATAACATAACTTGACTGATTGTTACCGCGCTCTTAACTGGGCAAACACCTGTTGGCTTCCAAGAAAAACTAACATAGTTGAAATGGTTCTAGTGGCCTTCTAGCACAGGGTATGATGGGGTAGGTATTCTAGCCACTGGCTGTGCAAGGCATGAGGCCTGTTAGTGATTCTATTTTTTCCTCTGCAGAATGGGTCTTTCTACATTCCAGGTCCTTTCTACCCCAATAAATAATGCGGCGATTCTCTCAGTGAGTTGTACTTTGGGTTTAAACAGCCAACTGTCTCTTAAAAAGGTCTTTTGTTTAAATTCCTTTAAAGAAAAGTCCTTTCAAAAAAATTTTTTTATTTTTTATTTTTAAATCCCATATGTTTACTCTGATCATGGAACTTTGTCATTTTGACCATCTCTGCTGATTAAAATATTCTTTTTTTTTTTTTTTAAATTTTCTGTATTTATTTGACAGAGAGAGAAATCACAAGTAGGCGGAGAGTCAGGCAGAGAGAGATAGAAAAGCAGGCTCCTGCTGAGCAAAGAGCCCGATGCGGGGCTCAATCCCAGGACACTGAGATCATAGCCCGAGCCGATGGCAGAGGCTTAATCCACTGAGCCACCCAGGCGCCCCTGATTAAAATATTCTTCATCATCAGCACCTACGGCTCTCCTCTCCTGGTGGTCTCTCCGGAAGGGGTCTTCTCTAGCTCTTCTAGCAGGAGATGGGCACTTCCCCTCTACCCCTGTTTCCAGACCAACCTTACCTATCCTGCAGGGTCAGGTCGGCCTGGCCTGTTATCTGTTGTTCTCTTCTGAGTGGTTAGTTTTCATAGATACCTTGCTTTGCTTTTGTCAGGATTTACCCTGGATTATCAAAACCCATTTCTTGTGCCAGTGAAGCTTAAGAAACAGTCCGGATGAGAGAACCAGGAACTCGAACAGATCATATTTATCCTGAATCTTCTGTCCAAAATGAAAAATACATTTCAGAGGAGCCTCAAGATCTCTGAGAAGGGAAGTTTCACCAACTCTGTCATGTAGGGGCATCAATTCCGATTCTGTGTCAATTGTCCTACTTTCCCAGCTAGTAATTCTCTACCTCTCAAAGCCCACTCTCAACCGTTTCCTCTCTCAAAAGCAGTTACTCTTAGAGTCTGCACATGGCACTTGCGGCCTGCTGGTCGTTGGCTACAGCCCACTGTACCATGGTCTAACAGCTGCGGGGCATCAAGATGAGCACGTCTCTTGTTCTAGGACTTAATATAGTTTGGGGCACATGGTAAGCAATAATCACTTCTTTAGTTGATCCAAGTGTTGGACCTTTCTTATTTATTCTACTACCACAATTAACTTGTTCTAAGATTTGTCCCCCACCCCCATTTTAATATCTCTTAAGGTGGCACTCACCTTGCACTTGATGACATATCCTACTTTAACTGACAGCATTTCTCTTTCTTAGTCGAACATAAACTATAGTACATCTTACACTTGATGAAAGCTAGGATGCAATTAAATACTCTATTATGGTTTTGATCCTAATCTAATCCATTACTCTAACACTGACTACTACATAACCCTGTCGTTGATACTAATGTGGACTTTAAACCAATACCTGATCCTGACTGTAAACATGACCCTGGCTCTAGACTTCACCTGACCCTGACTAAGGCAAACACCAGAAACCTAACCCTGAACCTAAAAGTGACCCTGACCCTGACCCTAACACTAACCCTGACACTGAATGTGAGCCTGACCCTAACTCTAACCCTAAACCTAACCCTCCCTGACACTAACACGGGCCCTGACCCGAAACCTAACGCTGAACCTAACCCTAAAACTAACCCCTAACATTATCCCTGACACTGACCCTAACCCGGTCTAACCCTAACCCTCAACCTACCTCTACCCTAACCCTAACCACACTTTAACAATAATCCCGAACCTCTCCCTGACCATGATCATAACCCTAACTCTGAAATTTGCCTTTGTCAGATCTTAAACTTAAACCTGACCCTGGCCTTGACCTTAACTCTTATTCTCTTTAGTTAATTTTCACATGTTAACAAAGCCAACGTTTTTTCTAGCAGACAAGATCTTAAATCCTAACAAAACTCAATTTTTTCCTTTTTTTTTTAAGTTTGAGAGCCTCATGTTCTCTCATGCTGCTTTAAATACAACTCAAAAAAAAAAAAGGAGCTAAATGGGGCAGTAAGACCAGACTTTTTATTTTATTTTATTTATCTTATTTTTAATTAAAAAATTAAAGATTGTATTTATTTATTTGAGAGAGAGAGAGAGCATGAGTGGGGCAGGGGGAGGTAGATGCAGAGAGAGACTGAGAAGTATACTCCCTAATGAGCAAAAAGCCCGATATGGAGCTCGATCCCAGGATCCTGACTGATATCATGACCAGAGACAAAGGCAGATACATGTGCAAAATCCCTTTTTTTCTGGGAAACAATATTTTACAAGAGATGTTTGAAAAAGTACTGGGAAATCCACTTTAATAGGAGATACAAACATTTAATTGATTTTTGTAAAGCTACAGGGATCCAAATGAAGGGAATCCCAGCCCATTTAGGTTGTGGACCACAGAGTATTCCTCTCTGTAATATTTTATTTTCTTCCATGTCTACTAACTCCAGTCCAAGTTCACTGATCTCTTTTTAGATAGTGCAAAACATGGCAAAGAATACCAAACGAGTGCCCAATATTCTACATTTCTTATATCATTTCTAACATGTAGAAGTGTGTTATCAAGGCTGATTCTGTGAACGAACATAGTTATGCTAAAGTGTGTTTTGTTCTCCAAGAAATTAAATGCATGATTATCACACAATTATAAAATACTTGTGTCAAGAATTTTTATTCAAAAGTTAATAAGAAGCAGATATTAAAACTAGTTCACATGGTTATTTGGGATATAAGCAGAGTTGTGCAGCAGAAGTGCTCTGGGCCCATAATTTGGGTTATAGAATTTATGTTTTCTAATGAAATATCACTAACTTGCATTATTGTTAACAAGAATCTTGTGCATTACCATCAGTTTTCTACATTATAACCTCTTGCTCTACAGTTTGTAAATAAATTTGTCAATAGCAAGCTAGTAAACAGGGTGACTCCAATGGATTGAGATAATCTCCAGAGTTTCTGCTACATAATACCCAGGACTCCATTGAAAGGACACCTAAGAATTTATTTTGCCCAAAAATTTGATCATTTTTTTCACTGTCCTTACCTATTTTCCAAACCTAGTCCTTTTGCTTCACCTTTCAGTCTACGGACAACCCTGTATCTGACTGACTTGTTAATTCTGGGAATGTCTTGCAGATTAATTTGCTTGCCAGAGGTGGTTCCTCTAATTGATGTCTAAGAACCCTAATTAGTTAAGAAAACTTTTTTTAACATTTTCATTGCTATTTATTATTATTATTATTATTGCTAATATCTCTATTATAAATAATTCACAAGGGCATCTTTCTGACAAAAGACAAAGAGCTGTCTACTAGTAGAAAAAGTACATTTGACTCTGTCAGTGAAAGTGGTAAAGGGATTTGAGAAAATAAGGCAAAGCACTGGAATTTTGTGTTAAAACTTTAAATATTATAGACACATTTACTTAATTTCTAATACTGTTGTTGCTTATAATTAAATAAGATGTTTTCCATGAACCACGCATTACAGCAAATATATTGTTTATACAGATTAAATTTTCATCAAAAGGGACGCCTGGGTGGCTCAGTTGGTTAAGCAGCTGCCTTTGGCTCAGGTCATGATCCCAGCATCCTGGGATCGAGTCCCACATTGGGCTCCTTGCTCGGCCGGGAGCCTGCTTCTCCCTCTGCCTCTGCCTGCCATTCTGTCTGCCTGTGCTTGCTCTCTCGCCCACTCTCTCTGATAAATAAATAAAATCTTAAAATAAATAAATAAATTTTCATCAAAAAATTGTAAGTGTATTTTATTGTAGGATCATGATCAGCATTTTGCAGATGAGAAAAGTGAAATTTAGAAAAGTATGTCTCTTCAAATCCCTCATACAATATCTGGCCTAGATAGAAGGATATACTATCACAATTGAGGAAGATAATTGAGATTACTTAAAATGATAAACTTTACTATATAGGGTTTTTAAAAGTTTGCCACAGATTCAGATTCTTTTAAAATATATATCTATTTTGTGTAAAGAGAATGCACTGAGAAGTAAAAAGAAAGTGATATATCAGAGCTACCAACTAATGGCTATAATATCATCACCTTATTTATGAACAATGAAACAGTGTGCAATATTTAAATAAATTTAAATAAATTCCTATTTATTTTTTATATTTATAAATTTAAATAAATTCCTATTTATTTATTATGAAAGAATTTCCTCTAACAAACAGTATGTTTTGAAGGTTGCTAGCAGGAAAGTGTCGTACTTCATGGAAGTAATCAGAATATATGATCTAAATTTCTGCTTTCAAGGGCGCCTGGGTGGCTCAGTGGGTTAAAATTCTGCTTTCAAGAAGCTATAACAGTAAGTACTGAGCATTAGCTATTATATGCTATGGATGAATAACTGAAATCTACATTTGAAACTAATGGTACACTATATGTTAACTAATTGATTTTAAAAAGTTAATAAAAAAACACTATTTTATAAAACAATATTCCCAACAGGCTCTTTTGCTTTAAAATACTCACTCTGTAATGAGAGTCATTACTTTTGTCCAGCAAATTCTTACATCACTGTTTATCCCTTCCCTGCTTTATCCCTTCCCAGTATCAATAAAGGCTCACTTGGATTACCTAGAAGCCATGAGAAAGCTTGTAATAGATCTGGCTGGTTTTCTCCAGCAATTTGACCACCATGTGCACAGGGAAGTCTATTGATAAAGGCTTTATTGCAATAAATTGCAAATACATGGATGATTTTGAATTCTCTTTCTTGAGGTCTTGTTTCATGATAATAAATGTAGGGTGGCTTATTGGAATGGATGTTATTAACATATTTTCATAGTTCTAAGTACATGGAATTGTAAAATAGATAAATGAATGTGGCATTACTGACAACCGTCCTCATTTTGAAATCAAATTACAGTGTACTGAGCTGAGGTGGCAAAGCAGATTTGGGATTATGAGTGAAATAATTTTAAAAAGTCTTAGGGGTATGATCAGACTATTGGGTAATTCAGTAGAAAAATATCAACTGATTGAGATTCTGTGTTCCCTGATTTCAGAGAGAAGTTAAGATAAATAAGTAACACGAGGAGACTAGGAAGCCAAACATAAGTGATACTTTTGTGCCAGGGTGTGTATACATCTCTTTATCTTCTTGCTTTACCTCTAAGGTTGCTCCTAGAGGAGAGTTTAAATATGTGTTGGAGCTAATCTCTGTGGATTACACAAGAAACCACATCCTACAGCTCTCCCTGAAACACCGCGTATGATTTCAATGTAATTTGGTTTTTGCATTTTTAGAAATAACAAAATACTTTGCAAACTCATCTACTTTATTACCACCACAAGTGAGTCAGCTGACTCCCCATTTTAACACAGTGACAGTCACAGAGGAATGGAGGAGTGAGTAGAGTTATCAATATATGTGCTTTAAAGAAGTATGACAGGGTAGCAGCTATTTCCAGGAACCAAAACATGGGTCAGCAGCTGTGCAGGAAAAGTGATGGAATAAATGACTCATTTCAGAGGAGTTCTATAACATATTAGTTCTATAATGTATCTTCAGCACCCAATTACCTGCTTTGATCTAAAGATAAGGATTTACAGTTAAGATCCCATTTATGATTTGTCTGGTAGGGTCTGAATCATGTTTACTATTGTTTTGACTATTACTTGAAACCTATAGTAGTACTTGGGATATGTGTTGTGTATTCTGTGAACATGTGCTATTTTTAGATTAGATAATTCCTGTCTCGAACCCCTGTTAATTTGTTTGCTTTTGTTTATTTGATAGTGCTTTCAGTAAATGGATATATCTGAAAAATTGCAAAGCCATTATTAAAATAAGTTATTATGATATATAGCATGGAATTGCACATTCCTCCTTTGAATCCGACAGAGCTTCACCATATCCTTAACAACTTGGGAAAAACACGCTATTATTTTTCTTTATAGAATTTCTCCTGTTAGGCTGTGATGGTTGTCATCAGCAGTAACTCCTCTGAAGGCTTTGTCAAAAGAGTTGAAAAAATTGGAAAGGTGTGAATGAAGCTGTTTGCTGAATATAAAGAAAAGAGCATTGAAGTACAATTCACACTCTTACTTCTCCTTCTATGCTTTCAGATGTTTGACATTTGAAAATTTTGCTTCTAGAAGAGATGCCCTATATAATTCTTACTTTAAGGAGCAAGTTGCTTTTATAATTTTTTTTTATTATTCTACCATTCAAGTATTTCCATTTAAATTAAATTCAATACCATTTAAAAAAAATCAAAAGTGCAGCCAGTATTCAATTCCTGGGCTAAATAATTTTAGAAAGCTTTGTGTTATTGAACCTACGGGGTTTTTCTGTAGTTTTAACTCTTTCTTTCTGTGATTTTTCCCATTAGTCACATAAGTGACTGCAATATAACAGACATTGAGGATAAAGGACTGAATAGAACAATCCTTGGCCTCATGAAGTTGAGAATCTAGCAAGGGAGTCAAACAATTCGATCATTCAGAGACAATTTATTGAATGCCTGGCCTAAGATGAGCACAACAAAACCCCAGCCCAGAGGAATCATTTTAATGGGAGAGATAGATAATAGGTAAGCCAACTTTAAAAAGAAAAAAAAATCGTACTGGTTTTTCTTTAATAGTGATGCATATTTGAACTAAATAAGCACATTTTAATAAGAGCAGTGATTGAGAAGAGGTTTTGTAACTGAGTGGTCTGAAAGGGCCTCCCTGAAAAAGTCTGTTTTGAACAGATTTCTGAATAATATCAGCCAGGAAGCTGCGTAAAAATCTCAGGGATGGGTGATTTTTCCAGTCAAAAAACTGTAAAGGCTCCAAAGTCACAATACAGCTGTAAGTTTCTCTAATAAAGTAACTTCTGACAAAGAATGAGAAGAAATAACTAACCCAGGTTTGAAAGAAAAGGGACAGACTTTCTATGGAATTCATATTTAATTAAAGCTCTAAAGGACAAAAATACAATAGAGCAAAATTCTGGTCCCGCTGATATACCTAATGAAAGTTCATAAACAAGGTGTGGGTAGCAAAGAGTGTGTGGGAATGTTGGTAAGGACAGTGGGGAAGAGTCATCCCTGAACATGTTCTTAAATGAAGCAATTCTTGTGTTGTCTTAAAGGGTAACTTGGAGTTTGCCTAAGTGATTAGAGAAGGATGCCTTGGCTTATGGAAGTTCAAAGCCATAAAGATGTGATAAACTACTGCAGATATTTTCATGTATATTTGTTGTTGCTTCTAGTAATGGTGATCTAAAAACTCCTACTTAAGACAACTTAAAAATCCAGACAAAATAGCTTTTATTTTTTTTATTTTTTTTTTTAATAATTTTTTTTTTTTAAAGATTTTATTTATTTATTTGACAGAGAGAAATCACAAGTAGGCAGAGAGGCAGGCAGAGAGAGAGAGAGAGGAGGAAGCAGGCTCCCTGCTGAGCAGAGAGCCCGATGCGGGACTCGATCCCAGGACCCTGAGATCATGACCTGAGCCGAAGGCAGCGGCTTAACCACTGAGCCACCCAGGCGCCCACAAAATAGCTTTTAAAGTTAAAAATATCAGAATGATTATAAAAATAAGTGAGGGATTACTGGGCCAATACGAAACACAATGAGAGCCTAGAGATATATGCCCTGAAGCCATTTTAGCTATGAGAGCATTAGAAACTGCTAAAACACACTGAGCTGTGTTTTTAATAGACACTTGATACTAGAGAAAAAAAATTCAAAATCCAGCAGCAATCAAATTTGAGGACTTTGGTACAACCCAAATTTAAGTTGAGATCCCCAAAGCACAAGGAGAAGCAGAAATAAGACTAGAGCCTACCTTGCCTTCTGTGTAAACTGAGAACGTCAACCACTGAATTTGGAGTATGATTGTCTTGTAAAGTCTCAGATATAAGAGAAAATCCTGCCAAGGAGGACCATACCATTATTATAGCTCTTAATTATTCCTACTCAATAAGAGTTTCAAATATAATGTCTTGAACATAACAAAATGTAACAAAGCACACAAAGAAAAACCATTAACAAGATTTGATAGACAAAATGGGATTAAGTATGATATTAAAATGATCAATAAATATTGTAAAATGGCTTGATTACTCTGCTCAAAGAAATGAGAGGGGAAGCAAATTGAACAAAAAACTGAAACTAAAAAATGATATTGAGAAAGATTTTATAAATGAACCAAATGGATACTCTAGAACTTTAAAGATATGACAGCCAATTTAAGATACCCCAGGGGTGCCTGGGTGGCTCACTTAATTAAACCTCCAATTCTTTTTCCTTTTTTTTTTAACACCTTAATTTTATTTTATTTCTTTCTTTTTGGCTCAGGTCATGATGTCAGGCTTGTGAAATAGAGCCCAGAGTTGGGCTCTGTGCTGAGCCTGGAGCCTGCTTAAGATTCTTTTCCTTTCTTTTTCTATCCCTCCCCTGCGCTCTCACTCGCTCGCTCTCTCTTGCTTGCAAATAAATAGACAATAGACAAAGCAAAATAAAAGCAGATTATGAAAATAAATATAAAGTTTTTGAAATGAAAGCAAGTTCAAAATAAAATAGAGAAGACCTACACAGCTAAAAGTTCATTCAGGAAATCTATTCTTAAAGAAGTCAGTATGACACAATGTTAAGATATCAAAAGATTGAAGCATGTACTTTACAGAAAGGGTAATCCAAATGGCCACTCATAGGTAAAAACTGTTTATCTTTTTTATGAATCTGGAATTAAATTAAATTAAATTAAAAATAAATTAAAACCTAGAATGGCATACTATTACACACTTACCATATTGGGAAACAGTAAAAATGTCTTGCAAGAATGTGAAAGAATGACAGTGCCCATAATAAAAACATTTGAGGTAGGTTGGACAATATTTAGAAAAATTAAAAATTAAAAAAAAATTTTGTCCATTCCTGGAAATACAACATGGAACTAAATGAATATTTTCACCAGGATATGAAAACAGATGATTATAGTTATTTCATTCATAACGGCATATCAGCAGTGGTATATTTGCACAATGTTACATTAAATAAGAGAGAATATTAACAAACTGGGAGAAGGGGCTAGGTTGTTATCATAAACAGATCTTCTATGGTGCTGATTATGTTCTATTTCTCAAAATCTTTAAGTTAAAAAATCTTCAAATTTATATCTAAATAGATAGATAGATAGATAGATGATAGATAGACAGATATCCCAGGAGCTGCAATGCTAGGCTAAGACCAGGCTTTAAAGGGCTTTTCTATATTCTACTAAATACTTTAAACCATTCATTATATCATAGCTCAGTGTTCGAATCTCCATTTGTTTCCTCAGTTTTCTAATATTTATCTTAAGGTGACCTGATCCAGACTTTTGATCACCTTTGTCTAAATATTTCTATTTTAACAAAGTCCTTTTTAATACTCAGAGACTAAAACTTAGAAAAATACTCTGATTGTTATCTCACTAGAGTGGAAAATATATGGTTACCCATTAACTAATGATATCCATGTCTACATTAGCTCCATGACATTTTTAATTCTTGGGAGCTTTTGGTTAAATGAATTTTTTTAAGCTTTCTTTAAATGAAGCTTTAAGCCATCACCACATGAATAAAATTAAAGAACTAAATGAAAACAAGCCAAGTAATAGAGTAATAGAATGTGCAGTGGAAAGAGTACAATTCTGAAATCATAAAGCCTAAATTAGTGTGATGCATCTTTACTAGCCATGTAATCATAAACCAGTTATCTAAATGTGTTAGCCTCAGTTTTTTCACCCATGAAATGGTGATGATAATACTTATTATGCAGAATTGTTGTGTGGATGTGATGAAGCATGGAGCATGAGAGTCTCATATTCCATGCTAAAATGATAGCTATTTTTATACTTATAATAATTCTAATAATAGTAATTAAATTGTTCAAAATGGTAATATTCATTTATATTGAGGCATTGTATTGACTATTCATAGACACATTTACCAAAATAAATTTCATTTTACTTTACCCCCTCTGAGGCTATATATTCCTTAATTCAATATGAATCTTATTATGAATAATAATTATCTTGATAAATATGCTGATTTTTCTTCTATTTATTTTTAGGGAAGTATCCTTTACTGTTGAACATAAAGAAACTTAAGCAAGTCTGTCTTATTCAAAATTTGCATGCTGCTTTCTTATGAAACTAGATTATAGAGTTGTATGAAATAAATTCATGCAGTTAAGACATTTATGTTTGGAAAACTGGGTAGTCAGTTTAGTATTTCAAAAGAAGATTTTAAATTTAAACCTTAAAACTGAGCTCTTTCAGCCTTATTTATAGACCATCCTTCATGCTTCATAAGTATTCCTTCATTGTAAACTAACTAATAGTGTTTGTCACAGTGTGTATATAACTAAAATGGATCTTGTATTCTATTATTTCAGAGTTAGTTGCAGTTTCTACTTCCTTACTTCCTCTTTTGAAAAATAGATTAATTCTACAAAAGGTTATTTCCAGCTTTATTGAAAAATAATTGACATATTATAATTTGTAAATTTAAGAAATGATTTCTTATAACACTGCAAACTTTTAACATTGTGTAAATTTTGTACCATTTGATAAATTGGTATACATCTGCATTGCAATATAATCTACATAAAAATGTTAATACATCTACTATCTCATATAGTTGCCTCTGTTTTTTATGCATGTATTGTAAGGAATTTTAAGATCTACTCTCTTAGCAACTTTTATGTATATAGTACAGTAGAGATAAACTTCAGAGGTCTTGTGGGTTTTGTTCCAGACCGCCTCAATAAAGTGATTATTTCAATAAACTAAGTCAAATCATTATTATTATTTTTTGGTTTCCCAGTGCAAATAAAAAATTATGTTTCCCAGTGCATATAAAAAATAAACACTATACTGTACTGTTCAAAAGCATTATGTCTTTAAAGAAAAACAATGTATATACCTTAAGTAAACTAGTTCTGAGTTTTCAGTGGGTCATAAATACTGATCACAGATCACCATAACAAATACAATAATAATGAAAAAACTTGAAATATTGCAAGAATTACCAACATGTGACAAAGAGACACAAAATGAACAAATGGTGTTAGAAAAATGGTGGCAGCAGACCTATTTTATACAAGATTGCTATAAAGTTTCAACTTGTAAGAATGTAATATATGCAAAATTTAATAAAGGGAAGCACAATTAAAAAAGTATGTATATATTATTAACTATGACCATCATGCTGTACATTAGATCCCCAGAACTTTTTCCTATTATAGTTGCAAGTTTGTACCCTTTGACCACCTTATTCCACCCCAGGTTCACCCCTTGTCAACTCAACTCTAAGTTTCCATTAGTTTGCTTTTTCTTCAGATTCTGTATGTAAGGGATATCGTAATACATAAATTAAAAAATATATAAAATCTTTGAAATATTTCACTTAGTATAATACCTTCAAGATCCATCCATGGTATTGAAAATGGCAGTATTTCTTAATTTTTCATGGTTAAGTAGTATTCCATAGTATATATTTACCATACTTATTTTACTCATTCATCCATTAATGGATACTGAAGTTATTTCCATCTCTTGCTTAGAGTTAATAATTTTATAATGAACATAAGAGTGCAGAGATGTCTTCGAATAGTGACTTCGTTTCCTTTAGCTATATCCCTAGAAGTGGGATTACTGAATCATATGGTAATTTTACTTTTAATAATACGAATAGTCTCCATACTGTTTTCCATACAAATTTATATCCCTATCACAGTGCATAAGTTCCCCATTTTCCCCAATATTTACCAAAATTTGTTAGTTTTAATTTTTTGGTAGTATATATTCTAAGAGGTAGTAATATCTTGCTGTGTTTTTCAGAGGTAAACAAAAACAACAACATAATGACTTTGCCCTGAGTTTTTTATGTTGAGCACTTTTTAATGCTCCTGTTGGTCATTTATATAATTTTTTTGAAAAAAAAGTCTATTGAGATCCTTTTGCTATTTTTTTAATTATATATTTTTTTCTTTTTGTATCTGTTAGTTATTAACCTCTTTTCAGATATAAGTTTTGTAAGTATTTTCTTCCATTCTGTGGATTGTGTTTTCATTCCCCCTTTTTTTTTTTTGGCAATGCAGAAAATTTAGTTTGATGTAATACCATTTATTTATTTTTGCTTGTGTTTTTGGTCTGGTATCCAAAAAACTATTGGCAAGACCAATGTCAAGGAGAATTTTTCCTATGTTTTCCTTTAGGAAATTAGTTTCATGCATCACATTTAAGTCTTTAATCTATTTCAAGTTAAGATTTATGAGTGATATAAGGTTCCAGTTTCATACTGTTTATGTGACTATTCAGTTTTAAATATCATTTACTGAACAGACTATCTTTACCCATTACATATGTTGGCCCCTGTCAAATATTAGGTGACTGTATGAAAGGATTTATTTCTGGACTCTCAATTCTGTTCTACTTGTTTATTGGTCTGTTTTTATGCCAGTATGCTTTATTGTTTTGAGCATGAGGGCTTTGTAGTATAGTTTCAAATCAAGAGTGTAATTCCGCTTCTTCATTCTTTCTCAGAACTGCTTTGATTATTTGTTGTCTTTTATGGTCTCATATAAATTTTAGGATTCTTTACTTACTTCTGTAAAAACACAATATTGGATTTTTTAAAAAAATTATTTATTTATTTATTTGAGAGAGAGAGAGGACAAGCAGGCAGAGAGGCAGGCAGAGAAAGAAGAGGTAGCAGCTTCCTGCTGAGCAGAGAGGCTGATGCGGGGCTCGATCCCAGGACCCTGGGATCATGACCTGAGCCGTAGGCAGCAGCTTAACCCACTGAGCCACCAAGGTGCCTCTAACATTGGATTTTTGATAGGAATTGAATTTACAGATGGTTTTCGGTAGTATGGACATTTTAACAATGTTAATTCTTACCATTCATAAATATGAGCTATCTTTCCATTTGTGTCTCCTTCAATTTCTTTATCAATGTCATAGATTATGGGGTACAGATCTTTCATAGTCTTAGTTAAATCTTATCCTAAGTATTATATTAGTTTTGATGCTAGTGTGAATTAGATTGTTTTCTTTATTTTTTCAGATAGTTCATCATTAGAGTGTTAAAATGCTCCTGTCTTGTGCTTACTTTGTCAGCACATATACTAAAATTGGAATGATGCAGAGAAGATTAGCGTGATCACTGAGCAAGGATGACATGAAAAACTATTAAAAAAACGAAACAAAACCCAAAATTCTTGTCTTCTATATATTGATCTTGTATTTGGCAGCTTTACTAAATTTGTTTATTCAAAAATTTTTATGAAGTTTTTAGGATTTTTTTACATGTAAGTTCATGTTATCCAAAAAAAGAAAATTTTACTTCTTCCTTTTTTTTTTTTTATTTGGAGTCTCTTATTTCTTTGTGTTCCTTGTTTCTCTGGCTAGGACATCCAGTACTACGTCAAATGAGAGTAGTGAAAGTGGACACACTTGTCTTTTTTCTGATCTTTAAGGGAAAAACTTTCAAACTTTTTTGATTGAATATGAGATTAGCTCTGGGCTTGCAATATGTGTTTTTTCTTTAATGGATTTTTTTAAATTATTTTTTTAAAAATTTTTATAAACATATAATGTGTTTTTATCCCTAGGGGTACAGGTCTGTGAATCACCAGGTTTACACATTTCACAGCACTCACCATCACTCACCATAGCACCTGCCCTCCCCAATGTCCATACCCCCACCATCCTCTCCCAACACACCTCCCCCCAGCAACCCTCAGTTTGTTTTGTGAGATTTAGTCTTTTAGGGTTTGTCTCCCTCCCAATCCCATCTTTTATTTTTCTTTTCGTACGCCCGAAACCGCCTATGTTGCATCTCCACTTCATCATATCAGGGAGATCATAGGATAGTTGTCTTTCTCAGATTGATTTATTTCGCCAAGCATAATACCCTCTAGTTCCATCCACGTCATCACAAATAGCAGGATTTCATTTCTTTTGATGGCTGCATAGTATCCCATTGTACATATATACCACATCTTATTTATTGATTCATCTATTGAAGGACATTTAGGTTCTTTCCATAGTTTAACTATTGTGGACATTGCTGCTATAAACATTTGGGTGCATGTGCCCCTTCAGAATGCCACGTTTGTATCTTTAGGGTATATACCCAGTACTGCAATCACTGGGTCATAAGCTAGTTCTATTTTCAGCTTTTTGAGGCACCTCCACGCTGTTTTCCAGAGTGGTTGCACCAGCTTGCATTCCCACGTACAGTGTAGGAGGGTTGCCCTTTCTCCACATCCTCGCCAGCATCTGTCATTGACTGACTTGTTCATTTTAGCCATTCTGAAAGGTGTGAGGTGGTATCTCATTCTGGTTTTGATTTGTATTTCCCTGATGCCGAGTGATGTGGAGCATTTTTTCATGTGTCTGTTGGCCATTTGGATGTATTCTTTGCAGAAATGTCTGTTCATGTCCTCTGCCCATTTCTTCATTGGATTATTTGTTCTTAGGGTGTTGAGTTTGATGAGCTCTTTATAGATTTTGGATAGATACTGGCCCTTTATCTGGTATGTCATTTGCAAATATCTTCTCCCAGATAACTTCTGACAGTCATCTTTTGGCTTTGTTAACTGTTTCCTTTGCTGGGCAAAAGCTTTTTGATCTGATGAAATCGCAAGAGTTCATTCTTGCCCTTGCTTCCCTTGCCTTTGGCGATGTTCCTACGAAGAAGTTGCTGCTGGTGAGGTCAAAGAGTTTGCTGCCTGTTCTCTCCTCAAGAATTTTGATGGATTCCTTTCTCACATTATGCTTCTTCATCCATTTCCAGTCTATTTTCATGTATGGTGTAAGGAAATGGTCCAACTTCATTTTTCTGCATGTGGCTGTTCAATTTTCCCAACACCATTTGTTGAAGAGGCTGTCTCTTTTCCATAGGACATTCCTTCCTGCTTTGTTGACGATTAGTTGACCATAGAGTGGAGGGTGTATTTCTGGGCTCTCTATTCTATTCCATTGATCTATGTCTGTTTTGGGGACAGTTCCCTACCATCTTGATGATGACAACTTTGTAATAGAGCTTGAAGTCTGGAATTGTGATGCCAACAACTTTGGCTTTCTCTTTCAATATTCCTCTGGCTATTCGAGGTATTTTCTGGTTCCATATATATTTTAGGATAATTTGTCCCATTTCTTTGAAAAAAATGGACGAGATTTTGATAGGGATTGCATTAAATGTGTAGATTGCTTTAGGTAGCATAGACATTTTCACAATATTTGTTCTTCCAATACAGGAGCATGGAACATTTTTCCATTTCTTTGTGTCTTCTTCAATTTCTTTCATGAGTACTCACTTTGGAGTTTTCTGAGTATAGATTCTTTGTCTCTTTGGTTAGGTTTATTCCTAGGTATCTTAGGGTTTTGAGTGCAATTGTAAATGGGATTCACTCCTTAATTTCTATTTCTTCAGTCTTGTTGGTTTAAAAAAATGCAACCAATTTCTGTGCATTGATTTTATATTCTGACACTTTACAGAATTCCTATACAAGTTATAGCAGATTTGGAGTGGAGTCCTTTAAGTTTTCCACATACAGTGTCATATCGTCTGCAAGCAGGGATAGTTTGACTTCTCTTTTGCCAATTTGGCAAAATTTGGATGCCCTTAATTTCTTTTTGTTGTCTGATTGCTGAAGCTAGGACTTCTAGTACGATGTTGAATAGCAGTGGTGATAACGGACATCCCTGCCGTGTTCCTGACCTCAGCGGAAAAGTATTCAGTTTTTCTCCATTGAGAATGATATTTGCAGTGGGTTTTTCATAGATGGCTTTGATAACATTGATAATATGTGCCCTCTATCCCTACACTTTGAAGAGTTTTAATCAGGAAGGGACACTGCACTTTGCCAAATGCTTTTTCAGCATCTATGGAGAGTATCATGTGGTTCTTGTTCTTTCTTTTATTAATGTGTTGTATCACATTGATTGATTTGCATATGTTGAACCAACCTTGTAGCCCTGGAATAAATCCCACTTGGTCGTGGTGAGTAATCCTTTTAATGTACTGTTGAATCCTATTGGCTAGTATTTTGGTGAGAATTTTCGCATCTGTGTTCATCAAGGATATTGGTTTGCTGTTCTCTTTTTTGATGGGATCCTTGTCTGGTTTTGGGATCAAGGTGATGCTGGCCTCATAAAATGAGTTTGGAAGTTTTCCTTCCATTTCTATTTTTTTGGAACAGTATCATGAGAATAGGAATTAATTCTTCTTTAAATGTTTGGTAGAATTTCCCTGGGAAGCCATCTGGCCCGGGGCTTTTGTTTGTTTGGAGATTTTTGATGACTGTTTCAATCTCCGTACTGGTTATGGGTCTGTTCAGGTTTCCTATTTCTTCCTGGTTCAGTTGTGGTAGTTTATATGTCTCTAGGAATGTATCCATTTCTTCCAGATTGTTGAATTTGTTGGCGTAGAGTTGCTCATAGTATGTTCTTATAATTGTTAGTATTTCTTTGGTGTTGGTTGTGATCTCTCCTCTTTCATTCATTACTTTATTTATTTGGGTTCTTTCTCTTTTCTTTTTGATAAGTCTGGAAAGAGTTTTATCAATCTTATTAATTCTTTAAAGGACCAGCTCCTAGTTTCATTGATTTGTTCTATTGTTTTTTGTTGTTGTTGTTGGTTTTTTGTGGTTTTTATTTGTTTGTTTATTTGTTTATATTTTATTGATTTCTGCTCTGATCTTTATTATTCCTCTTCTGCTGGGTTTAGGCTTTCTTTGTTGTTCTTTCTCCATCTCCTTTAGGTGTAGGGTTATGTTGGGTATTTGAGATCTGAGAGAGAAGCGTGGTTGCACACGTGTGTCACTGCACTCCCCAAGAGCACGTCTGGGGAAGGTGCAGCAAGCCACCCCAGGAGAAGAGAAGGATACGTTGGCTTTGTGGTCGGGAAAGGTCGGGAAGCAGAATAGCCTGCCGTGGCAGGAACAGCAGGCCGGTGGCAAGACAAGTGTCACCCGCTCCCTGTGCAGAGAGACAAAGCCTGGTTCCTAAGGAGACATGAGGGGATGACTAGGGCAGAGATGCATGCTCCACTCTGAGGAAGGAGTCTGGGCAGAAGGCAGGCCTGTCCTGTGCCTCTGGTCCCAAGGGGACAGCATCTCCTTGACCACCTGTCCGTAGGGCCGACTTGGGCTAGCTACCAGGCGCCATACCCGGAACTCGCAGAAATAGCTCCCTCGAGAAACAGGCAGTCAGATGCCATCTTCCTCCAAGATGTGACAGCGTTTTCGGTGGCAGGGGGTTTGCCGGGGAAGGAGTGGGGACAATCTCCCAAAGCTCCCCATTCCAGTGAACGGGCGGTGTTCAGGGATCCTGTCGCCTCTCCTCTCCTGTGTGGAAGGCACTGGCCTTGTCCGCGAGTCCGCCTGAGGGCCTGTGCAAAAGGCCAAGCGTTGCCTACACTGGGAGAATGTAGTGTGCATTGAGTGCCATCCTAGGCCACGCACGCTGCTGCAGCGTTGTGGCTGTGTCTGCTTAGTTCGGACTGGCAGGGTAAACCCAGGGTGCCAACATAGAGCCCGGGAAAGCAAGGCCCAAGAGGGACCAGCTCTCCCGCAGCTCTTCTTCCCTGATTCGACAGAGCGAACACCCAAAGCCTTGCTGAGGAAGCAGCAGCGAAGTGCCGTTCGCGCCAAGCTGAAAACCTCTGTGAAAGCATAGCAGTCGCTGGGAAATCAGAGTCGTTTTTGTGGGCTGCTGTTGCTGCTTGCCTTAGCCTAGTATTCGCAGCACGGCCGGAGAAACCCTCATACAGTGAAAGGGTCTTTGCCTGGGCATCTCCTCTGGGAAAGCACAGCATTCTTTGGGAAATCAAAGTCGGGTCTGTGGGATGCTGCTGCTGCTTGCCTGAGCAAGACCCAACAGCACAGTGTAATAAACCCGCATGGAGCGAAATCCTCTTTGCTTGGGCATCCCCACTGCCTGAGAGAGAACCATGGTTGCGCCTGTGGAAAGAGCCTTAAGGAAGGGGACATGTCTGTCACTGGGCTCCCCAGGAGCCTGTCTGGGGAAAGTGCAGCAAGCTGCACAGGAGAAGAGAGGGAGCCGTTGGCCTTGTGGTCGGGAAATGGTCGCGACGCTGGAGAGCTGGCCCTGGCAGGAACAGCGGGCCGGTGGCAAGACAAGTCTCACCCGCTCCCTGTGCGGAGAGATGGAAGCCTGGCTGCTAAGGAGACGTGAGGGGACGACTAGGGCAGGGGCGTGTGCTCCCCTCTGAGGAAGGAGTCTGGGCAAAAGGCAGGCCTGTCTTGTGCCTCTGGACCCAAGGGGACAGCATCTCCTTGGCCACCTGTCCCAAGGGCAGTCTTGGGCATGCCACCAGGTGCCATACCCGCAACTCACAGAAACAACCCCATGGAGAAACGGGCAGTCAGATGCCGTCTTCCACCAAGATGTGGCAGCGATGTGGGTGGCAGGGGGTGTGCGGGGAAGGAGTGGAGACTGTCCCCCACAGTTCCCCATCCAAGTGAACGGGCCTGGTGCAGGGATCCTGTCGCCTCCTCTCTCCTGTGCTGAAGGCACTAGCCTAAAAGCAAAAAGTAGAAATTTTTATGTTTGATTTTTAATCATGATTAAAAATAATGTTAGTACATTATAAAAGTGTGGATCTTTGTAAAACAATGTCATAATGTAAGAAATAGGTTGCATAGTCCTTTTGAGAATATGAAACCAAGTGTTCAGGTGCCATCTAATTTCTTGTTTAATCCAGAACTTTGGTGTGCATTATCTTGAGGAATAGAATTTTGAAGTCCAGACAGACTAACAGAAAACTGACCCAAATGTGTGTGTTTATATTTCTGCTTTTGTTGTAAAAATCAAAGTGTGATTGCTGGTTTAAAATGGTAAAACTAATAATGTTCATGGACTCTATTATAAATTTTCTAATTGTATGGGAAGAATCCAAGAAACATAGAATTAATTGATTTGCAAATCCTCAAAGAGCTACAGGATCAGGTAGTGGTATGTTCTGATTCAACAGCATCATAATGCAGCATTTTATGTGTGTGGCTAATGGATATTTTCATGAATGTTTGCTAGCTAGTCAGCCAATACAGAGAAATATTAGGTAGGGTAATTACTCACAGTTGTGTTTAATAAAATGAGAGAAAATTATCAAATGACACTAATAATAATAATTCTATAGCAGGCTAAATAATTCAATGATAATTACAAGTATTAATCTAGCTTTCTTCCCTGATTATGACTCTTCTCTCCTTTATCATAATGGGAGTAGCAGATTGTCTGCAATGAATTGTGAAAACCCAGCAGTGACTTTGGCAGTGAAGGCCTCCCATCAATTTTGATAGGTTAAAATGATTCTGGATGGTCTTGAGCAAATGTGTCAATTTTTTTTTCTGTGTGTGTAATAAAAGAAAGAAGCAATAGTAAATTCTTGCTGTTATTCCATGGAGCCAATAAAATCATACTGCCAACAAGAGGCTGTTGACACTGTAAGTGTGGTTAACTGTCTTGAAATACTAGGCCTGGAAATAAAATTCCAGTATTTCACATAACCTCTTTTTTTTTTTTTTAAGAAAAAAACAAAACAGGGACGCCTGGGTGGCTCAGTTGGTTGGACGACTGCCTTCGGCTCAGGTCATGATCCTGGAGTCCTGGGATCGAGTCCCGCATCAGGCTCCCAGCTCCATGGGGAGTCTGCTTCTCTCTCTGACCTTCTCGTTCATGCTCTCTCTCACTGTCTCTCTCTCAAGTAAATAAATAAAATCTTAAATAAAAAAAAATAAAAGAGTCACTTATAAAAAAAAAAGAATAAAACAAAACAAAACAAAGAAACTATACTGCTTACATTTAGGGCCCTGCTGTTGTGTAACTATTTTTAAACATGTCTACTGTAAGTGTATATATATATATTTTTTTTTCTGTGCAATAAATTCATTTAGAGATAAATTTGGATTGCAAATTATTTGGGGGGAGGCATGGTATTTGTGGCTAGTCTTACAAGTAAAAAGGACTAAAAGAAAGAAGAAAAACATTTTTTATTACAGCATATTTACATCTGTCCAAAGTACTTATTTACTATAATACTGACTAATGTATAATACTGTACACAAAGAAAGAAGTTAAATGAGTTATAATTCAGTCGAAGTATAGCTGGCCATTTTAAAACTTACCACTGAATCTTTCTGGTATGAAATATGATATCTGGCAATCTGGTCCAGTTCATTACATCAGGTCATTTGTATGTTCTTATTACCATTTTGATAGCATAGCACATTTTATAACCCAGACATTTAACAATGGAACTATGATGCATGTATTTTCAAAAGTATAGACATACATGAAGCTATGAGGTCAAAAAAGATGAATGTCCGTAGTACCATATAGACTCAACAAATAAAAATGTCCAAGGTGGGGCGTCAGGGTGGCTCAGTGGGTTAAGCCGCTGCCTTCGGCTCAGGTCATGATCTCAGGGTCCTGGGATCGAGTCCCACATTGGGCTCTCTGTTCGGCAGGGAGCCTGCTTCGCTCTCTCTCTCTCTCTCTGCCTGCCTCTCCATCTACTTCTGATCTCTCTCTATCAAATAAATAAATAAAATCTTTAAAAAAAAATGTCCAAGGCTCTGAGTGAGATTTATGAATATTGTATAAGATTAGGCCAACATGTGGTTTTGATATAAATCATCTGTTCTTAAATTAGAATTACAATCGTTGAGTACAGTGTTGAAAATGGCAGATAGATTTTAGCTATCTTTGCTCACTAGGGAAAATGGAAAAATGTTTAGTTTGGTCAGATTTTCACTTAACTTCTGAAAAATCTTACGTTTGAGAGAACCCTTCTGAAATAAGAATCCTTAAAGACATAACCCCTTTGGCACAAGTTTTCAAGAAACTTGTTGGATGTTGTAGACAATTATATGGCACACGTACTGTTCTAGATGTTTCATGCCAATAATATGTAAGCCATACCAAGGTTACATATACATATAGAGATGTTCCTCAGCTTACAAGGGGGCTATGTACAGAGAAACACATAAAAAACTGAAAATGCATTTAATACCCCTAAACTATCAAATATCATAGCTTACCTTAAGCTTATTTCAACATACTCAGAACACTTACATTTGCCTGCATTTGGGCAAAATCATCTTAAGCAAAGCCTATTTTATAACAAAGTATCAAATATCACATGCAATTTATTAAATATTACACTACAAAAAAGAAGAATGGTTATATATAGAATGGTTGTAAGAATATCAGGTGTTCACCCCTGTAATCTTCTAGCTGACTGGGAGCTGTGGCTCACTGCCCCTGCCCAGCATCACAAGACGGCACCATACCACATGTCACTGGCCCTTTTTTATAAAGACCCAAATTCAAAATTCAAAGTACAGTTTCTACTGAATCACTTTCACTTTCACATCATTGCCAAATATATTGTAAGTTGAATCATTGTAAATCAGGAGCCATCTTATTTGAAAGTTAAATCACAGTCACCTTCATGTAGGGCCATCTATGTATCTCTAAACAACATAGCATGACCTATCAACAGCAAAAAATGGATGTGAAGGGGACGATTGCTTTGCGTCAGTACTCTGAGCAGTAACATACATGGCTTTACTCACCTAGCAGAACTCCAGAGCTAGCTGATGGCAAGGAATTTTACAAATGTTTGCTGAACAGCTTAAGCACTATTATTTTTAAATTAGTGTGCATATCTGTTTTCTAAAGATATGTTAATTTATTTTATGGACTTATTACAAAACCAAATAATTTCCTCTTATTTAAGTGGCAGGTAAATAGAATTCTTTTTAATTTAAATCAAATGGCTTTTTAGGGAAAATATACTAAAAATTCTGAAACTTGTATTGCTTATGAATCTTTTATTGGAATCCTTATCAAGTTGTATTTTTCAAGTTTTTCCTAAATAATCTTCAATGAATTGAAAATATTTTTTGGATTTTATTCAAGGCTATTAACTCACAATTTCACTTTGTTAAATATAGTGCTAAACGTTCAACCAAAACGTTGTGTCTTTTTTTTTTCCACTACCACATCCTCCATCTACTGACTGGATTCTCTCCCCAACTAGCACATATATACCATTGTCTATCTTTAGGATAAGTAAGGGTCATCTTTTGTCTTTATTCTATTCCTCGCATGCTTCTGAACTTGTTGAATTTTAATATAGTCACACCATAAGCATCACATATTTGATTCCCCTTTCAATAGTAAACAGTGCACAACCAGAGCATACCTTCAAAGCTATCAATAGACTTACTCTGATATATTATTTTTGTATTTTTGTAAATTAAAATAATTAAATTATAGAACAAGAGTTTCAGGTGGTAGGTGTTGTAAGTTTTACCCAAACTGACTTTTGTCAAACTCGTTTTTGTCATCATATATGACAAGTAGTTTTCTCACGTTTGTTTTTAGAATATCCTTGTATAATGAATATTTACAGTGATATCTAGTATAAAAATCTTGCAATTTATTTTAGAAACATTAAGATATTGAAAATCAATCTATTTCTTTGATTCATTAAAGACATTTTTGGCTTGTTTCCAGTACTTTCTTACTGGTTAAAAAATGAATTTGAAGTAGTCTGAATTTCATTATTATATGGCACTTTCCCTTTGATGAATACAAAGAAGATATTCTATATTAGCTATCTGAGAAGAATTTGTTTTTTTAATTTTATTTATTTGTGAGTAAGAGAGAGCACAAGCAGGGGGAGCAGCAGGGTGAGGGAGAAGCAAACTCCCGGCTAAGCAGGGATTCTGTTGCAGAACTGAGTCCCAGGACCCAAAGAGCTAAAGGCTCAGGCGCTTAACTGACTGAGCCACCCAGGTGTCCCAATCTGAGAAGAGTTCTGTATGTTATTCCTATTAATATGCAGTTTAAAGTCTAGGTGATTAACTTAATATTTTAGTGGCTATTACATAGATAGCACTATGTTCCAGGCAGAGAGTAAGAAAGAAATAGTAAATCAACCATATTCTATGCATTCTAAATGAAAATAATTAATCAATCATAATAAATCCTTCTATTTATGGAATATCAACTTATAAGCTTTCCTCCATATGAACAATGCCAAATACCAGAATAAAGGGTCATCTAATACAAATAAAGGATAGAATTAAAGAATTCTGGTAAGCCATTTAATTTTGAAAAATGGTGCTATATTGTTGCTGAGTTGTGGTTTTCAGTTACATAATATCTGATAAGTGTAGAAGTAACATGAGTGTTACGTGAGATGAGAAATGGTTTATAATTAAGATAATTTTAAAAGTACAGATAAATACAAATTTGTAAACATAGCATTATGGAGGAATAAAAATAAATGATAGCTACACACTCTAAAGTGAATAAATCTTGGAAAGTTAATAGAGAAGTAAAACAAGGGCAGTGCAAATTATGGTACATTTTTATGAAGTTCAAACAAATTCTGTGAAACCATCGATGGACTTAAAGATACTATTATGTATCAAATATTGTAAAAATTAAGCAAGGAAATAGCAAACATAAAATAACCAAAGGTGTGATCATGTTCTACTTCAAAAAGAGATGAGTTAATAGATAAATAGAAGTAACTAGACTTTTTAGAAGTTAATAAAACTTTGCCTGTTATTTCTTAGTAATATAAAATATATGGTTTTCTAACAAAAACGTTTATCTTAAAAATATTTAAAAATAAATTTCAGGCTACTCATAAGGTTCTATTTACTTTTCCACTGAAGGAAAAGCTGGTTGTTGTAGTTGTAGTTGTTTGTTTGTTTTAGTCTCCTCCTAGTTTTTATTATTATAATGTGGAATAAGGAATGTTAGATTGAAAAGTGAATTATTTTATAGACAAAATCATTACTTGATTCACCTCCTGGTACAGCAGATGGAACTCCTGAAAATATGCCTTTTGCCTTACGGAAGAGTAACAGTTATGCTTACTTCTGAAACATACTTGGTGGTGGCCCTAAATAGTGACACCATAGTAAACATTTTGAATATTTGCAATTAATTTTTATAGTCATAGGGCTCCAAAAGGCACTGCTGGTATCTTAGCAGGTATTTCAATAAAGCTAAAAGTTGCCTGACTGTTTAAAAATATTAACAAGGCACAAAACGGCAGAAGTATTGTCCTCAGATATTATTTTTTTTCCATATGCTCCTGATTCCAGACATGACAAGTTATTTTTTTTTAATTTTTTTTATAAAAGATTTTATTTATTTATGTGACAGAGATCACAAGTAGGCAGAGTCAGGCAGAGAGAGAGGAAGAAGCAGGAACCCTGCTGAGCTGAGAGCTCAATGTGGGACTCGATCCAAGGATCCTGGGATCATGACCTGGGCTGAAGGCAGAGGCTTTAACCCACTGGGCCACCCAGGCGCCCCCATGACAAGTTATTTTTGATAGATATATATACAATGTATTTTCCAGTTATAAGAAAAATGGTTCTGCTATTTGTAACCTTTTTTAAAAATTACATAATTTTTTAAATTAAAATTTTATGTTTTAATGTTTTAATTTTCTTTTCTTTTTTTTAAAAGATTTTATTTATTTATTTGAAAGATGGAGATCACAAGTAGGCAGAGAGGCAGGCAGAGAGAGAGAGAGAGGGAAGCAGGCTTCCTGCGGAGCAGGGAGCCCGATGCGGGGCTCGATCCCAGGACCCTGAGATCATGACCCGAGCCAAAGGCAGCAGCCCAAACCACTGAGCCACCCAGGCGCCCCAATGTTTTACTGTTCAATATACTACTTAGAATATAAAACCTATTCCATTTGGTAAGATATTTACCATTTAAAAAATGGTAATTTTCTCATAGTGTGTTCCCCTCACATTGCTTTATTTTGAATAAAAAAATTTCACAATAAACATAACTGATGCTTTCCTTTTGATTGTCCCTCTGTTGGTCATACTGTATATGAGCCATGACAATTAGTTTTACAAAATTTATTCATGTTTGTTGATATGTTTTATCATAACTAATTTTCCCTCCCTTATCTAGATTCCCCAGCTTTCAGACAGGTGGACACTTCAATAAACCATACCCAAGGGATGTATCAAGTACTTCTTAGACATCTCTCAGATCCTTGAGGTCTCATTTTACCTAGGGATTTGCAAAAGGTTCTGCCAGAGGCACCACTGTGACAACTGATGACCATGGTCTATCTCCTGCTAAGCTCAAGAGGTCACTGGTTTCCAAATTTATCTATACAATTAATGCATTCCAGCAAGTTCTTTGTTTTTTAATATTAACAAACTTACTTTAAAGTTTATATGAAGAGGCAAAGACTCACAATAGTCAACATAGTGTTGAAGGAGAACAAAGACTGAGGACTGACTTCAAAGTTTACCATAACGATGGGGCGCCTGGGTGGCTCAGTGGGTTAAGCCTCTACCTTCGGCTCAGGTCATGATCCCAGGGGCCTGGGATCGAGTCCTGCATTGGGAGCCTGCTTCTCCTCATCTCTCTCTCTGTCTGTCTCTCTGCCTATTTGTGATCCCTCTCTGTCAAATAAATAAATAAAATCTTTTTAAAAAAAAGTTGACCATAATGATAATTGTAAGCAAGATATTGTAATACCACAGAAAGACTAGATTAAAGGAACAGAATATATATTATCAATTATATTTTATATTTAATATAAAAGCAAAAGCAATACAAGAGAGCAAAATACAATCTTTTAAACAAATGGTTCTGGAGTAATGGTGAAGCTAAATGTAAAAATATAAAATAAAATAAAATAAAATAATAAAATAAAATAAATCCAGGCAGATATCATACACTCTTCACAAAAATTAACTCAGATTGGATTATAAACCTAAACATGAAACATGTAGAAGGTAATATAGAAGAAAATTTAAATGACCTTGGTTTTGGCAATAACTTTAGCTACAAAAGCACAAGCACTGAATTTTAAAATGTCTACTCTGTGAAACACAATGCCGAGAGAATGAAAAGGCAAAGCACAGACTATGAGAAAAAATTTGCAAAATACACATCTGGCAAAGGACTGTTAATCAAAAATACACAAAGACCCCTTAAAACTCAACAATGGGGGAAAAACCTGATTAAAAACGAGCCAAAGACCTTAGCAGATACCTCACAAAAGAAAATATTACAGATGGCAAATAAGCATATAAAAAGATGCTTCACATCATATGTCATCAGGAAAATGCAAATTAAAACAAAAAAGAGACACCCGTACATACCCAGAATTCAAAACACTGAAAACAGAACACGAAATGTTGGTGAGGATGTGGAGCAACAGGAATGTTCTTCCATGTCTATTGAGAATAAAGAATGGAAAAAACTTGGCAGTTTCTTACAAAACTAAACATATTCTTGCCAGATGATTCAGCAGTAGCAGTTCTTGGTATTTATCCAAAGAAGATGAAATCTATACCCACAAAGAGGTCTATAGTAGTTTTATTCATAACTGACAAAAGCTTGGAAGCAACCAGGATATCATTCCACAGGTGAAAGGTCAAATAAAGTGTAGTACATGCAAACAATGGAATATTATTTAATGCTAGAGAAATGAATTACCAAGCCATGAAAAGATATGGATATAAATATTTAATAAATATTTGATTTTAGGCTTCTACCAGCCTATCAATAGTATTAGTATATTTTAACAGTGAATGCTCAGCATTCATGAATTTACCTAATAAAATATTTTGGGCTCAATATTTTAAATACTTCAACCTCTATGATTATATTCCTAATAATTTTGAATTGGGGTAAATAAACCTTAACTTTTTGTAACTTGTTTCAATATGCAAAAGAACTCAATGAAATTTTAGAAAATAAAAATGTACCAAAAAAAAGTTTAGTTTACTATTGCCAAATAATTTAAAACTTTATCTTATATTCAAATACATATATTTTTCTAAATTGATTTATATGCTACTAAAACCAAAAACTTTTAGTTATACTAGATTTCATATCATGCCATCAATGCCAGAAAGCCATCTGTCGATGACTTGTCTTAGAGTTAAGATGGGCGTTATTACAATGCAAGATGGAAACAAAGATAGTATAACAATTGAGTGTTACATAACTTTTCTGTTTTGATCAAGTTACTAATCTACAAAAGGCTTTTATCGGTGACAGACTTGGGAATTTAACAAAACTTTTAAACTAGCATGTGCGACTCATTCCTAGAAAACAACACAATCAATAACACTTTATTTAGATTAAATCATGACTATTTCTCCATTTGAATAAAAAAGGTAGCAACCCCAATAAGTTTATTGAACGTGAAAAGTTGAAATGCTGTAATGCTCCTAAGGAATCAAATGATCCAGTCATGAATTACAAAAAAATGATATAAATACCAAAGTGTTTGTATAATTGTAATGTACAACTGCCCATTATCGTTCAATAGTGTAGGCTTGTACAAGAACTCTATAAAAGAACTCCACTTCTAAAGTGTGGAAAATATGTTCCCTTTCTCCCTATATACAACTATTAAGCCATTCATTTAGCTTTTAAAATATCCACTTAATACAGGCCTTTTACTCATTTGAACCCGGCAGCAGGGTTCTATTCTTATTGCTTACATCTGAAGGATAGACTTCTAGCGTAAGAGGTAAAGCCCATAAAGGAGCCCAATAATAACAACAAAATACAGTTTAGTGATCCCTTACAATCTGCCAGCTACCTTTCTGAGAATACTTCAATTAATAAAACATATAAAATAGCTGACCACAAAGAGCTTACATTCTTTTGAAATATAATAGTGAAATAAACCAATAATAGAGGGGCGCTTCGGTGGCTCAGTCCATTGAGTGACTGCCTCTGGCTTGGGTCATGATCTCAGGGTCCTGGGATGTAACTCCCCAGCAGGCTTTCTAGGCAGTGGGGTGTTTTCTTCTTCCTCTGCGCACCCTCCCAATTCTCTCTCTCTCTGTCTCAAATAAGGAAATAAACCAGTAATAGAATAATGATTGATGGTTGATCGTGATAAGTGTTACAAAGAAATACAAGAAAGGTAAAAGCCATTGGAGAATGCTGGGATGAAAGTTAATTTTATTTTGTGTCGGGTGGTTATATCTCATTTAGGAGATGTTATTTGCACAAAGACCCAGGAAGTGAAGGAGGGTGTTATACAAATATTAAAGGAAAAGATTGCTCTAGGCAGAGCAAGTAAGTATATAGACTTTGTGTGAACAGCTTGTCTGTTACTTTTGAGGAAAAGCAAGGAGGCCAATGAGGAGTTCATAGTGGTGGAGAGAGGAAGAACGCATTGTACCTTCTAGTACATTGAAACGCCTTCAGTTTTTATTTAATGTGAAAGGGGAAGATACCAAAAGACTTTCAACAGCAGAATAAAATCATCTGACTTGATTTTTAGGTTAAGTTGCTGTACCAAAATAAATTTGCAGGGAGAAAGGAGTGCAGTATGTGTGGAAGTGGGGCTATCAATCAAGTCAATAATTCAGGAACATATGATGGTGTTTTTAGCATGCTGGGTGGTAATAGAAGTGGTGAGGTATGGTTTTTATTTTGTATATATTTTGATGGTGAATATTCCGGTGAACAGGATGGGGTATGTGCAGGACAGACAATATCAACATTTATTTTAGCTGCACAAACAGAAGGGTGGAGTCTTCATTCCCTGATATGGAGAGAACTCTGAGTTCAATTGTTCTTTGTCATTAAATGGCATAGTGATGATGAGGATTTAGTCAGACAGTGAAAGAGAACAGTAAGCATAGTGTTAGGCGGTAAGACATTATAATACATTTGAACAACAAAAAACGTTGTGTTGGATCATGTGTTTATGTGAGTAAATAAATAAATAAAGCTTCCTGGGCTTCTGATAGAGGTAAAGAAGACTAGTATATGATCCAAAGGGGCACGTGCACCAAATATTTATAGCAGCAATATCCACAATAGCCAAACTATGGAAAGAACCTAGATGTCCATCAACAAATGAATGGTATATATATATATATATATATATACGATGGAATACTATGCAGCCATCAAAAGAAATGAAATCTTGCCATTTGCGATGACATGGATGGAACTAGAGGGTATTATGCTTAGCAAAATAAGTCAACCAGAGAAAGACACTATCATATGATCTCTCTGATATGAGGAAATGGAGGTGCAATGTGGGTGCTTGGGGGACAGGAAAAGAGTAAATGAAACAAGATGGGATCAGGAGGGAGACAAACCATAAGAGACTCTTAATCTCACAAAACAAACTGAGAGTTGCCGGGGGGTGGGGAGGGTAGGGAGAGGGTGGTGGGGTTATGAACATTGGGGAGGGTATGTGCTGTGGTGAGTGCTGTGAAGTGTGTAAACCTGGCGATTCACAGACCTGTACCCCTGGGGCTAATAATACATTATATGTTAATTTTAAAAAAAGAGGTTTACAGCAAAGAGTGTGTAATCAGGCATATTTTATTAAAGTAACCATGTAATATGATGGTTGAAAATTGGAATAACAGAAAACATAAAAATTAGAGATTTTAAAAAGAGATCTGGGACAGTGTAGAGAATATAATCAATGATATTATAATAGTGTTATATGGTGACAGATGGTGGCTATATTTATAGAAATCATAGAATAATGTATGGAGATATTGAAAACCTGAAACCAATGTAACACTGAATATCACTATACTCAAATAAAAAAATAGTAAAAATAAAACATTTTATTTTAAAAAGATAAAAAGAGGGACAAGAATTTGTAAAGTGAATTTCAAAAAGCTTAAAGATGAGGCTAAGACATACTCTGAACCTTGAGGAAAACACCATTTTGAAAATTCTTCCCATTTTGAGAAAACTCAAATGAATCAATACCATAAAAGAACCCATTTTAACTGAGAGATGTAATGAATGCTCAAGAAATAATTTTATGACAGGATAATTCTTCCCTATGAAACAGCATACAGAAACCAGTGGAAACACCTGGAAGCAAAATAAACTATACTGAAAATAAGAATTAGGAAAAAGATAAATGATGAAAGATAAGAAAATTAAAACTGCGAGAGAGACCTAGTGAATAGAATTTTTAGCTTGTGGTTTAATGTTTTTGAGGATAATCTAGAGTTCATAACTGCCTTGAGACAGGCTGGTTGTAGGCAGTTTAGGCAGACCCCTAAGACAGGCCTACTTTGGGCAGGTGGTGTTGGAGGAGGCCATTGGGCTGGACAAAGACAAATCCAACCATTTGACTAAAGTGTCTGTGAAGATGTTGAAGTCAGATGCAACAGAGAAAGACCTGTTAAACCTAATCTCAGAAATGGAGATGATGAAGATGATTGGACAGCACAAGGACACCATCATCCTGCTGGGTCCTGCACACAGGATGGTCCTTCGTACACTCTCATGGAATATGCCTCCAAAGACAACATACAGGAGTACCTGCAGGCCCAGAGGCCTCCTGACCTGGAGTACTGTTACAATATCAGCCACAATGCAGCAGAGCAACTCTCCTCCAAGGACCTGGTATCCTGTGCCTATCAGGTAGCCTGAGGCATGGAGTACCTTGCCTCCAAGAAGTGCATACACCAAGATCTGGCCACCAGGGAAGTGCTGGTGACAAAGGACAACATGATAAAGATCTCAGACTTCAGCCTTGCCAGAGATATCACCACATCAGTTACTATAAAAAGACAACCAACAGTGGACTGCCTGTGAAGTGGATGGTCCCTAAGGCCATGTTTGACCAGAGCTACATCCACCAGAGTGACTTCTGGTCTTTTGGGGTGATCCTGTGCAAAATCTTCAATCTGGAAGCCTCCCATATCCTGGAGTGCCTGTGGAGGTGGCTTTCAAGCTGCTGAAGGAGTCATTTGATGGATAAGCCAATAAGTGCACCAGAGAGTTATACACAATAATGAGGGGTGGCTGGCATGTGGTTCCTTCAAGCTGCTGGTAGAAGACCTGGATCATACTGTGGCCTTGACCTCCAACCAGGAGTACCTGGACCTGTCCTTGGCCCTGGAACAATACTGTCTATGCTTTCCCAACACCTGAAGCTCAACCTGCTCCTCAGAGAAGAATTCCACCTTCTCTCATGTGCCGTTGCCCAGGGAGGCCTATCTGCCCTGACACCCAGCCCAGCTCTCCAATGGTGGACTCAAATGACTAGTATCCCTATTACTCCTGTCCAGATTCCGTCATAAGCTGTAACCCTTACCCCCCACCCTCCCTGCAAGACTCACTGCCTTCTCCTTTGTCCCTTTCCTACTGGCAGGAGCCAGCTGCCTACCTGAGGCCTTCACCCCTTGAAGTTCACCTCTCTTCCCCTTCCTCTTCCTCCTCCTTACAACCTGCTCATGAAAGAAAGGCACAGAGAGGCAGGTACTTGCTCGTGGCTACTTCCTTCCCGCCCATATGTTGGACCAAGACCCCTCCCTGGCATCTGGTACTGCCTGGACGTCGAGGGAGTGGGAGATGAGGCATGCCAGTCAAAGCTGTTGGAGCTTTCCTGTTTTGGTTTTGTCTGCTTAGCATAACATGTAAGACTGAGTTCTGGTGGCAGGGACCTAGTCCTTGGGGCTATAGCACTAGCGAGGGGAGGTCAACTGCTGTGGGCCTTGGCTAAGAGCAACCCCTTCTCCAGAGATATGGTGCCAAGGGCTTATGAATTTTGATACTAATTTGCTTTGCTGACCAAATATCTGGTATCCAAAGATGGGAAGGCAAAGGCTGAAAGCAGTGTTGTGACCATGGGGTCCAGCCCCAAACTATGAAGAAAACACAAAGTGTATAAATCTGAGTAAGTATATATTTACACACCTTTTTAAATAGGTTGTTATCAAAGACTTAATCAATGGGTAATATGCTCCTCGTGGCTGGGAAGCATCAGTTGCCATATATTAAAAACAAAGAAAAGAGGTGTCTGGGTGGCTTCCTCCATAAGTGTCCCTTCTTTTCAGGTCATGATCCCAGGGTCCTGGGATGGAGCCCCACATCAGGCTCTCTGCTCAGTGGGAAACCTGCTTCTCCTTTTCCCTCTGCCCTGCTTATAGTTCCTCTTCCTATCTCTCTGTCTCTCAAATAAATAAAATATTTTAAAAAAAGGAAGAAACAAAATGTTTTTAAAAGGTCTTTTTTTAAAAAAAATTTTCTAGGGGTGCCTGGATGACTCAGTTGTTTAAGCAGATGTTTGCCTTTGGCTGAGGTCATGATTCCAGTGTACAGGGCTCCAGCCCTGCATGGGACTACTTGCACCCCAAGGAGCTTGCTTCTTCCTCTCCCTTTGCACGTGATTCCCCCCGCTTGTGCGCTTCCACTCTCTCTCTCTCTCTTTCTCTCTCTTGCTGTCAATAAACAAAATAAAATCTTTTCTTAAATAAATAAATAAATAAATAAATAAATTTCTAAACCTACTTTCAGTTTAGGTCCCTTAACAAAAATTGCTACTGCTTCATTTAAAAAAAAAAAGATAATTTAGAAATGTGCTTCCAGAGCTAAAAAGCTGTTTTGTTTTTTTTTTGTCAGGATTAAATATAGAAGTGCTTTAAAAAGTAAAAGAAAAAATATGCTATATTAACACTAATCACACTATAACTTTGGTGGTTATATCAAGATAATGAAAAGTGATTTTAAAGCAAATTTCATTATCAGACATAAAGATCAAGTCAAAATTACAGAATAGTAAAAGGATGAATTCCTCAGGGAGTATAATAATTCTTGACTTTTAATACTTAATAACAGATTTGGGGATATATAGGGAAAAACTAAGAACAAAAATCATAACTTCTACCTTAGAAGAGAAATGGAAAAAAATTTCAACACCTTTATTTTAAGATTATATAGACAAATGGTCATCAAATTGGTAAGATATGTAAGACTTGGACAAAATTATCAACTAACTAGATATGCTTGATATTACAGAACACTCCCAACAACCGCAGACTACATATATCTTAAGCCATGGTTTTCTTTGCAAAGGTCAACATTGATAATGTTCTAGTCATTCCTCCGTGTACCAGGAAAGAAGTAGCACTATCTTGAAAGACACAGCTATCAAAGCTCCATTGAGAAACCGTAAAGATGGAGAAGGGATTTGCAAATTATATATCTGATAATGGACATCTACTCTGATTATTAAAAAAATGAATAAAAATAAAAAACCTTACTAATAACCACACAGAGTATCCAATTTTACATGTGAAGAAAATTATTGCAGAGACATGTCACCAAAAGGATATGGATGGCTTATAAGCACATGACAAATTTCTCAACATTTAGACATTAAAGAAATACGAATTAAAATCATAATGAGACATGCTTACATATCTATTAGAATGGCTAAAATTATAAAGGCTAATTGTACTTCGTCTGAGCTAGATTGAGAAGCAACAAAAAATCTAAACTGTTGTTGGCATATATCATGATACCACCACTTTGGAAAATATCTGCCATATAATAGGTTCAGTAGACAATTTGTAAATTTCAGAAAAAAATAATGTTGAGAGTATACTGAATTTCATAAGTCATTTCAATATTTTTTTTCAAAAAATAAACTATGTAAAACATACCTTAAATTTACTTTCAAAATATTTTATAGCATATAATGGACAATATACATAAGCCTTAAAGAAACAATCATATAAATAACCATTTCATACCTACTTAAAAATTGCATAATACCACACCCCTAGATCCTCTCTGAATGCTCTAAAATAACCCTTCAAAGGAAATACATTTTTAAAAATAACAGATTTTTGTTGGCAAATATTTTAATAAATAAAAGTTTCATTCATCTACGTAGATCATAATAAATGTTTTTAATAAGCATGAAATTATAACTCTGAAGTGTGCTAAAATGAAACCACCTGCTAAGGGTGAGAGAACAAAAATAAACATCATTTTTCCAAATAAGAGGAATTTATTACCTTTGAATCAAAGCATGTGGATTTGTTCAAACTGGCAATAAAGGAATATGGAAACACAAAAAATAGAAAGTCATATTTTAGATTTCTAAAAGACTTCAAAGTGAAGAGTATACATTTTTTAAATGTTACCTAATGCTACATAATGACAAGATGACAGGTTGTGACAAATAGCTTTTTAAAAGCTCTACTCATAATGGAACGGAAGGTGTCATTTCCCTATAATTTTATATATGTCATTAATTTATTATATCTGGATACAACATATTACCAAACAGATGTTCATCAAATACTAAATCATTTTTAATGGAACATAATAATTTGAACCTACATCTATTAATCATTTTTTTCGATCAAACATTTATAGTCTCGCTAAACATTTTATCAGTTGTCAACAAAATTAAAAAACAAAAGGATAAAAAGTCGTGTTTGGAAAAGTAGATTTTCGTTGAAATTTGCATTTAAATGAAAATATTTGCTGATATTTTTAAAACTTTAAATGTAATTTTATATATATCTGACCTATCAAATGATATAAAATTTTTGGATACTTAATATAGTTTGGGGCACATGGTAAGCAATAATCAATTTTTTTGTTGATCCAAGTGTTCTTGTAACATTTTTTTAATTAATCTAGGACCATAATTTATAGTTCTAAGATTTTTCCACCCCCCCATTTTAATATCTCTTAAGGTGGCACTCACCTTGCACTTGATGACATATCCTAGTTTAACTGACAGCATTTCTCTTTCTTAGTCGAACATAAACTATAGTGCATCTTACCCTTGATGAAAGCTAGGATGCAATGAAATACTCTATTATGGTTACGATTCTGATATTTGAAATCCTTCGGTAGCTCCCTGTGCCCCCACAGTGTAGTACCTCACCTCCTCGCCATAGTATACAAACGATCTCACCCCCAGTGTTAACCCCGGGGCTCAGCCTCCATCCCCAGGTGATGCTGCCAGATCAGCTGTCGGTTGTCATGAACTTGCTGTAGGTTCCCGAATGCACTGTGCTGCCTCCTGACACTTTGAAACTTGACACACTCATCCACATTCTTCGCTTTGCCCTTGTCTATCACCTCCCCTGAAAATTGTTCCTATGTGGCTTTTCCCAGCTCCAACCTACCCTTGGCAGTCTTTTATCTCCCTGTGGTAAAGCCTGTCACACTGCACCATGGACATGCCCGTTGTCCCCCTGAGAAGAGAAAAGGGACAGTGAGGGCCCCCCAGCATTTGCAGCTCTAGTGCCGAGCCCCATGCCTGGTTTGCAGGAAATGCCAGATCATGAAGACAAACGGAGATCATCCTCTGGCTAAAACCAGCTCTTCTTTGCCTACCGCAGGATCTGGATCAATAAAGACCAACCAGTTATTATTGCTGTTTTTCTAGTGATTTTTACCCCATATATTTCCCAGGTCTTTACTCTTTTTGTAGCACTTTAATTCAGGCTTCAACCACTTCCTAGTCAGATCAGGTGAAATCATTTTCCTTCCCATACCCTCGATGTATTTCACACCTAGTAATTCTTTTTTTAAAGATCTTATTTACCCATTTGACAGACAGATCACAAGTAGGTAGAGAGGGAGGCAGAGAGAGAGGGGGGAAGCAGGCTCCCCGCTGAGCAGAGAGCCCGATGTGGGGCTCCATCCCAGGACCCTGAAATCATGACCTGAGCCGAAGGCAGAGGCCTAAACCACTGAGCCACCCAGGAGACCCCATATCTAGTAATTTTTAATCAACGTGGATTTGCTGCATCAAATAGTTCCTTCTTCTTCAAATATAAATATATAAATATATTGATCAAGTCACTCGCATGTCTTAGGAGAATGTCATGCCTTTAGTAGCAAACTTGAAATCTTGGCCATTGGTTTTGATTTTTGATTTTTGTTTTGGTTATATTTGGTTCGGTTTTTATAATTTTAAAAATGTCTCCAGCCCTGGGCTCTGTCTGACCTGATTGCTTTCAGCTGTTTCTGCAACAAAATCGTCCAGGCAGCGAAAACTCTCCCTGTTTACAGTGGCGCCCCCTTCTGAACACTTTGTTAATAAAAAGCTTTTTTTTTTTTTTTTTTTTGGCTATGATAAATGTGGAACAACAATGAGGTATTTCAAAGAGGTGAATGACAGATAAATTTCTCTAAGGGTAGCGTGAGGGTTACTCAAAAAGGAACTTGACAAGGCTTTTAAAGATATCGACAATCATTATAACATAACGTGACTGATTGTTACCGTGCTCTTAACTGGGCAAACACTTGTTGGCTTCCAAGAAAGACTAACATAGTTGAGATGGTTCTAGCGGCCTTCTAGCACAGGGTCTCATGAGGCAGGGATTCTAGCCACTGGCTTTCAAGACATGAGGCCTGTTAGTGATTCTATTTTTTCCTCTGCAGAATGGGTCTTTCTACATTCCAGGTCCTTTCTACCCCAATAAATAATGCTGCGATTCTCTCAGTGAGTTGTACTTTTGGTTTAAACAGCCAACTGTCTCTTAAAAAGCACTTTTGTTTAAATTCCTTTAAAAAAGTGTTTTTAAAAAAAATCTTTTTTTTATTTTTTATTTTTTAATCCCATATGTTTACTCTGATCGTGGAACTTTGTCATTATGACATTCTCAGCTGATTAAAATATTCATCATCAGCACCTACTGCTCTCCTCTCTTGGTGGTCTCTCTGGAAGGGGACTTCTCTAGCTCTTCTAGCAGGAGATGGGCACTTCCCCTCTACCCCTGTTGCCGGACCAGCCTTACCTATCCTGCAGGGTCAGGTCATTCTGGCCTTTTATCTGTTGTTCTCTTCTGAGTGGTTAGTTTTTCATAGATACCGTGCTTTCCTTTTGTCAGGATTTACCCTGGATTATGAAAACCCTTTTCTTGTGCCAGTGAAGCCTAAGAAACAGTCCTGATGAGAGAACCAGGAACTCGAACAGATCATATTTATCCTGAATGTTCTGTCCAAAATGAAAAAAACATTTCTGAGGAGCCTCAAGATCTCTGAGAAGGGAAGTTTCACCAACTCTGTCATGTAGGGGCATCAATTCCGATTCTGTGTCAATTGTCCTACTTTCCCAGCTAGTAATTCTCTACCTCTCAAAGCCCACTCTCAACCGTTTCCTCTCTCTTAGAGTCTTCACATGGCACCTGGGGCCTGCTGGTCGTTGGCTATTGCGCTCTGTACTTTGGGTCTAACAGCTGCGCGGCATCAAGATGAGAACGTCTCTTGTTCTAATACTTAATATAGTTTGGGGCACATGGTAAAAAATAATCACTTTTTTAGTTGATCCAAGTGTTAGAACTTTCCTTAATTATTCTAGTACCACAATTTACTTTTCTAAGATTTGCCCCCCATTTTAATATCTCTTAAGGTGGCACTCACCTTGCACTTGATGACATATCCTAGTTTAACTGACAGCATTTCTCTTTCTTAGTCTAACATAAACTATAGTGCATCTTACCCTTGATGAAATCTAGGATGCAATTAAATACACTATTATGGTTACGATTCTGATATATGAAATCCCCCGGTAGCTCCCTGTGCCCCCTCAGTGTAGTACCTCACCTCCTCGCCATAGTATACAAACGATCTCACCCCCAGTGTTAACCCCGGGGCTCAGCCTCCATCCCCAGGTGATGCTGCCAGATCAGCTGTCAGTTGTCATGAACTTGCTGTCGTTTCCCGAATGCACTGTGCTGCCTCCTGGCACTTTGAAACTTGACACACACATCCTCATTCTTCGCTTTGCCCTTGTCTATCACCTCCCCTGAAAATCTGTTCCTAAGTGGCTTTTCCCAGCTCCAACCTACCCTTGGCAGTCTTTTATCTCCCTGTGGTAAAGCCTGTCACACTGCACCATGGACATGACCATTGTCCCCCTGAGAAGAGAAAAGGGACAGTGAGGGCCCCCAAGCATTTGCAGCTCTAGTGCAGAGCCCCATGCCTGGCTTGCAGGAAATGCCAGATCATGAAGACAAACGGAGATCATCCTCTGGCTAAAACCAGCTCTTCTTTGCCTACCGCAGGATCTGGATCAATAAAGAACAGCCAGTTATTATAGCTGTTTTTCTAGGGATATTTCCCCCATATATTTCAGGGGTTTCTGGTTAGCCCCAGAGGGCAATGATTTTTCTTCTGGAGGGCAGGCAGAGGGCTGCATTGTAGTTCTGGAATTGCCAAACTGGAGGGCTTGTGGGCCAGGAGTTGAGGACAGAAGTCTGAGAACACAAGCAACCTTAGGGTCTGGGCAAGGGCATGGCAGGTACGCTCTGCAGATGAAACAAGATCTCGTGCATTTGAAATCAGGTGAGGATCTGAGAAACGCTCAGGTTGGAGTATTTGTCCCTTATGGCCCTCTTCATGAAGAGGTGGTGGATCACGAGGCCATGGAATTTTTCCCACGATGGGAGTTGTGAGATGCTCCAAACCGTAAAGATTCTTCTGCAGAGCGATTGAGACCTGTTGGTTGGCTCCAGGACTTCTCATACGGATCGATTCCGAGTAGGGTTCTAAGGATGGATGGCTGGGAAGCCCGACTCTCATTCCTCTTGTGTCCTAGTGACAAGACAGGTTAGATCTGCTGGATCAGGGGGAGAAACTGATAGGGTTGAGTTGAAATGGACTCTCTTGTGGATGGGTCCTAATGTGGGTTTGTGTCCATGGAGAACTTGGAATGAGGCAGTGGCACAGGGTCCCTGAAGGGTTCTCCTAACCAGAGGCTTTGACTCAGCTCCAACGTGCAAGATTCCCACGTGGAGACGAGATTTCTTCTGATGGGTGCCTCAAGAAACAGCCATATGCTGCTATTGGAATCCAGGCCTCTGAGGAGAGAGGCCTGGACAACAAAGCAATGGATCCGATTAGGATCTAGGGGCCTGCTCACTGCAATTTACCTCTGGGGACATCTGTCCACGGGTCTAAGTGCAGGTAGATGCTCAGCTGGTGTCAGACCGCCCTTGTTTTCCTGGGCAGTCAACACTATTGGGATGGCCCCGGGCACTTTGGAGGTTTATCATCCTATTTCTAGGTTTGTGGCCAATGGAATGGGCAGAATTCCCAGGTACAGTCCTCAGGTTTGGCTCCAAGAACCTGTGCCTGTAGGTTTTGTGGGCCAGGGCTGTGGGGACAGTTGTCTGAAAACACAAACTCGGCTTAGGTTTCGGGTCGTAGGTATTGCAGGACTGATCTACAGACAGTGAGGAGAACTCTTCACGATATGAAAAAGGGGGCAAGTGTGAGACGCTTGCTCAAGATTTTGTCTCTGGATATTGTTTCACTGATGGCCGTGGAATGTCCGGGTGGCCTCATGGGCCATGGACGAGTCTTCCTCTCTGGGCATTTGGCCCGATCCGAAGAGTTTGGGGTTATTCTTTGAGATGGGAGGAGTTGGTTTTCTTTTGTTTTTACCTCAGGTGTCCCACCAAAAGAGAGTTTCCAGAGCAGAGCCCTGGGGAGGGGCGAGGGGACAACCAGAAAGCTGGTTAAAACTTGGGGCCTAGGGGCATGGCAAGCCCATTATGACGTCTAATGGTCCAGCCACTGAGAGGACTTACTAGAGGACAGGACTCACGCTGAGGGTCACAATGCGAGTTTGTGCCCTCTTCGTACTTAAGCATTGGCGGGGCATAATGTGTCAGGGTAAGGGTCAGTGTCAGCGTTTGGGTTAGGGTTTGGGGCAGGCTCACAGTCAGTGTCAGGGTCAGGGTTAGTGGTTACTGTTAGGGTTAGCCCCGCTCCTGGGTCATGGACCCATCCGTTCAGGGTCTCAGGATAAACCCTGTGCAGAAGGGTGTAGACCCTCCACCCGATCCCACTTAACCAGCCTTAAACTGGTGTGTGAACATAACTTGCCCACCAGACATCTAAACCCTCATCAGCCTGATCCTGCTTGGGGCATCTCCTCCCACGATGGCATGGCAAGGTCCTCTTTACACACAGACACACAGACACCCAGAGGCACACACACACACACAGAAACGGGGAAGAGACCTAGGGCTACACCCGTGGATCAGAAGGTGTGGGACTCTCTGACTCTGAGCCCCCTGGTGTCACCTTTTGATTTTATTAGCCAAAGGGTCTGAGGCATTGGGGAAACATGATATGACCTGAAGGGAGGCGACGTGTCTGGCGGGCGAGCTCTCTTCTCTCTGCATCCTCTCGGCTTCAGTACAGCAGAAGAACATGTCGCTTCCTTTAGGATGTGCCTAGAAATGAGCTGGGCAGGGGGTTTTTCTCTGTAATGAGTTGCCTGGATACGTGGGTTCCAATTCCGTTGGGCTCTGTCGTCAGGGAAGTGAGGTCACCACTGCCTGGGGGCTCCTTACCGAACTTCCTGCTGTACGAGAGCTCCCTGAGCCACCGGTGTGCAAGCTGCTCAGGCTCACACTCCACTCAATGCAGTGCCCATCCAGTGACCCCCATTCAGACTCCACCCAGCCCTTGGGAGGCCTGGGTGCAGCTGTTGTCCCCGCTGGAGGCAACAGAGCTGGGTTTAGACTAGGTTAGTGTTAGGGTTAGGGTTAACAAAGACTTAGGGTCAGGGTTAGGTTTAGACGTCGTTGGGGTCAGCGTTAGCTTAAGGCTTAGGGTAGGGGTCAGGGTTAGGGTTAGGTTCATGGTTAGGTTTAGGGTCAGGCTCACAGTAGGGTCACGGTTAGCGTAACGGTCAGAGTCAGGGTCAGGGTCAGTGTTAGGGTGACAGTTAGGTTTAGGGTCAGGTTCAGGGTCATGGTCAGATTTAGGGTCAGGTTCAAGTTTTGGTTTGGGGGCAAGGTTCATGTCAGTGTTAGGGTTAGGTTTGGGACAGGTTTAGTGTCAGGGTTAGGGTCAGGGTCAGGGTTGGGTTCATGGTTATGGTAAGGTCAGCTTGATGTTTAGGATCTGTTTTATGAGTAGGTTCAGAATCAGGGTTAGCTTTAGGGTTACGATTCTGTTCAGGATCTTGGATTGGTTCAGAGTTAGGTGTACATTCAGGGTTAGGGTCAGTGTTAAGGTCAAGGCCAGGGTAAGGTTTAAGTTTAAGGTCTGACATAGGCAAAGTTCAGAGATAGGGTTATGATCAGGGTCAGGAAGAGGGTCAGGATTATTGTTAAAGTGGGGTTAGGGTTATGGCTAGGTAGGTTGAGGGTTAGGGTTAGACCAGGTTAGGGTCAGTGTCAGTGATAATGTTAGGGGTTAGTTTTAGGGTTAGGTTCAGCATTAGGTTTCGGGTCAGGGCCCGTGTTAGTGTCAGGGTCAGGGTTACGTTTAGGGTTAGAGTTAGGGTCAGGCTCACATTCAGTGTCAGGGTTATGGTTAGGGTCAGGGTCAGGGTCACTGTTAGGGTCAGGGTTACGTTTCTGGTGTTTGCCTGGGTCAGGGTCAGGGGCAAGTCTAGGGCCAGTGTCAGGTTTACGGTCAGGATCAGGTATTGTTTTAATGTCCACATTCGGGTCAGCGACAGGGTTATATCGTTGTCAGTGTTAGGGTCATGGTTAAGTTTCGGCTCAGGGCCAGGATCAGGTATAGGGTCAGGGTCTGGTATAGGCAAAGTTCAGAGATAGGGTTATGATCATAGTCAAGTATAGGGTCAAAGTTAAAGTTAAAGTTTAGGGTTAGTGCTAGGGTTAGCGTTTGGTTGATGGTTCGGGTTAGAACTTGTTAGGATCAGGGTCCGTGGTAGGGTTAGGGATAGTGTTAGGGTTGGGTTCAGTGATAGGATTCTGGGGAGGGCCCGTGTTAGTGTCAGGGTCAGGGTTGCATTTAGGGTTAGAGTTAGGGTCAGGCTGACAGTCAGGGTCAGGTTTAGCGTTCAGGTCAGGGTCAGGGTCACTGCCAGGGTCAGGGTTAGATTTATGGTCATGGTCTGGTTCAGGGTCAGGGTGAAGTCTTGGGCCAGTGTCAGGTTTACGGTCTGGATCAGGTATTGGTTTAAAGTCCACATTCAGGTCAGCGACAGGGTTATGTAGTGGTCAGTGTTAGGGTCATGGTTAGGTTTAGGCTCAGGGCCAGGGTCACGTATAGGGTCAGGGTCTGGTATAGGCAAAGTTCAGGGTTAGGGTTATAATCATAGTCAGGTATAGGGTCAGGGTTATTGTTAAATTTAGGGTTAGTGTTAGGGTTAGCGTTTGGTTGACGTTTAGGGTTAGAGCTTGTTAGGATCAGGGTCTGTGGTAGGGTTAGTGGTTAGTGTTAGGGTTGGGACCAGCGATAGGATTCGGGGGAGGGCCCGTGTTAGTGTCAGGGTCAGGGTTACATTTAGGGTTAGTGTTAGGGTCAGACTCACAGTCAGGGTCAGGTTTAGTGTTCAGGTCAGGGTTGGCGTCACTGTTAGCGTCAGGGTTAGATTTATGGTCATGGTCTGGGTGAGGGTCATGGTGAAGTTTAGCGCCAGTGTCAGGTTTAGGGTCAGGTATAGGTATTGGTTTAAAGTCCACATTCGGGTCAGGGACAGGATTGTGTAGTGGTCAGTGTTAGTGTCATGGTTAGGATAAGGGTCAGGGTCAGGGTCAGGTGAAGGTCAGGGCCAGGGTCAGGTTTAGGGTCAGGCTTTGGTATAGGGTCAATGTTTGGTTCAGTGTCACAGTTAGGTTTGTCGGTAGCGTTTGGGATTGGGGTTAAAGTTAGAGTTAGAAGTAGGGTTATGGTTAGGGTGAGCATTAGACAACGTAAGGTCAGGGTTAGGATTTGGTTTAGGGTAGGGGTTAGTGTTAGGGTCAGGGTCAGCGTTAGGTTTAGGTTCAGGGTATGTATTAGGGTCATGGTTAGAGATACATTTAGGTTTAGGGTTAGGGTCAGGCTCATAGTCACGGTCATGGGTAGGGTTAGGGTCAGGGTTATGTCAGCATCAGGGTTAGGATTAGGGTCATGGTCAGGGTTATGGTTAGTTATGAGTCATGGTTAGAGTAATATCAATGTTAGGTTTAGGTTCAGGGACCATATCAGGGCCAGTGTCAGGCTTAGGTTTAGGTTTAGGGTTCCGGTCAGGATCACAGATAGGGTCAGGGTCAGGGTCAAGGTTTGGGTTAGGGTTTGGGGAAGGCTCATAGTCAGTGTCAGGGTCAGGATTAGTGGTTACTGTTAGGGTTAGCCCCGCTCCTGGGTCATGGACCCATCCGTTCAGGGTCTCAGGATAAACCCTGGGCAGAAGGGTGTAGACCCTCCACCCGATCCCCCTTAACCAGCCTTAAACTGGGGTGTGAACATAACTTGCCCACCAGACATCTAAACCCTCATCAGCCTGATCCTGCTTTTGGCATCTCCACCCACGATGGCATGGCCAGGTCCTCTTTACACACAGACACACGGACACCCAGAGGCACACACACACACACACACACACACACACACACACACAGATCTGGAGGAGACCTAGGTCTACACTGGTTGATCATAAGGTGTGGGACTCTCTGTCTCTGAGCCCCCTGGTGTCACCTTTTGATTTTTTTAGCCAAAGGGCCTTGGGCGTTGGGGAAACCTGATATGAACTGCCATGGAGGGGATGTATCTGGCGGGCGTGCTCTCTTCTCCCTGCATCCTCTCGGCTTCAGTATAGCAGAAGAACATGTCGCTTCCTTTAGGATTTGCTTTGAAATGAGCTTGGATGGGGGATTTTCTCTGTAATGGCATGCCTGGATACAAAGGTTCCAATTCTGTTGGGTTCTGTCGTCAGGTAAGTGAGTTCAACACTGCCTGGGGGCTCCTTACCAAACTTCCTGCTTCACCAGAGCTCCCTGAGCCACCGGTCCCAAGCTGCTCAAGGCTCACCCGCCACTTAATGCAGTGCCAATCCAATGACCCCCATACAGCCTCCCCCAAGCTCCTGGGAGACCTGGGTGCAGCTGTTCTCCCCGCTGGAGGCAACAGAGCTGGGTATAGACTAGGTTAGTGTTAGGGTTAGGGTTAAGAAAGACTTAGGATCAGGGTTAGGGTTAGACGTCATTGGGGTCAGGGTTAGCGTAAGGCTTAGGGTAGGGGTCAGGGTTAGGGTTAGGTTCATGGTTAGGTTTAGGGTCAGGCTCACAGTAGGGTCACGGTTAAGGTTATGGTCAGAGTCAGGGTCAGGGTCAGTGTTAGTGATGGTTAGGTTTAGGTTCAGGTTCAGGGTCATGGTCAGATTTAGGGTCAGGTTCAAGTTTAGGTTTGGGGGCAAGGTTCATGTGAGGGTCAGGGTTAGGTTTGGGACAGGTTTAGTGTCAGGGTTAGGTTCAGGTTCAGGGTTAGGTTCATGGTTATGGTAAGGTCAGCTTTATGTTTACGTTCTGTTTTATGTGTAGGTTCAGGATCAGGGTTAGCTTTAGTGTTATGATTCTGTCAGGATCATGGATTGGGTGAGAGTTAAGTTTACAGTCAGGGTTAGGGTCAGTGTTAAGGTCAAAGCCATGGTCAGGTTTAAGGTTAAGGTCTGACGTAGGCAAAGTTCAGAGTTAGGGTTATGATCAGGTTCAGGGAGAGGGTCAGGATTATTGTTAAAGTGGGGTTAGGGTTAGGGTTAGGGTTAGAGGTAGGTTGAGGGCTAGGGTTAGACCGGGTTAGGGTCAGGGTCAGTGATAATGTTAGGGGTTACTTTTAGGGTTAGGTTCAGCGTTAGGTTTTGAGTCAGGGCCCGTGTTAGTGTCAGGGTCAGGGTTACGTTTAGGGTTAGAGTTAGGGTCAGGCTCACAGTCAGGGTCAGGTTCAGTGTTCAGGTCAGGGTCGGGTCACTGTTAGATTCAGGGTAAGATTTACAGAAACAGCTGAAAGCAATCAGGTAAGACAGAGCCAAGGGCTGGAGAGATTTTTAAAATGACAAAAACCGAACCAAATCTAACCAAAACAAAAATCAAAACCAATGGCCAAGATTTCAAGGTTGCTAATAAAGGTATGACATTCTCCTAAGACATGCGAGTTGCTTGATCACTTTATTTATATATTTATATTTGAAGAAGAAGGAACTATTTGATGCAGCAAATCCACATTAGTTAAAAATTACCAGATATGGGGGCTCCTGGGTGGCTAAGTGGTTTAGGTCTCTGCCTTCGGCTCAGGTCATGATTTCAGGGTCCTGGGATGGAGCCCCACATCGGGCTCTCTGCTCAGCGGGGAGCCTGCTTCCCCCTTCTCTCTCTCTGCCTCCCTCTACCTACTTGTGGTCTGTCTGTCTAATGGGTAAATAAGATCTTTGAAAAAAGAATTACTAGATGTGAAATACATCGAGGGTATGGGAAGGAAAATGATTTCACCTGATCTGACTAGGAAGTGGTTGAAGCCTGAATTAAAGTGCTATAAAAAGAGTAAAGACCTGGGAAATATATGGGGTAAAAATGCCTAGAAAAACAGCAATAATAACTGGCTGCACTTTATTGATCCAGATCCTGCGGTAGGCAAAGAAGAGCTGGTTTTATTTTTTTTTTATTTTTTTTTTAAAGATTTTTATTTATCTATTTGACAGAGAGAGAAATCACAAGTAGGTGGAGAGTCAGGCAGAGAGAGAGAGAAGCAGGCTCCCGCTGAGCAAAGAGCCCGATGCGGGGCTCGATACCAGGACACTGAGATCATGACCTGAGCCGAAGGCAGCGGCTTAATCCACTGAGCCACCCAGGCGCCCCAAGAAGAGCTGGTTTTAGCCAGAGGATGATCTCCGTTTGTCTTCATGATCTGGCATTTCCTACAAGCCAGGCATGGGGCTCTGCACTAGAGCTGCAAATGCTGGGGGCCCTCATTGTCCCTTTTCTCTTCTCAGGGGGACAACGGGCATGTCCATGGTGCAGTGTGACAGGCTTTACCACAGGGAGATAATAGACTGCCAAGGGTAGGTGGGAGCTGGGAAAAGCCACTTAGGAACAGATTTTCAGGGGAGGTGATAGACAAGGGCAAAGCGAAGAATGAGGATGAGTGTGTCAAGTTTCAAAGTGCCAGGAGGCAGCACAGTGCATTCGGCAAACTACAGCAAGTTCATGACAACCGACAGCTGATCTGGCAGCATCACCTGGGGATGCAGGCTGAGCCCCAGGGTTAACACTGGGGGTGAGATGGTTTGTATACTATGGCGAGGAGGTGAGGTACTACACTGAGACGGCACAGGGAGCCCCCGGAGGATTTCAAATATCAGAATCGTAACCATAATAGAGTATTTAATTGCATCCTAGCTTTCATCAAGTGTAAGATGCACTATAGTTTATGTTCGAAAAGAAAGAGAAATGCTGTCAGTTGAACTAGGATATGTCATCAAGTGCAAGGTGAGTGCCACCTTAAGAGATATTAAAATGGGGGGGGGGATAAAGCTAAGAACAAGTAAATTGTGGTAGTAAAATAATTAAGAAAGATCCAACACTTGGATCAACTAAAGAAGTGAATATTGCTTACCATGTGCCCCAAACTATTTTAAGTCCGAGAACAAGAGACGTGCTCATCTTGATGCCCCGCAGCTGTTAGACCCAAGGTACAGAGGGCAGTAGCCAACGACCAGCAGGCCCCAAGTGCCATGTGCAGACTCTAAGAGCAACTGCCTTTGAGAGAGGAAACGGTTGAGAGTGGGCTTTCTGAGGTAGAGAATTACTAGCTGGGAAAGTAGGACAATTGACACAGAATCGGAATTGATGCCCCTACATGAAAGAGTTGGTGAAACTTCCCTTCTCAGAGATCTTGTGGCTCCTCAGAAACGAATTTTTCATTTTGGATAGAACATTCAGGATAAATATGATCTGTTTGAGTTTTGGTTCTCTCATCCGGACTGTTTCTTAGGCTTCACTGGCACAAGAAAAGAATTTGGATAATCCAGTGTAAATCGTGACAAAAGCAAAGCACGGGATCTATGAAAAACTAACCACTCAGAGGAGAGGAACAGATAAAGGGCCAGGCCAACCTGACCCTGCAGGATAGGTAAGGTTAGTCTGGCAACAGGGGTAGAGGGGAAGTGCCCATTTCTGGCTAGATGAGCTAGAGAAGACCCTTCCGGAGAGATCACCAGGAGAGGAGAGCAGTAGGTGCTAATGATGAAGAATATTTTAATCAGCAGAGATGGTCAAAATGACAAAGTTCCACGATCAGAGTAAACATATGGGATTTAAAAATAAAAAATAAAAAAATTTTTTAAAGGACTTTTTTTTTAAAAGGAATTTAAACAAAAGACCTTTTTAAGAGACAGTTGGCTGTTTAAACCAAATATACAACTTACTGAGAGAATCGCCGCATTATTTATTGGGGTAGAAAGGACATGGAATGTAGAAAGACCCATTCTGCAGAGAAAAAATTAGAATCACTAACAGGCCTCATGCCTTGCACAGCCAGTGGCTAGAATCCCTGCCTCATGAGACCCTGTGCTAGAAGGCCGCTAGAACCATCTCAACTATGTTAGTCTTTCTTGGAAGCCAACAAGTGTTTGCCCAGTTAAGAGCACGGTAACAATCAGTCACGTTATGTCATAATGATTGTCGATGTCTTTAAAAGCCTTGTCAAGTTCCTTTTTGAGTAACCTTCACCCACCCTTAGAGAAATTTATCTGTGGTTCACCTCTTTGAAATACCTCATTGTTGTTCCACATTTACCATAGCCGAAAAACAAAAACAAAAATTAAACAAAGCTTCTTATTAACAAAGTGTTCAGAAGGGGGCGCCAGTGTAAACAATGAGAGTTTTCGCTGCCGGGACAATTTTGTTTCAGAAACAGCTGAAAGCAATCAGGTCAGACAGAGCCAAGGGCTGGAGGGATTTTTAAAATGACAAAAACCGAACCAAATCTAACCAAAACAAAAATCAAAACCAATGGCCAGATTTCAAGTTTGCTACTAATGGTATGACATTCTCCAAAGACATGCGAGTGACTTGATCACTTTATTTATATATTTAAATTTGAAGAAGTAGGAACTATTTGATGCAGCAAATCCACGTTGGTTAAAAATTACCAGATATGGGGGCTCCTGGGTGGCTCAGTGGTTTAGGCCTCTGCCTTCGGCTCAGGTCATGATTTTAGGGTCCTGGGATGGAGCCCCACATCGTGCTCTCTGCTCAGCGGGGAGCCTGCTTCCCCCCTCTCTCTCTGCCTCCCTCTCTACCTACTTGAGATATGTCTGTCAAATGGGTAAATAAGATCTTTAAAAAAAGAATTACTAGATGTGAAATACATCGAGGGTATGGGAAGGAAAATGATTTCACCTGATCTGACTAGGAAGTGGTTGAAGCCTTAATTAAAGTGCTACAAAAAGAGTAAAGACCTGGGAAATATATGGGGTAAAAATTCCTAGAAAACCAGCAATAATAACTGGCTGCTCTTTATTGATCCAGATCCTGAGGTAGGCAAAGAAGAGCTGGTTTTAGCCAGAGGATGATCTCCGTTTGTCTTCATGATCTGGCATTTCCTACAAGCCAGGCATGGTGCTCGGCAATAGAGCTGCAAATGATGGGGGCCCTCATTGTCCCTTTTCTCTTCTCAGGGGGACAACGGGCATGTCCATGATGCAGTGTGACAGGCTTTACCACAGGAAGATAATAGACTGCCAAGGGTAGGTGGGAGCTGGGAAAAGCCACTTAGGAACAGATTTTCTGGGGGAGGTGATAGACAAAGCAAAGCGAAGAATGAGGATGAGTGTTTCAAGTTTCAAAGGGCCAGGAGGCAGCACAGTGCATTCGGGAAACTACAGCAAGTTCATGACAACCGACAGCTGATCTGGCAGCATCACCTGGGGATGGAGGCTGAGCCCCGGGGTTAACACTGGGGGTGAGAGGGTTTCTATACTATGGCAAGGAGGTGAGGTACTACACTGTGTGGGCACAGGGAGCTAACGGAGGATTTCAAATATCAGAATCGTAACCATAATAGAGTATTTAATTGCATCCTAGCTTTCATCAAGGGTAAGATGCACTGTAGTTTATGTTCGACTAAGAAAGTGAAATGCTGTCAGTTAAACTAGGATATGTCATCAAGTGCAAGGTGAGTGCCACCTTAACAGATATTAAAATGGGGGGGGGGACAAATCTTAGAACAAGTAAATTGTGGTAGTAAAATAATTAAGAAAGATCCAACACTTGGATCAACTAAAGAAGTGATTATTGCTTACCATGTGCCCCAAAGTATATTAAGTACTAGAACAAGAGACGTGCTCATCTTCATGCCCCGCAGCTGTTAGACCCAAGGTACAGAGGGCAGTAGCCAATGACCAACAGGCCCCAAGTGCCATGTGCAGACTCTAAGAGCAACTGCCTTTGAAAGAGGAAACGATTGAGAGTGGGCTTTCTGAGGTAGAGAATTACTAGCTGGGAAAGTAGGACAATTGACACAGAATCAGAATTCATGCCCTACATGACAGAGTTGGTGAAACTTCCCTTCTCAGAGATCTTGAGGCTCCTCAGAAACGAATTTTTCATTTTGGACAGATCATTCAGGATAAATATGATCTGTTTGAGTTCCTGGTTCTCTCATTAGGACTGTTTCTTAGGCTTCACTGGCACAAGAAAAGGATTTTGATAATCCAGGTAAATCCTGACAAAAGCAAAGCACGGAATCTATGAAAATCTAACCACTCAGAGGAGAACAACAGATAAAGGGCCAGGCCGACCTGACCCTGCAGGATAGGTAAGGTTAGTCTGGCAACAGGGGTAGAGGGGAAGTGCCCATCTCCTGCTAGAAGAGCTAGAGAAGACCCTTTCCAGAGAGACCACCAGGAGAGGAGAGCAGTAGGTGCTGATGATGAAGAATATTTTAATCAGCAGAGAAGGTCAAAATGACAAAGTTCCACGATCAGAGTAAACATATGGGATAAATATAAAAAATAAAGAAAAAAGATTTCTTTGAAAGGACTTTTTTTTAAAGGAATTTAAACAAAAGTCCTTTTAAAGAGACAGTTGGCTGTTTAAACCAATAGTACAACTCACTGAGAGAATCGCCACATTATTTATTGGGGTAGAAAGGACCTGGAATGTAGAAAGACCTATTCTGCAGAGGAAAAAATAGAATCACTAACAGGCCTCATGCCTTGCACAGCCAGTGGCTAGAATCCCTGCCTCATGAGACCCTGTGCTAGAAGGCCGCTAGAACCATCTCAACTATGTTAGTCTTTCTTGGAATCCAACAAGTGTTTGCCCAGTTAAGAGCACGGTAACAATCAGTCACGTTATGTTATAATGATTTTCGATATCTTTAAAAGCCTTGTCAAGTTCCTTTTTGAGTAACCTTCACCCACCTTTAGAGAAATTTATATGTGGTTCACCTCTTTGAAATACCTCATTGTTGTTCCACATTTACCATAGCCGAAAAACAAAAACAAAAACAAAAAAAACTTTTTATTAACAGAGTGTTCAGAAGGGGCGCCACTGTAAACAATGAGAGTTTTCACTGCCGGGACAATTTTGTTTCAGAAACAGATGAAAGCAATCAGGTCAGACAGAGCCAAGGGCTGGAGGGATTTTTAAAATGACAAAAACCGAACCAAATCTAACCAAAACAAAAATCAAAACCAATGGCCAAGATTTCAAGGTTGCTACTAAAGGTATGACATTCTCCTAAGACATGCGAGTGACTTGATCACTTTATTTATATATTTATATTTGAAGAAGAAGGAACTATTTGATGCAGCAAATCCACGTTGGTTAAAAATTACCAGATATGGGGGCTCCTGGGTGGCTCAGTGGTTTAGGCCTCTGCCTTCGGCTCAGGTCATGATTTCAGGGTCCTGGGATGGAGCCCCACATCGTGCTCTCTGCTCAGCGGAAAGCCTGCTTCCCCCCTCTCTCTCTGCCTCCCTCTCTACCTACTTGAGATCTGTGGTCAAATGGGTAAATAAGATCTTTAAAAAAAGAATTACTAGATGTGAAATACATCGAGTGTATGGGAAGGAAAATGATTTCACCTGATCTGACTAGGAAGTGGTTGAAGCTTGAATTAAAGTGCTATAAAAAGAGTAAAGACCTGGGAAATATATGGGGTAAAAATCCCTAGAAAACCAGCAATAATAACTGGCTGCTCTTTATTGATCCAGATCCTGCGGTAGGCAAAGAAGAGCTGGTTTTATTTTTTTTTTATTTTTTTTTAAAGATTTTTATTTATCTATTTGACAGAGAGAGAAATCACAAGTAGGTGGAGAGTCAGGCAGAGAGAGAGAGAAGCAGGCTCCCGCTGAGCAAAGAGCCCGATGCGGGGCTTGATACCAGGACACTGAGATCATGACCTGAGCCGAAGGCAGCGGCTTAATCCACTGAGCCACCCAGGCGCCCCAAGAAGAGCTGGTTTTAGCCAGAGGATGATCTCCGTTTGTCTTCATGATCTGGCATTTCCTACAAGCCAGGAATGGTGCTCGGCACTAGAGCTGCAAATGATGGGGGCCCTCATTGTCCCTTTTCTCTTCTCAGGGGGACAACGAGCATGTCCATGGTGCAGTGTGACAGGCTTTACCACAGGGAGATAATAGACTGCCAAGGGTAGGTGGGAGCTGGGAAAAGCCACTTAGGAACAGATTTTCAGGAGAGGTGATAGACAAAGCAAAGCGAAGAATGAGGATGAGTGTTTCAAGTTTCAAAGGGCCAGGAGGCAGCACAGTGCATTCGGGAAACTACAGCAAGTTCATGACAACCGACAGCTGATCTGGCAGCATCACCTGGGGATGGAGGCTGAGCCCCGGGGTTAACACTGGGGGTGAGAGGGTTTCTATACTATGGCAAGGAGGTGAGGTACTACACTGTGTGGGCACAGGGAGCTAACGGAGGATTTCAAATATCAGAATCGTAACCATAATAGAGTATTTAATTGCATCCTAGCTTTCATCAAGGGTAAGATGCACTGTAGTTTATGTTCGACTAAGAAAGTGAAATGCTGTCAGTTAAACTAGGATATGTCATCAAGTGCAAGGTGAGTGCCACCTTAACAGATATTAAAATGGGGGGGGGACAAATCTTAGAACAAGTAAATTGTGGTAGTAAAATAATTAAGAAAGATCCAAAACTTGGATCAACTAAAGAAGTGATTATTGCTTACCATGTGCCCCAAAGTATATTAAGTACTAGAACAAGAGACGTGCTCATCTTGATGCCCCGCAGCTGTTAGACCCAAGGTACAGAGGGCAGTAGCCAATGACCAACAGGCCCCAAGTGCCATGTGCAGACTCTAAGAGCAACTGCCTTTGAAAGAGGAAACGATTGAGAGTGGGCTTTCTGAGGTAGAGAATTACTAGCTGGGAAAGTAGGACAATTGACACAGAATCAGAATTCATGCCCTACATGACAGAGTTGGTGAAACTTCCCTTCTCAGAGATCTTGAGGCTCCTCAGAAACGAATTTTTCATTTTGGACAGATCATTCAGGATAAATATGATCTGTTTGAGTTCCTGGTTCTCTCATTAGGACTGTTTCTTAGGCTTCACTGGCACAAGAAAAGGATTTTGATAATCCAGGTAAATCCTGACAAAAGCAAAGCACGGGATCTATGAAAATCTAACCACTCGGAGGAGAACAACAGATAAAGGGCCAGGCCGACCTGACCCTGCAGGATAGATAAGGTTAGTCTGGCAACAGGGGTAGAGGGGAAGTGCCCATCTCCTGCTAGAAGAGCTAGAGAAGACCCTTTCCAGAGAGACCACCAGGAGAGGAGAGCAGTAGGTGCTGATGATGAAGAATATTTTAATCAGCAGAGAATGTCAAAATGACAAAGTTCCACGATCAGAGTAAACATATGGGATAAAAAATAAAAAATAAAGAAAAAAGATTTCTTTGAAAGGACTTTTTTATTAAAGGAATTTAATCAAAAGTCCTTTTAAAGAGACAGTTGGCTATTTAAACCAATAGTACAACTCACTGAGAGAATCGCCGCATTATTTATTGGGGTAGAAAGGACCTGGAATGTAGAAAGACCTATTCTGCAGAGGAAAAAATAGAATCACTAACAGGCCTCATGCCTTGCACAGCCAGAGGCTAGAATCCCTGCCTCATGAGACCCTGTGCTAGAAGGCCGCTAGAACCATCTCAACTATGTTAGTCTTTCTTGGAAGCCAACAAGTGTTTGCCCAGTTAAGAGCACGGTAACAATCAGTCACGTTATGTTATAATGATTGTCGATATCTTTAAAAGCCTTGTCAAGTTCCTTTTTGAGTAACCTTCACCCACACTTAGAGAAATTTATCTGAGGTTCACCTCTTTGAAATACCTCATTGTTGTTCCACATTTACCATAGCCGAAAAACAAAAACAAAAACAAAAAAAACTTTTTATTAACAGAGTGTTCAGAAGGGGCGCCACTGTAAACAATGAGAGTTTTCGCTGCCGGGACAATTTTGTTTCAGAAACAGCTGAAAGCAATCAGGTCAGACAGAGCCAAGAGCTGGAGGGATTTTTAAAATGACAAAAACCGAACCAAATCTAAACAAAACAAAAATCAAAACCAATGGCCAAGATATCAAGGTTGCTACTAAAGGTATGACATTCTCCTAAGACATGCGAGTGACTTGATCACTTTATTTATATATTTATATTTGAAGAAGAAGGAACTATTTGATGCAGCAAATCCACGTTGGTTAAAAATTACCAGATATGGGGGCTCCTTGGTGGCTCAGTGGTTTAGGCCTCTGCCTTCGGCTCAGGTCATGATTTCAGGGTCCTGGGTTGGAGCCCCACATCGTGCTCTCTGCTCAGCAGAAAGCCTGCTTCCCCCCTCTCTCTCTGCCTCCCTCTCTACCTACTTGAGATCTGTCTGTCAAATGGGTAAATAAGATCTTTAAAAAAAGAATTACTAGATGTGAAATACATCGAGGGTATGGGAAGGAAAATGATTTCACCTGATCTGACTAGGAAGTGGTTGACGCCTGAATTAAGGTGCTACAAAAAGAGTAAAGACCTGGGAAATATATGGGGTAAAAATTCCTAGAAAACCAGCAATAATAACTGGCTGCTCTTTATTGATCCAGATCCTGCGGTAGGCAAAGAAGAGCTGGTTTTAGCCAGAGGATGATCTCCGTTTGTCTTCATGATCTGGCATTTCCTACAAGCCAGGCATGGTGCTCGGCACTAGAGCTGCAAATGATGGGGGCCCTCATTGTCCCTTTTCTCTTCTCAGGGGGACAACGGGCATGTCCATGGTGCAGTGTGACAGGCTTTACCACAGGGAGATAATAGACTGCCAAGGGTAGGTGGGAGCTGGGAAAAGCCACTTAGGAACAGATTTTCAGGAGAGGTGATAGACAAAGCAAAGCGAAGAATGAGGATGAGTGTTTCAAGTTTCAAAGGGCCAGGAGGCAGCACAGTGCATTCGGGAAACTACAGCAAGTTCATGACAACCGACAGCTGATCTGGCAGCATCACCTGGGGATGGAGGCTGAGCCCCGGGGTTAACACTGGGGGTGAGAGGGTTTCTATACTATGGCAAGGAGGTGAGGTACTACACTGTGTGGGCACAGGGAGCTAACGGAGGATTTCAAATATCAGAATCGTAACCATAATAGAGTATTTAATTGCATCCTAGCTTTCATCAAGGGTAAGATGCACTGTAGTTTATGTTCGACTAAGAAAGTGAAATGCTGTCAGTTAAACTAGGATATGTCATCAAGTGCAAGGTGAGTGCCACCTTAACAGATATTAAAATGGGGGGGGGACAAATCTTAGAACAAGTATATTGTGGTAGTAAAATAATTAAGAAAGATCCAACACTTGGATCAACTAAAGAAGTGATTATTGCTTACCATGTGCCCCAAAGTATATTAAGTACTAGAACAAGAGACGTGCTCATCTTGATGCCCCGCAGCTGTTAGACCCAAGGTACAGAGGGCAGTAGCCAATGACCAACAGGCCCCAAGTGCCATGTGCAGACTCTAAGAGCAACTGCCTTTGAAAGAGGAAACGATTGAGAGTGGGCTTTCTGAGGTAGAGAATTACTAGCTGGGAAAGTAGGACAATTGACACAGAATCAGAATTCATGCCCTACATGACAGAGTTGGTGAAACTTCCCTTCTCAGAGATCTTGAGGCTCCTCAGAAACGAATTTTTCATTTTGGACAGATCATTCAGGATAAATATGATCTGTTTGAGTTCCTGGTTCTCTCATTAGGACTGTTTCTTAGGCTTCACTGGCACAAGAAAAGGATTTTGATAATCCAGGTAAATCCTGACAAAAGCAAAGCACGGGATCTATGAAAATCTAACCACTCGGAGGAGAACAACAGATAAAGGGCCAGGCCGACCTGACCCTGCAGGATAGATAAGGTTAGTCTGGCAACAGGGGTAGAGGGGAAGTGCCCATCTCCTGCTAGAAGAGCTAGAGAAGACCCTTTCCAGAGAGACCACCAGGAGAGGAGAGCAGTAGGTGCTGATGATGAAGAATATTTTAATCAGCAGAGAATGTCAAAATGACAAAGTTCCACGATCAGAGTAAACATATGGGATAAAAAATAAAAAATAAAGAAAAAAGATTTCTTTGAAAGGACTTTTTTATTAAAGGAATTTAATCAAAAGTCCTTTTAAAGAGACAGTTGGCTATTTAAACCAATAGTACAACTCACTGAGAGAATCGCCGCATTATTTATTGGGGTAGAAAGGACCTGGAATGTAGAAAGACCTATTCTGCAGAGGAAAAAATAGAATCACTAACAGGCCTCATGCCTTGCACAGCCAGTGGCTAGAATCCCTGCCTCATGAGACCCTGTGCTAGAAGGCCGCTAGAACCATCTCAACTATGTTAGTCTTTCTTGGAAGCCAACAAGTGTTTGCCCAGTTAAGAGCACGGTAACAATCAGTCACGTTATGTTATAATGATTGTCGATATCTTTAAAAGCCTTGTCAAGTTCCTTTTTGAGTAACCTTCACCCACACTTAGAGAAATTTATCTGAGGTTCACCTCTTTGAAATACCTCATTGTTGTTCCACATTTACCATAGCCGAAAAACAAAAACAAAAACAAAAAAAACTTTTTATTAACAGAGTGTTCAGAAGGGGCGCCACTGTAAACAATGAGAGTTTTCGCTGCCGGGACAATTTTGTTTCAGAAACAGCTGAAAGCAATCAGGTCAGACAGAGCCAAGAGCTGGAGGGATTTTTAAAATGACAAAAACCGAACCAAATCTAAACAAAACAAAAATCAAAACCAATGGCCAAGATATCAAGGTTGCTACTAAAGGTATGACATTCTCCTAAGACATGCGAGTGACTTGATCACTTTATTTATATATTTATATTTGAAGAAGAAGGAACTATTTGATGCAGCAAATCCACGTTGGTTAAAAATTACCAGATATGGGGGCTCCTTGGTGGCTCAGTGGTTTAGGCCTCTGCCTTCGGCTCAGGTCATGATTTCAGGGTCCTGGGTTGGAGCCCCACATCGTGCTCTCTGCTCAGCAGAAAGCCTGCTTCCCCCCTCTCTCTCTGCCTCCCTCTCTACCTACTTGAGATCTGTCTGTCAAATGGGTAAATAAGATCTTTAAAAAAAGAATTACTAGATGTGAAATACATCGAGGGTATGGGAAGGAAAATGATTTCACCTGATCTGACTAGGAAGTGGTTGACGCCTGAATTAAGGTGCTACAAAAAGAGTAAAGACCTGGGAAATATATGGGGTAAAAATTCCTAGAAAACCAGCAATAATAACTGGCTGCTCTTTATTGATCCAGATCCTGAGGTAGGCAAAGAAGAGCTGGTTTTAGCCAGAGGATGATCTCCGTTTGTCTTCATGATCTGGCATTTCCTACAAGCCAGGCATGGTGCTCGGCACTAGAGCTGCAAATGATGGGGGCCCTCATTGTCCCTTTTCTCTTCTCAGGGGGACAACGGGCATGTCCATGGTGCAGTGTGACAGGCTTTACCACAGGGAGATAATAGACTGCCAAGGGTAGGTGGGAGCTGGGAAAAGCCACTTAGGAACAGATTTTCAGGAGAGGTGATAGACAAAGCAAAGCGAAGAATGAGGATGAGTGTTTCAAGTTTCAAAGGGCCAGGAGGCAGCACAGTGCATTCGGGAAACTACAGCAAGTTCATGACAACCGACAGCTGATCTGGCAGCATCACCTGGGGATGGAGGCTGAGCCCCGGGGTTAACACTGGGGGTGAGAGGGTTTCTATACTATGGCAAGGAGGTGAGGTACTACACTGTGTGGGCACAGGGAGCTAACGGAGGATTTCAAATATCAGAATCGTAACCATAATAGAGTATTTAATTGCATCCTAGCTTTCATCAAGGGTAAGATGCACTGTAGTTTATGTTCGACTAAGAAAGTGAAATGCTGTCAGTTAAACTAGGATATGTCATCAAGTGCAAGGTGAGTGCCACCTTAACAGATATTAAAATGGGGGGGGGGACAAATCTTAGAACAAGTAAATTGTGGTAGTAAAATAATTAAGAAGGATCCAACACTTGGATCAACTAAAGAAGTGAATATTGCTTACCATGTGCCCCAAAGTATATTAAGTACTAGAACAAGAGACGTGCTCATCTTGATGCCCCGCAGCTGTTAGACCCAAGGTACAGTGGGCAGTAGCCAATGACCAACAGGCCCCAAGTGCCATGTGCAGACTCTAAGAGCAACTGCTTTTGAAAGAGGAAACGATTGAGAGTGGGCTTTCTGAGGTAGAGAATTACTAGCTGGGAAAGTAGGACAATTGACACAGAATCAGAATTCATGCCCTACATGACAGAGTTGGTGAAACTTCCCTTCTCAGAGATCTTGAGGCTCCTCAGAAACGAATTTTTCATTTTGGACAGATCATTCAGGATAAATATGATCTGTTTGAGTTCCTGGTTCTCTCATTAGGACTGTTTCTTAGGCTTCACTGGCACAAGAAAAGGATTTTGATAATCCAGGTAAATCCTGACAAAAGCAAAGCACGGGATCTATGAAAATCTAACCACTCGGAGGAGAACAACAGATAAAGGGCCAGGCCGACCTGACCCTGCAGGATAGATAAGGTTAGTCTGGCAACAGGGGTAGAGGGGAAGTGCCCATCTCCTGCTAGAAGAGCTAGAGAAGACCCTTTCCAGAGAGACCACCAGGAGAGGAGAGCAGTAGGTGCTGATGATGAAGAATATTTTAATCAGCAGAGAATGTCAAAATGACAAAGTTCCACGATCAGAGTAAACATATGGGATAAAAAATAAAAAATAAAGAAAAAAGATTTCTTTGAAAGGACTTTTTTATTAAAGGAATTTAATCAAAAGTCCTTTTAAAGAGACAGTTGGCTATTTAAACCAATAGTACAACTCACTGAGAGAATCGCCGCATTATTTATTCGGGTAGAAAGGACCTGGAATGTAGAAAGACCTATTCTGCAGAGGAAAAAATAGAATCACTAACAGGCCTCATGCCTTGCACAGCCAGAGGCTAGAATCCCTGCCTCATGAGACCCTGTGCTAGAAGGCCGCTAGAACCATCTCAACTATGTTAGTCTTTCTTGGAAGCCAACAAGTGTTTGCCCAGTTAAGAGCACGGTAACAATCAGTCACGTTATGTTATAATGATTGTCGATATCTTTAAAAGCCTTGTCAAGTTCCTTTTTGAGTAACCTTCACCCACACTTAGAGAAATTTATCTGAGGTTCACCTCTTTGAAATACCTCATTGTTGTTCCACATTTACCATAGCCGAAAAACAAAAACAAAAACAAAAAAAAAACTTTTTATTAACAGAGTGTTCAGAAGGGGCGCCACTGTAAACAATGAGAGTTTTCGCTGCCGGGACAATTTTGTTTCAGAAACAGCTGAAAGCAATCAGGTCAGACAGAGCCAAGAGCTGGAGGGATTTTTAAAATGACAAAAACCGAACCAAATCTAACCAAAACAAAAATCAAAACCAATGGCCAAGATTTCAAGGTTGCTACTAAAGGTATGACATTCTCCTAAGACATGCGAGTGACTTGATCACTTTATTTATATATTTATATTTGAAGAAGAAGGAACTATTTGATGCAGCAAATCCACGTTGGTTAAAAATTACCAGATATGGGGGCTCCTTGGTGGCTCAGTGGTTTAGGCCTCTGCCTTCGGCTCAGGTCATGATTTCAGGGTCCTGGGTTGGAGCCCCACATCGTGCTCTCTGCTCAGCAGAAAGCCTGCTTCCCCCCTCTCTCTCTGCCTCCCTCTCTACCTACTTGAGATCTGTCTGTCAAATGGGTAAATAAGATCTTTAAAAAAAGAATTACTAGATGTGAAATACATCGAGGGTATGGGAAGGAAAATGATTTCACCTGATCTGACTAGGAAGTGGTTGACGCCTGAATTAAAGTGCTACAAAAAGAGTAAAGACCTGGGAAATATATGGGGTAAAAATTCCTAGAAAACCAGCAATAATAACTGGCTGCTCTTTATTGATCCAGATCCTGCAGTAGGCAAAGAAGAGCTGCTTTTAGCCAGAGGATGATCTCCGTTTGTCTTCATGATCTGGCATTTCCTACAAGCCAGGCATGGTGCTCGGCACTAGAGCTGCAAATGATGGGGGCCCTCATTGTCCCTTTTCTCTTCTCAGGGGGACAACGGGCATGTCCATGGTGCAGTGTGACAGGCTTTACCACAGGGAGATAATAGACTGCCAAGGGTAGGTGGGAGCTGGGAAAAGCCACTTAGGAACAGATTTTCAGGGGAGGTGATAGACAAAGCAAAGCGAAGAATGAGGATGAGTGTTTCAAGTTTCAAAGGGCCAGGAGGCAGCACAGTGCATTCGGGAAACTACAGCAAGTTCATGACAACCGACAGCTGATCTGGCAGCATCACCTGGGGATGGAGGCTGAGCCCCGGGGTTAACACTGGGAGTGAGAGGGTTTCTATACTATGGCAAGGAGGTGAGGTACTACACTGTGGGGGCACAGGGAGCTAACGGAGGATTTCAAATATCAGAATAATAACCATAATAGAGTATTTAATTGCATCCTAGCTTTCATCAAGGGTAAGATGCACTGTAGTTTATGTTCGACTAAGAAAGTGAAATGCTGTCAGTTAAACTAGGATATGTCATCAAGTGCAAGGTGAGTGCCACCTTAACAGATATTAAAATGGGGGGGGGGGAACAAATCTTAGAACAAGTAAATTGTGGTAGTAAAATAATTAAGAAAGATCCAACACTTGGATCAACTAAAGAAGTGAATATTGCTTACCATGTGCCCCAAAGTATATTAAGTACTAGAACAAGAGACGTGCTCATCTTGATGCCCCGCAGCTGTTAGACCCAAGGTACAGAGGGCAGTAGCCAATGACCAACAGGCCCCAAGTGCCATGTGCAGACTCTAAGAGCAACTGCCTTTGAAGAGGGAACGATTGAGAGTGGGCTTTCTGAGGTAGAGAATTACTAGCTGGGAAAGAAGGACAATTGACACAGAATCAGAATTCATGCCCTACATGACAGAGTTGGTGAAACTTCCCTTCTCAGAGATCTTGAGGCTCCTCAGAAACGAATTTTTCATTTTGGACAGATCATTCAGGATAAATATGATCTGTTTGAGTTCCTGGTTCTCTCATTAGGACTGTTTCTTAGGCTTCACTGGCACAAGAAAAGGATTTTGATAATCCAGGTAAATCCTGACAAAAGCAAAGCACGGGATCTATGAAAATCTAACCACTCAGAGGAGAACAACAGATAAAGGGCCAGGCCGACCTGACCCTGCAGGATAGGTAAGGTTAGTCTGGCAACAGGGGTATTTGGGAAGTGCCCATCTCCTGCTAGAAGAGCTAGAGAAGACCCTTTCCAGAGAGACCAGAAGGAGAGGAGAGCAGTAGGTGCTGATGATGAAGAATATTTTAATCAGCAGAGAAGGTCAAAATGACAAAGTTCCACGATCAGAGTAAACATATGGGATAAATATAAAAAATAAAGAAAAAAGATTTCTTTGAAAGGACTTTTTTTTAAAGGAATTTAAACAAAAGTCCGTTTAAAGAGACAGTTGGCTGTTTAAACCAATAGTACAACTCACTGAGAGAATCGCCGCATTATTTATTGGGGTAGAAAGGACCTGGAATGTAGAAAGACCTATTCTGCAGAGGAAAAAATAGAATCACTAACAGGCCTCATGCCTTGCACAGCCAGTGGCTAGAATCCCTGCCTCATGAGACCCTGTGCTAGAAGGCCGCTAGAACCATCTCAACTATGTTAGTCTTTCTTGGAATCCAACAAGTGTTTGCCCAGTTAAGAGCACGGTAACAATCAGTCACGTTATGTTATAATGATTGTCGATATCTTTAAAAGCCTTGTCAAATTCCTTTTTGAGTAACCTTCACCCACCTTTAGAGAAATTTATATGTGGTTCACCTCTTTGAAATACCTCATTGTTGTTCCACATTTACCATAGCCGAAAAACAAAAACAAAAACAAAAAAAACTTTTTATTAACAGAGTGTTCAGAAGGGGCGCCACTGTAAACAATGAGAGTTTTCACTGCCGGGACAATTTTGTTTCAGAAACAGCTGAAAGCAATCAGGTCAGACAGAGCCAAGGGCTGGAGAGATTTTTAAAATGACAAAAACCGAACCAAATCTAACCAAAACAAAAATCAAAACCAATGGCCAAGATTTCAAGGTTGCTACTAAAGGTATGACATTCTCCTAAGACATGCGAGTGACTTGATCACTTTATTTATATATTTATATTTGAAGAAGAAGGAACTATTTGATGCAGCAAATCCACGTTGGTTAAAAATTACCAGATATGGGGGCTCCTGGGTGGCTCAGTGCTTTAGGCCTCTGCCTTCGGCTCAGGTCATGATTTCAGGGACCTGGGATGGAGCCCCACATCGTGCTCTCTGCTCAGCGGGGCGCCTGCTTCCCCCCTCTCTCTCTGCCTCCCTCTCTACCTACTTGAGATCTGTCTGTCAAATGGGTAAATAAGATCTTTAAAAAAAGAATTACTAGATGTGAAATACATCGAGGGTATGGGAAGGAAAATGATTTCACCTGATCTGACTAGGAAGTGGTTGACGCCTGAATTAAAGTGCTACAAAAAGAGTAAAGACCTGGGAAATATATGGGGTAAAAATTCCTAGAAAACCAGCAATAATAACTGGCTGCTCTTTATTGATCCAGATCCTGCGGTAGGCAAAGAAGAGCTGGTTTTAGCCAGAGGATGATCTCCGTTTGTCTTCATGATCTGGCATTTCCTACAAGCCAGGCATGGTGCTCGGCACTAGAGCTGCAAATGATGGGGGCCCTCATTGTCCCTTTTCTCTTCTCAGGGGGACAACGGGCATGTCCATGGTGCAGTGTGACAGGCTTTACCACAGGGAGATAATAGACTGCCAAGGGTAGGTGGGAGCTGGGAAAAGCCACTTAGGAACAGATTTTCAGGGGAGGTGATAGACAAAGCAAAGCGAAGAATGAGGATGAGTGTTTCAAGTTTCAAAGGGCCAGGAGGCAGCACAGTGCATTCGGGAAACTACAGCAAGTTCATGACAACCGACAGCTGACCTGGCAGCATCACCTGGGGATGGAGGCTGAGCCCCGGGGTTAACACTGGGGGTGAGAGGGTTTGTATACTATGGCAAGGAGGTGAGGGACTACACTGTGTGGGCACAGGGAGCTAACGGAGGATTTCAAATATCAGAATCGTAACCATAATAGAGTATTTAATTGCATCCTAGCTTTCATCAAGGGTAAGATGCACTGTAGTTTATGTTCGACTAAGAAAGTGAAATGCTGTCAGTTAAACTAGGATATGTCATCAAGTGCAAGGTGAGTGCCACCTTAACAGATATTAAAATGGGGGGGGGGGACAAATCTTAGAACAAGTAAATTGTGGTAGTAAAATAATTAAGAAATATCCAACACTTGGATCAACTAAAGAAGTGATTATTGCTTACCATGTGCCCCAAAGTATATTAAGTACTAGAACAAGAGACGTGCTCATCTTGATGCCCCGCAGCTGTTAGACCCAAGGTACAGAGGGCAGTAGCCAATGACCAACAGGCCCCAAGTGCCATGTGCAGACTCTAAGAGCAACTGCCTTTGAAAGAGGAAACGATTGAGAGTGGGCTTTCTGAGGTAGAGAATTACTAGCTGGGAAAGTAGGACAATTGACACAGAATCAGAATTCATGCCCTACATGACAGAGTTGGTGAAACTTCCCTTCTCAGAGATCTTGAGGCTCCTCAGAAACGAATTTTTCATTTTGGACAGATCATTCAGGATAAATATGATCTGTTTGAGTTCCTGGTTCTCTCATTAGGACTGTTTCTTAGGCTTCACTGGCACAAGAAAAGGATTTTGATAATCCAGGTAAATCCTGACAAAAGCAAAGCACGGGATCTATGAAAATCTAACCACTCAGAGGAGAACAACAGATAAAGGGCCAGGCCGACCTGACCCTGCAGGATAGATAAGGTTAGTCTGGCAACAGGGGTAGAGGGGAAGTGCCCATCTCCTGCTAGAAGAGCTAGAGAAGACCCTTTCCAGAGAGACCAGAAGGAGAGGAGAGCAGTAGGTGCTGATGATGAAGAATATTTTAATCAGCAGAGAATGTCAAAATGACAAAGTTCCACGATCAGAGTAAACATATGGGATAAAAAATAAAAAATAAAGAAAAAAGATTTCTTTGAAAGGACTTTTTTATTAAAGGAATTTAATCAAAAGTCCTTTTAAAGAGACAGTTGGCTATTTAAACCAATAGTACAACTCACTGAGAGAATCGCCGCATTATTTATTGGGGTAGAAAGGACCTGGAATGTAGAAAGACCTATTCTGCAGAGGAAAAAATAGAATCACTAACAGGCCTCATGCCTTGCACAGCCAGTGGCTAGAATCCCTGCCTCATGAGACCCTGTGCTAGAAGGCCGCTAGAACCATCTCAACTATGTTAGTCTTTCTTGGAAGCCAACAAGTGTTTGCCCAGTTAAGAGCACGGTAACAATCAGTCACGTTATGTTATAATGATTGTCGATATCTTTAAAAGCCTTGTCAAGTTCCTTTTTGAGTAACCTTCACCCACACTTAGAGAAATTTATCTGAGGTTCACCTCTTTGAAATACCTCATTGTTGTTCCACATTTACCATAGCCGAAAAACAAAAACAAAAACAAAAAAAAACTTTTTATTAACAGAGTGTTCAGAAGGGGCGCCACTGTAAACAATGAGAGTTTTCGCTGCCGGGACAATTTTGTTTCAGAAACAGCTGAAAGCAATCAGGTCAGACAGAGCCAAGAGCTGGAGGGATTTTTAAAATGACAAAAACCGAACCAAATATAACCAAAACAAAAATCAAAACCAATGGCCAAGATTTCAAGGTTGCTACTAAAGGTATGACATTCTCCTAAGACATGCGAGTGACTTGATCACTTTATTTATATATTTATATTTGAAGAAGAAGGAACTATTTGATGCAGCAAATCCACGTTGGTTAAAAATTACCAGATATGGGGGCTCCTGGGTGGCTCAGTGGTTTAGGCCTCTGCCTTCGGCTCAGGTCATGATTTCAGGGACCTGGGATGGAGCCCCACATCGTGCTCTCTGCTCAGCGGGGCGCCTGCTTCCCCCCTCTCTCTCTGCCTCCCTCTCTACCTACTTGAGATCTGTCTGTCAAATGGGTAAATAAGATCTTTAAAAAAAGAATTACTAGATGTGAAATACATCGAGGGTATGGGAAGGAAAATGATTTCACCTGATCTGACTAGGAAGTGGTTGACGCCTGAATTAAAGTGCTACAAAAAGAGTAAAGACCTGGGAAATATATGGGGTAAAAATTCCTAGAAAACCAGCAATAATAACTGGCTGCTCTTTATTGATCCAGATCCTGCGGTAGGCAAAGAAGAGCTGGTTTTAGCCAGAGGATGATCTCCGTTTGTCTTCATGATCTGGCATTTCCTACAAGCCAGGCATGGTGCTCGGCACTAGAGCTGCAAATGATGGGGGCCCTCATTGTCCCTTTTCTCTTCTCAGGGGGACAACGGGCATGTCCATGGTGCAGTGTGACAGGCTTTACCACAGGGAGATAATAGACTGCCAAGGGTAGGTGGGAGCTGGGAAAAGCCACTTAGGAACAGATTTTCAGGGGAGGTGATAGACAAAGCAAAGCGAAGAATGAGGATGAGTGTTTCAAGTTTCAAAGGGCCAGGAGGCAGCACAGTGCATTCGGGAAACTACAGCAAGTTCATGACAACCGACAGCTGACCTGGCAGCATCACCTGGGGATGGAGGCTGAGCCCCGGGGTTAACACTGGGGGTGAGAGGGTTTGTATACTATGGCAAGGAGGTGAGGGACTACACTGTGTGGGCACAGGGAGCTAACGGAGGATTTCAAATATCAGAATCGTAACCATAATAGAGTATTTAATTGCATCCTAGCTTTCATCAAGGGTAAGATGCACTGTAGTTTATGTTCGACTAAGAAAGTGAAATGCTGTCAGTTAAACTAGGATATGTCATCAAGTGCAAGGTGAGTGCCACCTTAACAGATATTAAAATGGGGGGGGGGACAAATCTTAGAACAAGTAAATTGTGGTAGTAAAATAATTAAGAAATATCCAACACTTGGATCAACTAAAGAAGTGATTATTGCTTACCATGTGCCCCAAAGTATATTAAGTACTAGAACAAGAGACGTGCTCATCTTGATGCCCCGCAGCTGTTAGACCCAAGGTACAGAGGGCAGTAGCCAATGACCAACAGGCCCCAAGTGCCATGTGCAGACTCTAAGAGCAACTGCCTTTGAAAGAGGAAACGATTGAGAGTGGGCTTTCTGAGGTAGAGAATTACTAGCTGGGAAAGTAGGACAATTGACACAGAATCAGAATTCATGCCCTACATGACAGAGTTGGTGAAACTTCCCTTCTCAGAGATCTTGAGGCTCCTCAGAAACGAATTTTTCATTTTGGACAGATCATTCAGGATAAATATGATCTGTTTGAGTTCCTGGTTCTCTCATTAGGACTGTTTCTTAGGCTTCACTGGCACAAGAAAAGGATTTTGATAATCCAGGTAAATCCTGACAAAAGCAAAGCACGGGATCTATGAAAATCTAACCACTCAGAGGAGAACAACAGATAAAGGGCCAGGCCGACCTGACCCTGCAGGATAGATAAGGTTAGTCTGGCAACAGGGGTAGAGGGGAAGTGCCCATCTCCTGCTAGAAGAGCTAGAGAAGACCCTTTCCAGAGAGACCACCAGGAGAGGAGAGCAGTAGGTGCTGATCATGAAGAATATTTTAATCAGCAGAGAAGGTCAAAATGACAAAGTTCCACGATCAGAGTAAACATATGGGATAAAAAATAAAAAATAAAGAAAAAAGATTTCTTTGAAAGGACTTTTTATTAAAGAAATTTAATCAAAAGTCCTTTTAAAGAAACAGTTGGCTATTTAAACCAATAGTACAACTCACTGAGAGAATCGCCGCATTATTTATTGGGGTAGAAAGGACCTGGAATGTAGAAAGACCTATTCTGCAGAGGAAAAAATAGAATCACTAACAGGCCTCATGCCTTGCACAGCCAGTGGCTAGAATCCCTGCCTCATGAGACCCTGTGCTAGAAGGCCGCTAGAACCATCTCAACTATGTTAGTCTTTCTTGGAAGCCAACAAGTGTTTGCCCAGTTAAGAGCACGGTAACAATCAGTCACGTTATGTTATAATGATTGTCGATATCTTTAAAAGCCTTGTCAAGTTCCTTTTTGAGTAACCTTCACCCACACTTAGAGAAATTTATCTGAGGTTCACCTCTTTGAAATACCTCATTGTTGTTCCACATTTACCATAGCCGAAAAACAAAAACAAAAACAAAAAAAACTTTTTATTAACAGAGTGTTCAGAAGGGGCGCCACTGTAAACAATGAGAGTTTTCGCTGCCAGGACAATTTTGTTTCAGAAACAGCTGAAATCATTCAGGTCAGACAGAGCCAAGGGCTGGAGCGATTTTTTAAATGACAAAAACCGAACCAAATCTAACCAAAACAAAAATCAAAACCAATGGCCAAGATTTCAAGTTTGCTACTAAAGGTATGACATTCTCCTAAGACATGCGAGTACTTGATCACTTTATTTATATATTTATATTTGAAGAAGAAGGAATTATTTGATGCAGCAAATCCACGTTGGTTAAAAATTACCAGATATGGTGGCTCCTGGGTGGCTCAGTGGTTTAGGCCTCTGCCTTCGGCTCAGGACATGATTTCAGGGTCCTGGGATGGAGCCCCACATCGTGCTCTCTGCTCAGCGGGGCGCCTGCTTCCCCCCTCTCTCTCTGCCTCCCTCTCTACCTACTTGAGATCTGTCTGTAAAATGGGTAAATAAGATCTTTAAAAAAAGAATTACGAGATGTGAAATACATCGAGGGTATGGGAAGGAAAATGATTTCACCTGATCTGACTAGGAAGTGGTTGAAGCTTGAATAAAAGTGCTATAAAAAGAGTAAAGACCTGGGAAATATATGGGGTAAAAATCCCTAGAAAACCAGCAATAATAACTGGCTGCTCTTTATTGATCCAGATCCTGCGGTAGGCAAAGAAGAGCTGGTTTTAGCCAGAGGATGATCTCCGTTTGTCTTCATGATCTGGCATTTCCTACAAGCCAGGCATGGTGCTCGGCACTAGAGCTGCAAATGATGGGGGCCCTCATTGTCCCTTTTCTGATTCTGTGTCAATTGTCCTACTTTCCCAGCTACTAATTCTCTACCTCAGAAAGCCCACTCTCAATCGTTTCCTCTTTCAAAGGCAGTTGCTCTTAGAGTCTGCACATGGCCCTTGGGGCCTGTTGGTCATTGGCTACTGCCCTCTGTACCTTGGGTCTAACAGCTGCGGGGCATCAAGATGAGCACGTCTCTTGTTCTAGTACTTAATATACTTTGGGGCACATGGTAAGCAATAATCACTTCTTTAGTTGATCCAAGTGTTGGATCTTTCTTAATTATTTTACTACCACAATTTACTTGTTCTAAGATTTGTCCCCCCCCCATTTTAATATCTGTTAAGGTGGCACTCACCTTGCACTTGATGACATATCCTAGTTTAACTGACAGCATTTCACTTTCTTAGTCGAACATAAACTACAGTGCATCTTACCCCTGATGAAAGCTAGGATGCAATTAAATACTCTATTATGGTTACGATTCTGATATTTGAAATCCTCCGGGGGCTCCCTGTGCCCCCACAGTGTAGTACCTCACCTGCTCGCCATAGTATACAAACCCTCTCACCCCCAGTGTTAACCCCGGGGCTCAGCCTCCATCCCCAGGTGATGCTGCCAGATCAGCTGTCGGTTGTCATGAACTTGCTGTAGTTTCCCGAATGCACTGTGCTGCCTCCTGGCCCTTTGAAACTTGAAACACACGTCCTCATTCTTCGCTTTGCTTTGTCTATCACCTCCCCTGAAAATCTGTTCCTAAGTGGCTTTTCCCAGCTCCCACCTACCCTTGGCAGTCTATTATCTCCCTGTGGTAAAGCCTGTCACACTGCACCATGGACATGCCCGTTGTCCCCCTGAGAAGAGAAAAGGGACAATGAGGGCCCCCATCATTTGCAGCTCTAGTGCCGAGCACCATGCCTGGCTTGTAGGAAATGCCAGATCATGAAGACAAACGGAGATCATCCTCTGGCTAAAACCAGCTCTTCTTTGCCTACCGCAGGATCTGGATCAATAAAGAGCAGCCAGTTATTATTGCTGGTTTTCTAGGGATTTTTACCCCATATATTTCCCAGGTCTTTACTCTTTTTATAGCACTTTTATTCAAGCTTCAACCACTTCCTAGTCAGATCAGGTGAAATCATTTTCCTTCCCATACCCTCGATGTATTTCACATCTAGTAATTCTTTTTTTAAAGATCTTTTTTACCCATTTGACAGACAGATCTCAAGTAGGTAGAGAGGGAGGCAGAGAGAGAGGGGGGAAGCAGGCTTTCCGCTGAGCAGAGAGCACGATGTGGGGCTCCATCCCAGGACCCTGAAATCATGACCTGAGCCGAAGGCAGAGGCCTAAACCACTGAGCCACCCAGGAGCCCCCATATCTGGTAATTTTTAACCAACGTGGATTTGCTGCATCAAATAGTTCCTTCTTCTTCAAATATAAATATATAAATAAAGTGATCAAGTCACTCGCATGTCTTAGGAGAATGTCATACCTTTAGTAGCAACCTTGAAATCTTGGCCATTGGTTTTGATTTTTGTTTTGGTTAGATTTGGTTCGGTTTTTGTCATTTTAAAAATCCCTCCAGCCCTTGGCTCTGTCTGACCTGATTGCTTTCAGCTGTTTCTGAAACAAAATTGTCCCGGCAGTGAAAACTCTCATTGTTTACAGTGGCGCCCCTTCTGAACACTCTGTTAATAAAAAGTTTTTTTTGTTTTTGTTTTTGTTTTTCGGCTATGGTAAATGTGGAACAACAATGAGGTATTTCAAAGAGGTGAACCACATATAAATTTCTCTAAAGGTGGGTGAAGGTTACTCAAAAAGGAACTTGACAAGGCTTTTAAAGATATCGACAATCATTATAACATAACGTGACTGATTGTTACCGTGCTCTTAACTGGGCAAACACTTGTTGGCTTCCAAGAAAGACTAACATAGTTGAGATGGTTCTAGCGGCCTTCTAGCACAGGGTCTCATGAGGCAGGGATTCTAGCCACTGGCTGTGCAAGGCATGAGGCCTGTTAGTGATTCTATTTTTTCCTCTGCAGAATAGGTCTTTCTACATTCCAGGTCCTTTCTACCCCAATAAATAATGCGGCGATTCTCTCAGTGAGTTGTACTATTGGTTTAAATAGCCAACTGTCTCTTTAAAAGGACTTTTGATTAAATTCCTTTAATAAAAAAGTCCTTTCAAAGAAATCTTTTTTCTTTATTTTTTATTTTTTATCCCATATGTTTACTCTGATCGTGGAACTTTGTCATTTTGACCTTCTCTGCTGATTAAAATATTCTTCATCATCAGCACCTACTGCTCTCCTCTCCTTCTGGTCTCTCCGGAAGGGGTCTTCTCTAGCTCTTCTAGCAGGAGATGGGCAGTTCCCAAATACCCCTGTTGCCAGACTAACCTTACCTATCCTGCAGGGTCAGGTCGGCCTGGCCCTTTATCTGTTGTTCTCCTCTGAGTGGTTAGATTTTCATAGATCCCGTGCTTTGCTTTTGTCAGGATTTACCTGGATTATCAAAATCCTTTTCTTGTGCCAGTGAAGCCTAAGAAACAGTCCTAATGAGAGAACCAGGAACTCAAACAGATCATATTTATCCTGAATGATCTGTCCAAAATGAAAAATTCGTTTCTGAGGAGCCTCAAGATCTCTGAGAAGGGAAGTTTCACCAACTCTGTCATGTAGGGCATGAATTCTGATTCTGTGTCAATTGTCCTACTTTCCCAGCTACTAATTCTCTACCTCAGAAAGCCCACTCTCAATCGTTTCCTCTTTCAAAGGCAGTTGCTCTTAGAGTCTGCACATGGCACTTGGGGCCTGTTGGTCATTGGCTACTGCCCTCTGTACCTTGGGTCTAACAGCTGCGGGGCATCAAGATGAGCACGTCTCTTGTTCTAGTACTTAATATACTTTGGGGCACATGGTAAGCAATAATCACTTCTTTAGTTGATCCAAGTGTTGGATCTTTCTTAATTATTTTACTACCACAATTTACTTGTTCTAAGATTTGTCCCCCCCCCCATTTTAATATCTGTTAAGGTGGCACTCACCTTGCACTTGATGACATATCCTAGTTTAACTGACAGCATTTCACTTTCTTAGTCGAACATAAACTACAGTGCATCTTACCCTTGATGAAAGCTAGGATGCAATTAAATACTCTATTATGGTTACTATTCTGATATTTGAAATCCTCCGGGGGCTCCCTGTGCCCCCACAGTGTAGTACCTCACCTGCTCGCCATAGTATACAAACCCTCTCACCCCCAGTGTTAACCCCGGGGCTCAGCCTCCATCCCCAGGTGATGCAGCCAGATCAGCTGTCGGTTGTCATGAACTTGCTGTAGTTTCCCGAATGCACTGTGCTGCCTCCTGGCCCTTTGAAACTTGAAACACACGTCCTCATTCTTCGCTTTGCTTTGTCTATCACCTCCCCTGAAAATCTGTTCCTAAGTGGCTTTTCCCAGCTCCCACCTACCCTTGGCAGTCTATTATCTCCCTGTGGTAAAGCCTGTCACACTGCACCATGGACATGCCCGTTGTCCCCCTGAGAAGAGAAAAGGGACAATGAGGGCCCCCATCATTTGCAGCTCTAGTGCCGAGCACCATGCCTGGCTTGTAGGAAATGCCAGATCATGAAGACAAACGGAGATCATCCTCTGGCTAAAACCAGCTCTTCTTTGCCTACCGCAGGATCTGGATCAATAAAGAGCAGCCAGTTATTATTGCTGGTTTTCTAGGGATTTTTACCCCATATATTTCCCAGGTCTTTACTCTTTTTATAGCACTTTTATTCAAGCTTCAACCACTTCCTAGTCAGATCAGGTGAAATCATTTTCCTTCCCATACCCTCGATGTATTTCACATCTAGTAATTCTTTTTTTAAAGATCTTATTTACCCATTTGACAGACAGATCTCAAGTAGGTAGAGAGGGAGGCAGAGAGAGAGGGGGGAAGCAGGCTTTCCGCTGAGCAGAGAGCACGATGTGGAGCTCCATCCCAGGACCCTGAAATCATGACCTGAGCCGAAGGCAGAGGCCTAAAGCACTGAGCCACCCAGGAGCCCCCATATCTGGTAATTTTTAACCATCGTGGATTTGCTGCATCAAATAGTTCCTTCTTCTTCAAATATAAATATATAAATAAAGTGATCAAGTCACTCGCATGTCTTAGGAGAATGTCATACCTTTAGTAGCAACCTTGAAATCTTGGCCATTGGTTTTGATATTTGTTTTGGTTAGATTTGGTTCGGTTTTTGTCATTTTAAAAATCCCTCCAGCCCTTGGCTCTGTCTGACCTGATTGCTTTCAGCTGTTTCTGAAACAAAATTGTCCCGGCAGTGAAAACTCTCATTGTTTACAGTGGCGCCCCTTCTGAACACTCTGTTAATAAAAAGTTTTTTTTGTTTTTGTTTTTGTTTTTCGGCTATGGTAAATGTGGAACAACAATGAGGTATTTCAAAGAGGTGAACCACATATAAATTTCTCTAAAGGTGGGTGAAGGTTACTCAAAAAGGAACTTGACAAGGCTTTTAAAGATATCGACAATCATTATAACATAACGTGACTGATTGTTACCGTGCTCTTAACTGGGCAAACACTTGTTGGCTTCCAAGAAAGACTAACATAGTTGAGATGGTTCTAGCGGCCTTCTAGCACAGGGTCTCATGAGGCAGGGATTCTAGCCACTGGCTGTGCAAGGCATGAGGCCTGTTAGTGATTCTATTTTTTCCTCTGCAGAATAGGTCTTTCTACATTCCAGGTCCTTTCTACCCCAATAAATAATGCGGCGATTCTCTCAGTGAGTTGTACTATTGGTTTAAACAGCCAACTGTCTCTTTAAAAGGACTTTTGATTAAATTCCTTTAATAAAAAAGTCCTTTCAAAGAAATCTTTTTTCTTTATTTTTTATTTTTTATCCCATATGTTTACTCTGATCGTGGAACTTTGTCATTTTGACCTTCTCTGCTGATTAAAATATTCTTCATCAGCAGCACCTACGGCTCTCCTCTCCTGGTGGTCTCTCTGGAAAGGGTATTCTCTAGCTCTTCTAGCAGGAGATGGGCACTTCCCCTCTACCCCTGTTGCCAGACTAACCTTACCTATCCTGCAGGGTCAGGTCGGCCTGGCCCTTTATCTGTTGTTCTCCTCTGAGTGGTTAGATTTTCATAGATCCCGTGCTTTGCTTTTGTCAGGATTTACCTGGATTATCAAAATCCTTTTCTTGTGCCAGTGAAGCCTAAGAAACAGTCCTAATGAGAGAACCAGGAACTCAAACAGATCATATTTATCCTGAATGATCTGTCCAAAATGAAAAATTCGTTTCTGAGGAGCCTCAAGATCTCTGAGAAGGGAAGTTTCACCAACTCTGTCATGTAGGGCATGAATTCTGATTCTGTGTCAATTGTCCTACTTTCCCAGCTAGTAATTCTCTACCTCAGAAAGCCCACTCTCAATCGTTTCCTCTTTCAAAGGCAGTTGCTCTTAGAGTCTGCACATGGCACTTGGGGCCTGTTGGTCATTGGCTACTGCCCTCTGTACCTTGGGTCTAACAGCTGCGGGGCATCAAGATGAGCACGTCTCTTGTTCTAGTACTTAATATACTTTGGGGCACATGGTAAGCAATAATCACTTCTTTAGTTGATCCAAGTGTTGGATCTTTCTTAATTATTTTACTACCACAATTTACTTGTTCTAAGATTTGTCCCCCCCCCATTTTAATATCTGTTAAGGTGGCACTCACCTTGCACTTGATGACATATCCTAGTTTAACTGACAGCATTTCACTTTCTTAGTCGAACATAAACTACAGTGTATCTTACCCTTGATGAAAGCTAGGATGCAATTAAATACTCTATTATGGTTACTATTCTGATATTTGAAATCCTCCGGGGGCTCCCTGTGCCCCCACAGTGTAGTACCTCACCTGCTCGCCATAGTATACAAACCCTCTCACCCCCAGTGTTAACCCCGGGGCTCAGCCTCCATCCCCAGGTGATGCTGCCAGATCAGCTGTCGGTTGTCATGAACTTGCTGTAGTTTCCCGAATGCACTGTGCTGCCTCCTGGCCCTTTGAATCTTGAAACACACATCCTCATTCTTCGCTTTGCTTTGTCTATCACCTCCCCTGAAAATCTGTTCCTAAGTGGCTTTTCCCAGCTCCCACCTACCCTTGGCAGTCTATTATCTCCCTGTGGTAAAGCCTGTCACACTGCACCATGGACATGCCCGTTGTCCCCCTGAGAAGAGAAAAGGGACAATGAGGGCCCCCATCATTTGCAGCTCTAGTGCCGAGCACCATGCCTGGCTTGTAGGAAATGCCAGATCATGAAGACAAACGGAGATCATCCTCTGGCTAAAACCAGCTCTTCTTTGCCTACCGCAGGATCTGGATCAATAAAGAGCAGCCAGTTATTATTGCTGGTTTTCTAGGGATTTTTACCCCATATATTTCCCAGGTCTTTACTCTTTTTATAGCACTTTTATTCAAGCTTCAACCACTTCCTAGTCAGATCAGGTGAAATCATTTTCCTTCCCATACCCTCGATGTATTTCACATCTAGTAATTCTTTTTTTAAAGATCTTATTTAACCATTTGAAAGACAGATCTCAAGTAGGTAGAGAGGGAGGCAGAGAGAGAGGGGGGAAGCAGGCTTTCCATTGAGCAGAGAGCACGATGTGGGGCTCCATCCCAGGACCCTGATCATGACCTGAGCCGAAGGCAGAGGCCTAAACCACTGAGCCACCCAGGAGCCCCCATATCTGGTAATTTTTAACCAACGTGGATTTGCTGCATCAAATAGTTCCTTCTTCTTCAAATATAAATATATAAATAAAGTGATCAAGTCACTCGCATGTCTTAGGAGAATGTCATACCTTTAGTAGCAACCTTGAAATCTTGGCCATTGGTTTTGATTTTTGTTTTGGTTAGATTTGGTTCGGTTTTTGTCATTTTAAAAATCCCTCCAGCCCTTGGCTCTGTCTGACCTGATTGCTTTCAGCTGTTTCTGAAACAAAATTGTCCCGGCAGTGAAAACTCTCATTGTTTACAGTGGCGCCCCTTCTGAACACTCTGTTAATAAAAAGTTTTTTTTGTTTTTGTTTTTGTTTTTCGGCTATGGTAAATGTGGAACAACAATGAGGTATTTGAAAGAGGTGAACCACATATAAATTTCTCTAAAGGTGGGTGAAGGTTACTCAAAAAGGAACTTGACAAGGCTTTTAAAGATATCGACAATCATTATAACATAACGTGACTGATTGTTACCGTGCTCTTAACTGGGCAAACACTTGTTGGCTTCCAAGAAAGACTAACATAGTTGAGATGGTTCTAGCGGCCTTCTAGCACAGGGTCTCATGAGGCAGGGATTCTAGCCACTGGCTGTGCAAGGCATGAGGCCTGTTAGTGATTCTATTTTTTCCTCTGCAGAATAGGACTTTCTACATTCCAGGTCCTTTCTACCCCAATAAATAATGCGGCGATTCTCTCAGTGAGTTGTACTATTGGTTTAAATAGCCAACTGTTTCTTTAAAGGGCTTTTGATTAAATTCCTTTAATAAAAAAGTCCTTTCAAAGAAATCTTTTTTCTTTATTTTTTATTTTTTATCCCATATGTTTACTCTGATCGTGGAACTTTGTCATTTTGACCTTCTCTGCTGATTAAAATATTCTTCATCATCAGCACCTACTGCTCTCCTCTCCTGGTGGTCTCTCTGGAAAGGGTATTCTCTAGCTCTTCTAGCAGGAGATGGGCACTTCCCCTCTACCCCTGTTGCCAGACTAACCTTACCTATCCTGCAGGGTCAGGTCGGCCTGGCCCTTTATCTGTTGTTCTCCTCTGAGTGGTTAGATTTTCATAGATCCCGTGCTTTGCTTTTGTCAGGATTTACCTGGATTATCAAAATCCTTTTCTTGTGCCAGTGAAGCCTAAGAAACAGTCCTAATGAGAGAACCAGGAACTCAAACAGATCATATTTATCCTGAATGATCTGTCCAAAATGAAAAATTCGTTTCTGAGGAGCCTCAAGATCTCTGAGAAGGGAAGTTTCACCAACTCTGTCATGTAGGGCATGAATTCTGATTCTGTGTCAATTGTCCTACTTTCCCAGCTAGTAATTCTCTACCTCAGAAAGCCCACTCTCAATCGTTTCCTCTTTCAAAGGCAGTTGCTCTTAGAGTCTGCACATGGCACTTGGGGCCTGTTGGTCATTGGCTACTGCCCTCTGTACTTTGGGTCTAACAGCTGCGGGGCATCAAGATGAGCACGTCTCTTGCTCTAGTACTTAATATACTTTGGGGCACATGGTAAGCAATAATCACTTCTTAATTGATCCAAGTGTTGGATCTTTCTTAATTATTTTACTACCACAATTTACTTATTCTAAGATTTGTCCCCCCCCCATTTTAATATCTGTTAAGGTGGCACTCACCTTGCACTTGATGACATATCCTAGTTTAACTGACAGCATTTCACTTTCTTAGTCGAACATAAACTACAGTGCATCTTACCCCTGATGAAAGCTAGGATGCAATTAAATACTCTATTATGGTTACTATTCTGATATTTGAAATCCTCCGGGGGCTCCCTGTGCCCCCACAGTGTAGTACCTCACCTGCTCGCCATAGTATACAAACCCTCTCACCCCCAGTGTTAACCCCGGGGCTCAGCCTCCATCCCCAGGTGATGCTGCCAGATCAGCTGTCGGTTGTCATGAACTTGCTGTAGTTTCCCGAATGCACTGTGCTGCCTCCTGGCCCTTTGAATCTTGAAACACACATCCTCATTCTTCGCTTTGCTTTGTCTATCACCTCCCCTGAAAATCTGTTCCTAAGTGGCTTTTCCCAGCTCCCACCTACCCTTGGCAGTCTATTATCTCCCTGTGGTAAAGCCTGTCACACTGCACCATGGACATGCCCGTTGTCCCCCTGAGAAGAGAAAAGGGACAATGAGGGCCCCCATCATTTGCAGCTCTAGTGCCGAGCACCATGCCTGGCTTGTAGGAAATGCCAGATCATGAAGACAAACGGAGATCATCCTCTGGCTAAAACCAGCTCTTCTTTGCCTACCTCAGGATCTGGATCAATAAAGAGCAGCCAGTTATTATTGCTGGTTTTCTAGGGATTTTTACCCCATATATTTCCCAGGTCTTTACTCTTTTTATAGCACTTTTATTCAAGCGTCAACCACTTCCTAGTCAGATCAGGTGAAATCATTTTCCTTCCCATACCCTCGATGTATTTCACATCTAGTAATTCTTTTTTTAAAGATCTTATTTACCCATTTGACAGACAGATCTCAAGTAGGTAGAGAGGGAGGCAGAGAGAGAGGGGGGAAGCAGGCTTTCCGCTGAGCAGAGAGCACGATGTGGGGCTCCATCCCAGGACCCTGAAATCATGACCTGAGCCGAAGGCAGAGGCCTAAACCACTGAGCCACCCAGGAGCCCCCATATCTGGTAATTTTTAACCAACGTGGATTTGCTGCATCAAATAATTCCTTCTTCTTCAAATATAAATATATAAATAAAGTGATCAAGTCACTCGCATGTCTTAGGAGAATGTCATAACTTTAGTAGAAAACTTGAAATCTTGGCCATTGGTTTTGATTTTTGTTTTGGTAAGATTTTGTTCGGTTTTTGTCATTTTAAAAATCCCTCTAGCCCTTGGCTCTGTCTGACCTGAATGCTTTCAGCTGTTTCTGAAACAAAATTGTCCCAGCAGCGAAAACTCTCATTGTTTACAGTGGCGCCCCTTCTGAACACTCTGTTAATAAAAAGTTTTTTTTGTTTTTGTTTTTGTTTTTCGGCTATGGTAAATGTGGAACAACAATGAGGTATTTCAAAGAGGTGAACCACATATAAATTTCTCTAAAGGTGGGTGAAGGTTACTCAAAAAGGAACTTGACAAGGCTTTTAAAGATATCGACAATCATTATAACATAACGTGACTGATTGTTACCGTGCTCTTAACTGGGCAAACACTTGTTGGCTTCCAAGAAAGACTAACATAGTTGAGATGGTTCTAGCGGCCTTCTAGCACAGGGTCTCATGAGCAGGGATTCTAGCCACTGGCTGTGCAAGGCATGAGGCCTGTTAGTGATTCTATTTTTTCCTCTGCAGAATAGGTCTTTCTATATTCCAGGTCCTTTCTACCCCAATAAATAATGCGGCGATTCTCTCAGTGAGTTGTACTATTGGTTTAAACAGCCAACTGTCTCTTTAAAAGGACTTTTGATTAAATTCCTTTAATAAAAAAGTCCTTTCAAAGAAATCTTTTTTCTTTATTTTTTATTTTTTATCCCATATGTTTACTCTGATCGTGGAACTTTGTCATTTTGACCTTCTCTGCTGATTAAAATATTCTTCATCATCAGCACCTACTGCTCTCCTCTCCTGGTGGTCTCTCTGGAAAGGGTCTTCTCTAGCTCTTCTAGCAGGAGATGGGCACTTCCCCTCTACCCCTGTTGCCAGACTAACCTTACCTATCCTGCAGGGTCAGGTCGGCCTGGCCCTTTATCTGTTGTTCTCCTCTGAGTGGTTAGATTTTCATAGATCCCGTGCTTTGCTTTTGTCAGGATTTACCTGGATTATCAAAATCCTTTTCTTGTGCCAGTGAAGCCTAAGAAACAGTCCTAATGAGAGAACCAGGAACTCAAACAGATCATATTTATCCTGAATGATCTGTCCAAAATGAAAAATTCGTTTCTGAGGAGCCTCAAGATCTCTGAGAAGGGAAGTTTCACCAACTCTGTCATGTAGGGCATGAATTCTGATTCTGTGTCAATTGTCCTACTTTCCCAGCTAGTAATTCTCTACCTCAGAAAGCCCACTCTCAATCGTTTCTTCTTTCAAAGGCAGTTGCTCTTAGAGTCTGCACATGGCACTTGGGGCCTGTTGGTCATTGGCTACTGCCCTCTGTACCTTGGGTCTAACAGCTGCGGGGCATCAAGATGAGCACGTCTCTTGTTCTAGTACTTAATATACTTTGGGGCACATGGTAAGCAATAATCACTTCTTTAGTTGATCCAAGTGTTGGATCTTTCTTAATTATTTTACTACCACAATTTACTTGTTCTAAGATTTGTCCCCCCCCCCATTTTAATATCTGTTAAGGTGGCACTCACCTTGCACTTGATGACATATCCTAGTTTAACTGACAGCATTTAACTTTCTTAGTCGAACATAAACTACAGTGCATCTTACCCTTGATGAAGCTAGGATGCAATTAAATACTCTATTATGGTTACGATTCTGATATTTGAAATCCTCCGTTAGCTCCCTGTGCCCACACAGTGTAGTACCTCACCTCCTTGCCATAGTATACAAACCCTCTCACCCCCAGTGTTAACCCCGGGGCTCAGCCTCCATCCCCAGGTGATGCTGCCAGATCAGCTGTCGGTTGTCATGAACTTGCTGTAGTTTCCCGAATGCACTGTGCTGCCTCCTGGCCCTTTGAAACTTGAAACACTCATCCTCATTCTTCGCTTTGCTTTGTCTATCACCTCCCCTGAAAATCTGTTCCTAAGTGGCTTTTCCCAGCTCCCACCTACCCTTGGCAGTCTATTATCTCCCTGTGGTAAAGCCTGTCACACTGCACCATGGACATGCCCGTTGTCCCCCTGAGAAGAGAAAAGGGACAATGAGGGCCCCCAGCATTTGCAGCTCTAGTGCCGAGTACCATGCCTGTCTTGTAGGAAATGCCAGATCATGAAGACAAACGGAGATCATCCTCTGGCTAAAACCAGCTCTTCTTTGCCTACCTCAGGATCTGGATCAATAAAGAGCAGCCAGTTATTATTGCTGGTTTTCTAAGGATTTTTACCCCATATATTTCCCACGTCTTTACTCTTTTTATAGCACATTAATTCAAGCTTCAACCACTTCCTAGTCAGATCAGGTGAAATCATTTTCCTTCCCATACACTCGATGTATTTCACATCTAGTAATTCTTTTTTTAAAGATCTTATTTACCCATTTGACAGACAGATCTAAAGTAGGTAGAGAGGGAGGCAGAGAGAGAGGGGGGAAGCAGGCGCCCCGCTGAGCAGAGAGCACGATGTGGGGCTCCATCCCAGGACCCTGAAATCATGACCTGAGCCGAAGGCAGAGGCCTAATCCACTGAACCACCCAGGAGCCCCCATATCTGGTAATTTTTAACCAACGTGGATTTGCTGCATCAAATAGTTCCTTCTTCTTCAAATATAAATATATAAATAAAGTGATCAAGTCACTCGCATGTCTTAGGAGAATGTCATACCTTTAGTAGCAACCTTGAAATCTTGGCCATTGGTTTTGATTTTTGTTTTGGTTAGATTTGGTTCGGTTTTTGTCATTTTAAAAATCCCTCCAGCCCTTGGCTCTGTCTGACCTGATTGCTTTCAGCTGTTTCTGAAACAAAATTGTCCCGGCAGTGAAAACTCTCATTGTTTACAGTGGCGCCCCTTCTGAACACTCTGTTAATAAAAAGTTTTTTTTGTTTTTGTTTTTGTTTTTCGGCTATGGTAAATGTGGAACAACAATGAGGTATTTGAAAGAGGTGAACCACATATAAATTTCTCTAAAGGTGGGTGAAGGTTACTCAAAAAGGAACTTGACAAGGCTTTTAAAGATATCGACAATCATTATAACATAACGTGACTGTTACCGTGCTCTTAACTGGGCAAACACTTGTTGGCTTCCAAGAAAGACTAACATAGTTGAGATGGTTCTAGCGGCCTTCTAGCACAGGGTCTCATGAGGCAGGGATTCTAGCCACTGGCTGTGCAAGGCATGAGGCCTGTTAGTGATTCTATTTTTTCCTCTGCAGAATAGGTCTTTCTACATTCCAGGTCCTTTCTACCCCAATAAATAATGCAGCGATTCTCTCAGTGAGTTGTACTATTGGTTTAAACAGCCAACTGTCTCTTTAAAAGGACTTTTGTTTAAATTCCTTTAAAAAAAAGTCCTTTCAAAGAAATCTTTTTTCTTTATTTTTTATATTTATCCCATATGTTTACTCTGATCGTGGAACTTTGTCATTTTGACCTTCTCTGCTGATTAAAATATTCTTCATCATCAGCACCTACTGCTCTCCTCTCCTGGTGGTCTCTCTGGAAAGGGTCTTCTCTAGCTCTTCTAGCAGGAGATGGGCACTACCCCTCTAACCCTGTTGCCAGACTAACCTTACCTATCCTGCAGGGTCAGGTCGGCCTGGCCCTTTATCTGTTGTTCTCCTCTGAGTGGTTAGATTTTCATAGATCCCGTGCTTTGCTTTTGTCAGGATTTACCTGGATTATCAAAATCCTTTTCTTGTGCCAGTGAAGCCTAAGAAACAGTCCTAATGAGAGAACCAGGAACTCAAACAGATCATATTTATCCTGAATGATCTGTCCAAAATGAAAAATTCGTTTCTGAGGAGCCTCAAGATCTCTGAGAAGGGAAGTTTCACCAACTCTGTCATGTAGGGCATGAATTCTGATTCTGTGTCAATTGTCCTACTTTCCCAGCTACTAATTCTCTACCTCAGAAAGCCCACTCTCAATCGTTTCCTCTTTCAAAGGCAGTTGCTCTTAGAGTCTGCACATGGCACTTGGGGCCTGTTGGTCATTGGCTACTGCCCTCTGTACCTTGGGTCTAACAGCTACGGGGCATCAAGATGAGCACGTCTCTTGTTCTAGTACTTAATATACTTTGGGGCACATGGTAAGCAATAATCACTTCTTTAGTTGATCCAAGTGTTGGATCTTTCTTAATTATTTTACTACCACAATTTACTTGTTCTAAGATTTGTCCCCCCCCCCCCATTTTAATATCTGTTAAGGTGGCACTCACCTTGCACTTGATGACATATCCTAGTTTAACTGACAGCATTTCACTTTCTTAGTCGAACATAAACTACAGTGCATCTTACCCTTGATGAAAGCTAGGATGCAATTAAATACTCTATTATGGTTACTATTCTGCTATTTGAAATCCTCCGGGGGCTCCCTGTGCCCACACAGTGTAGTACCTCACCTCCTTGCCATAGTATACAAACCCTCTCACCCCCAGTGTTAACCCCGGGGCTCAGCCTCCATCCCCAGGTGATGCTGCCAGATCAGCTGTCGGTTGTCATGAACTTGCTGTAGTTTCCCGAATGCACTGTGCTGCCTCCTGGCCCTTTGAAACTTGAAACACTCATCCTCATTCTTCGCTTTGCTTTGTCTATCACCTCCCCAGAAAATCTGTTCCTAAGTGGCTTTTCCCAGCTCCCACCTACCCTTGGCAGTCTATTATCTCCCTGTGGTAAAGCCTGTCACACTGCACCATGGACATGCCCGTTGTCCCCCTGAGAAGAGAAAAGGGACAATGAGGGCCCCCAGCATTTGCAGCTCTAGTGCAGAGCACCATGCCTGTCTTGTAGGAAATGCCAGATCATGAAGACAAACGGAGATCATCCTCTGGCTAAAACCACCTCTTCTTTGCCTACCGCAGGATCTGGATCAATAAAGAGCAGCCAGTTATTATTGCTGGTTTTCTAGGAATTTTTACCCCATATATTTCCCAGGTCTTTACTCTTTTTGTAGCACTTTAATTCAGGCTTCAACCACTTCCTAGTCCGATCAGGTGAAATCATTTTCCTTCCCATACCCTCGATGTATTTCACATCTAGTAATTCTTTATTTAAAGATCTTATTTACCCATTTGACAGACAGATCACAAGTAGGTAGAGAGGGAGGCAGAGAGAGAGGGGGGAAGCAGGCTCCCCGCTGAGCAGAGAGCCCGATGTGGGGCTCCATTCCAGGACCCTGAAATCATGACCTGAGCCGAAGGCAGAGGCCTAAACCACTGAGCCACCCAGGAGCCCCCATATCTGGTAATTTTTAACCAACGTGGATTTGCTGCATCAAATAGTTCCTTCTTCTTCAAATATAAATATATAAATAAAGTGATCAAGTCACTCGCATGTCTTAGGAGTATGTCATACCTTTAGTAGCAACCTTGAAATCTTGGCCATTGGTTTTGATTTTTGTTTTGGTTAGATTTGGTTCGGTTTTTGTCATTTTAAAAATCCCTCCAGCCCTTGGCTCTGTCTGACCTGATTGCTTTCAGCTGTTTCTGAAACAAAATTGTCCCGGCAGCGAAAACTCTCATTGTTTACAGTGGCGCCCCTTCTGAACACTCTGTTAATAAAAAGTTTTTTTTTCTTTTTGTTTTTGTTTTTCGACTATGGTAAATGTGGAACAACAATGAGGTATTTCAAAGAGGTGAACCACATATAAATTTCTCTAAGTGTGGGTGAAGGTTACTCAAAAAGGAACTTGACAAGGATTTTAAAGATATCGACAATCATTATAACATAACGTGACTGATTGTTACCGTGCTCTTAACTGGGCAAACACTTGTTGGCTTCCAAGAAAGACTAACATAGTTGAGATGGTTCTAGTGGCCTTCTAGCACAGGGTCTCATGAGGCAGGGATTCTAGCCACTGGCTGTGCAAGGCATGAGGCCTGTTAGTGATTCTATTTTTTCCTCTGCAGAATAGGTCTTTCTACATTCCAGGTCCTTTCTACCCCAATAAATAATGCGGCGATTCTCTCAGTGAGTTGTACTATTGGTTTAAATAGCCAACTGTCTCTTTAAAAGGACTTTTGATTAAATTCCTTTAAAAAAAAGTCCTTTCAAAGAAATCTTTTTTCTTTATTTTTTATTTTTTATACCATATGTTTACTCTGATCGTGGAACTTTGTCATTTAGACATTCTCTGCTGATTAAAATATTCTTCATCATCAGCACCTACTGCTCTCCTCTCCTGGTGGTCTCTCTGGAAAGGGTCTTCTCTAGCTCTTCTAGCAGGAGATGGGCACTTCCCCTCTACCCCTGTTGCCAGACTAACCTTATCTATCCTGCAGGGTCAGGTCGGCCTGGCCCTTTATCTGTTGTTCTCCTCTGAGAGGTTAGATTTTCATAGATCCCGTGCTTTGCTTTTGTCAGGATTTACCTGGATTATCAAAATCCTTTTCTTGTGCCAGTGAAGCCTAAGAAACAGTCCGGATGAAAGAACCAGGAACTCAAACAGATCATATTTATCCTGAATGATCTGTCCAAAATGAAAAATTCGTTTCTGAGGAGCCTCAAGATCTCTGAGAAGGGAAGTTTCACCAACTCTGTCATGTAGGGCATGAATTCTGATTCTGTGTCAATTGTCCTACTTTCCCAGCTAGTAATTCTCTACCTCAGAAAGCCCACTCTCAATCGTTTCCTCTTTCAAAGGCAGTTGCTCTTAGAGTCTGCACATGGCACTTGGGGCCTGTTGGTCATTGGCTACTGCCCTCTGTACCTTGGGTCTAACAGCTGCGGGGCATCAAGATGAGCACGTCTCTTGTTCTAGTACTTAATATACTTTGGGGCACATGGTAAGCAATAATCACTTCTTTAGTTGATCCAAGTGTTGGATCTTTCTTAATTATTTTACTACCACAATTTACTTGTTCTAAGATTTGTCCCCCCCCCCATTTTAATATCTGTTAAGGTGGCACTCACCTTGCACTTGATGACATATCCTAGTTTAACTGACAGCATTTCACTTTCTTAGTCGAACATAAACTACAGTGCATCTTACCCTTGATGAAAGCTAGGATGCAATTAAATACTCTATTATGGTTACTATTCTGCTATTTGAAATCCTCCGGGGGCTCCCTGTGCCCACACAGTGTAGTACCTCACCTCCTTGCCATAGTATACAAACCCTCTCACCCCCAGTGTTAACCCCGGGGCTCAGCCTCCATCCCCAGGTGATGCTGCCAGATCAGCTGTCGGTTGTCATGAACTTGCTGTAGTTTCCCGAATGCACTGTGCTGCCTCCTGGCCCTTTGAAACTTGAAACACTCATCCTCATTCTTCGCTTTGCTTTGTCTATCACCTCCCCCAGAAAATCTGTTCCTAAGTGGCTTTTCCCAGCTCCCACCTACCCTTGGCAGTCTATTATCTCCCTGTGGTAAAGCCTGTCACACTGCACCATGGACATGCCCGTTGTCCCCCTGAGAAGAGTAAAGGGACAATGAGGGCCCCCAGCATTTGCAGCTCTAGTGCAGAGCACCATGCCTGTCTTGTAGGAAATGCCAGATCATGAAGACAAACGGAGATCATCCTCTGGCTAAAACCAGCTCTTCTTTGCCTACCTCAGGATCTGGATCAATAAAGAACAGCCAGTTATTATTGCTGGTTTTCTAGGGATTTTTACCCCATATATTTCTCAGGTCTTTACTCTTTTTATAGCACTTTAATTCAAGCTTCAACCACTTCCTAGTCAGATCAGGTGAAATCATTTTCCTTTCCATACACTCGATGTATTTCACATCTAGTAATTCTTTTTTTAAAGATCTTATTTACCCATTTGACAGACAGATCTCAAGTAGGTAGAGAGGGAGGCAGAGAGAGAGGGGGGAAGCAGGCTTTCTGCTGAGCAGAGAGCACGATGTGGGGCTCCATCCCAGGACCCTGAAATCATGACCTGAGCCGAAGGCAGATGCCTAAACCACTGAGCCACCAAGGAGCCCCCATATCTGGTAATTTTTAACCAACGTGGATTTGCTGCATGAAATAGTTCCTTCTTCTTCAAATATAAATATATAAATAAAGTGATCAAGTCACTCGCATGTCTTAGGAGAATGTCATACCTTTAGTAGCAACCTTGAAATCTTGGCCATTGGTTTTGATTTTTGTTTTGGTTAGATTTGGTTCGGTGTTTGTCATTTTAAAAATCCCTCCAGCCCTTGGCTCTGTCTGACCTGATTGCTTTCAGCTGTTTCTGAAACAAAATTGTCCCGGCAGTGAAAACTCTCATTGTTTACAGTGGCGCCCCTTCTGAACACTCTGTTAATAAAAAGTTTTTTTTTGTTTTTGTTTTTGTTTTTCGGCTATGGTAAATGTGGAACAACAATGAGGTATTTCAAAGAGGTGAACCACATATAAATTTCTCTAAAGGTGGGTGAAGGTTACTCAAAAAGGAACTTGACAAGGCTTTTAAAGATATCGACAATCATTATAACATAACGTGACTGATTGTTACCGTGCTCTTAACTGGGCAAACACTTGTTGGATTCCAAGAAAGACTAACATAGTTGAGATGGTTCTAGCGGCCTTCTAGCACAGGGTCTCATGAGGCAGGGATTCTAGCCACTGGCTGTGCAAGGCATGAGGCCTGTTAGTGATTCTATTTTTTCCTCTGCAGAATAGGTCTTTCTACATTCCAGGTCCTTTCTACCCCAATAAATAATGCGGCGATTCTCTCAGTGAGTTGTACTATTGGTTTAAACAGCCAACTGTCTCTTTAAAAGGACTTTTGTTTAAATTCCTTTAAAAAAAAGTCCTTTCAAAGAAATCTTTTTTCTTTATTTTTTATATTTATCCCATATGTTTACTCTGATCGTGGAACTTTGTCATTTTGACCTTCTCTGCTGATTAAAATATTCTTCATCATCAGCACCTACTGCTCTCCTCTCCTGGTGGTCTCTCTGGAAAGGGTCTTCTCTAGCTCTTCTAGCAGGAGATGGGCACTACCCCTCTAACCCTGTTGCCAGACTAACCTTACCTATCCTGCAGGGTCATGTCGGCCTGGCCCTTTATCTGTTGTTCTCCTCTGAGTGGTTAGATTTTCATAGATCCCGTGCTTTGCTTTTGTCAGGATTTACCTGGATTATCAAAATCCTTTTCTTGTGCCAGTGAAGCCTAAGAAACAGTCCTAATGAGAGAACCAGGAACTCAAACAGATCATATTTATCCTGAATGATCTGTCCAAAATGAAAAATTCGTTTCTGAGGAGCCTCAAGATCTCTGAGAAGGGAAGTTTCACCAACTCTGTCATGTAGGGCATGAATTCTGATTCTGTGTCAATTGTCCTACTTTCCCAGCTAGTAATTCTCTACCTCAGAAAGCCCACTCTCAATCGTTTCTTCTTTCAAAGGCAGTTGCTCTTAGAGTCTGCACATGGCACTTGGGGCCTGTTGGTCATTGGCTACTGCCCTCTGTACCTTGGGTCTAACAGCTACGGGGCATCAAGATGAGCACGTCTCTTGTTCTAGTACTTAATATACTTTGGGGCACATGGTAAGCAATAATCACTTCTTTAGTTGATCCAAGTGTTGGATCTTTCTTAATTATTTTACTACCACAATTTACTTGTTCTAAGATTTGTCCCCCCCCCATTTTAATATCTGTTAAGGTGGCACTCACCTTGCACTTGATGACATATCCTAGTTTAACTGACAGCATTTCACTTTCTTAGTCGAACATAAACTACAGTGCATCTTACCCTTGATGAAAGCTAGGATGCAATTAAATACTCTATTATGGTTACGATTCTGATATTTGAAATCCTCCGTTAGCTCACTGTGCCCACACAGTGTAGTACCTCACCTCCTCGCCATAGTAAACAAACCCTCTCACCCCCAGTGTTAACCCCGGGGCTCAGCCTCCATCCCCAGGTGATGCTGCCAGATCAGCTGTCGGTTGTCATGAACTTGCTGTAGTTTCCCGAATGCACTGTGCTGCCTCCTGGCCCTTTGAAACTTGAAACACTCATCCTCATTCTTCGCTTTGCTTTGTCTATCACCTCCCCTGAAAATCTGTTCCTAAGTGGCTTTTCCCAGCTCCCACCTACCCTTGGCAGTCTATTATCTTCCTGTGGTAAAGCCTGTCACACTGCATCATGGACATGCCCGTTGTCCCCCTGAGAAGACAAAAGGGACAATGAGGGCCCCCATCATTTGCAGCTCTAGTGCCGAGCACCATGCCTGGCTTGTAGGAAATGCCAGATCATGAAGACAAACGGAGATCATCCTCTGGCTAAAACCAGCTCTTCTTTGCCTACCGCAGGATCTGGATCAATAAAGAGCAGCCAGTTATTATTGCTGGTTTTCTAGGCATTTTTACCCCATATATTTCCCAGGTCTTTCCTCTTTTTGTAGCACTTTAATTAAGGCTTTAACCACTTCCTAGTCAGATCAGGTGAAATCATTTTCCTTCCCATACCCTCGATGTATTTCACATCTAGTAATTCTTTTTTTAAAGATCTTATTTACCCATTTGACAGACATATCTCAAGTAGGTAGAGAGGCAGGCAGAGAGAGAGGCGGGAAGCAGGCTCCCCGCTGAGCAGAGAGCACGATGTGGGGCTCCATCCCAGGACCCTAAAATCATGACCTGAGCCGAAGGCTGAGGCCTAAACCACTGAGCCACCAAGGTGCCCCCATATCTGGTAATTTTTAACCAACGTGGATTTGCTGCATCAAATAATTCCTACTTCTTCAAATATAAATATATAAATAAAGTGATCAAGTCACTCGCATGTCTTTGGAGAATGTCATACCTTTAGTAGCAAACTTGAAATCTTGGCCATTGGTTTTGATTTTTGTTTTGGTTAGATTTGGTTCGGTTTTTGTCATTTTAAAAATCCCTCCAGCCCTTGGCTCTGTCTGACCTGATTGCTTTCAGCTGTTTCTGAAACAAAATTGTCCCGGCAGCGAAAACTCTCATTGTTTACACTGGCGCCCCCTTCTGAACACTTTGTTAATAAGAAGCTTTGTTTAATTTTTGTTTTTGTTTTTCGGTTATGGTAAATGTGGAACAACAATGAGGTATTTCAAAGAGGTGAACCACAGATAAATTTCTCTAAGGGTGGGTGAAGGTTACTCAAAAAGGAACTTGACAAGGCTTTTAAAGACATCGACAATCATTATGACATAACGTGACTGATTGTTACCGTGCTCTTAACTGGGCAAACACTTGTTGGCTTCCAAGAAAGACTAACATAGTTGAGATGGTTCTAGCGGCCTTCTAGCACAGGGTCTCATGAGGCAGGGATTCTAGCCACTGGCTGTGTAAGGCATGAGGCCTGTTAGTGATTCTAATTTTTTCTCTGCAGAATGGGTCTTTCTACATTCCATGTCCTTTCTACCCCAATAAATAATGCGGCGATTCTCTCAGTAAGTTGTATATTTGGTTTAAACAGCCAACTGTCTCCTAAAAAGGTCTTTTGTTTAAATTCCTTTTAAAAAAAAAAGTCCTTTAAAAAATTTTTTTATTTTTTATTTTTAAATCCCATATGTTTACTCTGATCGTGGAACTTTGTCATTTTGACCATCTCTGCTGATTAAAATATTCTTCATCATTAGCACCTACTGCTCTCCTCTCCTGGTGATCTCTCCGGAAGGGTCTTCTCTAGCTCATCTAGCCAGAAATGGGCACTTCCCCTATACCCCTGTTGCCAGACTAACCTTACCTATCCTGCAGGGTCAGGTCGGCCTGGCCCTTTATCTGTTCCTCTCCTCTGAGTGGTTAGTTTTTCATAGATCCCGTGCTTTGCTTTTGTCACGATTTACACTGGATTATCCAAATTCTTTTCTTGTGCCAGTGAAGCCTAAGAAACAGTCCGGATGAGAGAACCAGGAACTCAAACAGATCATATTTATCCTGAATGTTCTGTCCAAAATGAAAAATTCGTTTCTGAGGAGCCACAAGATCTCTGAGAAGGGAAGTTTCACCAACTCTTTCATGTAGGGGCATCAATTCCGATTCTGTGTCAATTGTCCTACTTTCCCAGCTAGTAATTCTCTACCTCAGAAAGCCCACTCTCAACCGTTTCCTCTTTCAAAGGCAGTTGCTCTTAGAGTCTGCACATGGCACTTGGGGCCTGCTGGTCGTTGGCTACTGCCCTCTGTACCTTGGGTCTAACAACTGCGGGGCATCAAGATGAGCACGTCTCTTGTTCTCGGACTTAAAATAGTTTGGGGCACATGGTAAGCAATAATCACTTCTTTAGTTGATCCAAGTGTTGGATCTTTCTTAATTATTTTACTACCACAATTTACTTGTTCTTAGCTTTATCCCCCCCCCATTTTAATATCTCTTAAGGTGGCACTCACCTTGCACTTGATGACATATCCTAGTTCAACTGACAGCATTTCTCTTTCTTTTCGAACATAAACTATAGTGCATCTTACCCTTGATGAAAGCTAGGATGCAATTAAATACTCTATTATGGTTACGATTCTGATATTTGAAATCCTCCGGGGGCTCCCTGTGCCCTCACAGTGTAGTACCTCACCTCCTTGCCATAGTATACAAACCCTCTCACCCCCAGTGTTAACCCCGGGGCTCAGCCTCCATCCCCAGGTGATGCTGCCAGATCAGCTGTCGGTTGTCATGAACTTGCTGTAGTTTCCCGAATGCACTGTGCTGCCTCCTGGCCCTTTGAAACTTGAAACACACGTCCTCATTCTTCGCTTTGCTTTGTCTATCACCTCCCCTGAAAATCTGTTCCTAAGTGGCTTTTCCCAGCTCCCACCTACCCTTGGCAGTCTATTATCTCCCTGTGGTAAAGCCTGTCACACTGCACCATGGACATGCTCGTTGTCCCCCTGAGAAGAGAAAAGGGACAATGAGGGCCCCCAGCATTTGCAGCTCTAGTGCAGAGCCCCATGCCTGGCTTGTAGGAAATGCCAGATCATGAAGACAAACGGAGATCATCCTCTGGCTAAAACCAGCTCTTCTTTGCCTACCGCAGGATCTGGATCAATAAAGTGCAGCCAGTTATTATTGCTGTTTTTGTAGGGATTTTTACCCCATATATTTCCCAGGTCTTTACTCTTTTTATAGCACTTTAATTCAGGCTTTAACCACTTCCTAGTCAGATCAGGTGAAATCATTTTCCTTCCCATACCCTCGATGTATTTCACATCTAGTAATTCTTTTTTCAAAGATCTTATTTACCCATTAGACAGACAGACCACAAGTAGGTAGAGGGAGGCAGAGAGAGAGAGGGGGGAAGCAGGCTCCCCGCTGAGCAGAGAGCCCGATGTGGGGCTCCATCCCAGGACCCTGAAATCATGACCTGAGCCGAAGGCTGAGACCTAAACCACTTAGCCACCCAGGAGCCCCCATATCTGGTAATTTTTAACTAACGTGGATTTGCTGCATGAAATAGTTCCTTCTTCTTCAAATATAAATATATAAATAAAGTGATCAAGCAACTCGCATGTCTTAGGAGAATGTCATACCTTTATTAGCAACCTTGAAATCTTGGCCATTGGTTTTGATTTTTGTTTTGGTTAGATTTGGTTCGGTTTTTGTCATTTTAAAAATCCCTCCAGCCCTTGGCTCTGCCTTACCTGATTGCTTTCAGCTGTTTCTGTAAATCTTACCCTGAATCTAACAGTGTCCCGACCCTGACTTGAACACTGAACCTGACCCTGACTGTGAGCCTGACCCTAACTCTAACCCTAAACGTAACCCTGACCCTGACACTAACACGGGCCCTGACCCAAAACCTAACGCTGAACCTAACCCTAAAAGTAACCCCTAACATTATCACTGACCCTGACCCTAACCCGGTCTAACCCTAGCCCTCAACCTACCTCTAACCCTAACCCTAACCCTAACCCCACTTTAACAATAATCCTGACCCTCTCCCTGAACCTGATCATAACCCTAACTCTGAACTTTGCCTACGTCAGACCTTAACCTTAAACCTGACCATGGCTTTGACCTTAACACTGACCCTAACCCTGACTGTAAACTTAACTCTCACCCAATCCATGATCCTGACAGAATCATAACACTAAAGCTAACCCTGATCCTGAACCTACACATAAAACAGAATGTAAACATAAAGCTGACCTTACCATAACCATGAACCTAACCCTGAACCTGAACCTAACCCTGACACTAAACCTGTCCCAAACCTAACCCTGACCCTCACATGAACCTTGCCCCCAAACCTAAACTTGAACCTGACCCTAAATCTGACCATGACCCTGAACCTGAACCTAAACCTAACCATCACTAACACTGACCCTGACCCTGACTCTGACCATAACCTTAACCGTGACCCTACTGTGAGCCTGACCCTAAACCTAACCATGAACCTAACCCTAACCCTGACCCCTACCCTAAGCCTTACGCTAACCCTGACCCCAATGACGTCTAACCCTAACCCTGATCCTAAGTCTTTCTTAACCCTAACCCTAACACTAACCTAGTCTATACCCAGCTCTGTTGCCTCCAGCGGGGAGAACAGCTGCACCCAGGTCTCCCAGGAGCTTGGGGGAGGCTGTATGGGGGTCATTGGATTGGCACTGCATTAAGTGGCGGGTGAGCCTTGAGCAGCTTGGGACCGGTGGCTCAGGGAGCTCTGGTGAAGCAGGAAGTTTGGTAAGGAGCCCCCAGGCAGTGTTGAACTCACTTACCTGACGACAGAACCCAACAGAATTGGAACCTTTGTATCCAGGCATGCCATTACAGAGAAAATCCCCCATCCAAGCTCATTTCAAAGCAAATCCTAAAGGAAGCGACATGTTCTTCTGCTGTACTGAAGCCGAGAGGATGCAGGGAGAAGAGAGCACGCCCGCCAGATACATCCCCTCCATGGCATTTCATATCAGGTTTCCCCAACGCCCAAGGCCCTTTGGCTAAAAAAATCAAAAGGTGACACCAGGGGGCTCAGAGACAGAGAGTCCCACACCTTATGATCAACCAGTGTAGACCTAGGTCTCCTCCAGATCTGTGTGTGTGTGTGTGTGTGTGTGTGTGTGTGTGTGTGCCTCTGGGTGTCCGTGTGTCTGTGTGTAAAGAGGACCTGGCCATGCCATCGTGGGTGGAGATGCCAAAAGCAGGATCAGGCTGATGAGGGTTTAGATGTCTGGTGGGCAAGATGTCCGGTGTTCACACCCCGGTTTAAGGCTGGTTAAGGGGGATCGGGTGGAGGGTCTACACCCTTCTGCCCAGGGTTTATCCTGAGACCCTGAACGGATGGGTCCATGACCCAGGAGCGGGGCTAACCCTAACAGTAACCACTAATCCTGACCCTGACACTGACTATGAGCCTTCCCCAAACCCTAACCCAAACCTTGACCCTGACCCTGACCCTATCTGTGATCCTGACCGGAACCCTAAACCTAAACCTAAGCCTGACACTGGCCCTGATATGGTCCCTGAACCTAAACCTAACATTGATATTACTCTAACCAAGACTCATAACTAACCATGACCCTGACCATGACCCTAATCCTAACCCTGATGCTGACATAACCCTGACCCTAACCCTACCCATGACCGTGACTGTGAGCCTGACCCTAACCCTAAACCTAAATGTATCTCTAACCATGACCCTAATACATACCCTGAACCTAAACCTAACGCTGACCCTGACCCTAACACTAACCCCTACCCTAAACCAAATCCTAACCCTGACCTTACGTTGTCTAATGCTAACCCTAACCATAACCCTACTTCTAACTCTAACTCTAACCCCAATCCCAAACGCTACCGACAAACCTAACTGTGACACTGAACCAAACATTGACCCTATACCAAAGCCTGACCCTAAACCTGACCCTGGCCCTGACCTTCACCTGACCCTGACCCTGACCCTTATCCTAACCATGACACTAACACTGACCACTACACAATCCTGTCCCTGACCCGAATGTGGACTTTAAACCAATACCTATACCTGACCCTAAACCTGACACTGGCGCTAAACTTCACCATGACCCTCACCCAGACCATGACCATAAATCTAACCCTGACGCTAACAGTGACGCCAAACCTGACCTGAACACTAAACCTGACCCTGACTGTGAGTCTGACCCTAACACTAACCCTAAATGTAACCCTGACCCTGACACTAACACGGGCCCTCCCCCGAATCCTATCGCTGGTCCCAACCCTAACACTAACCACTAACCCTACCACAGACCCTGATCCCAACAAGCTCTAACCCTAAACGTCAACCAAACGCTAACCCTAACACTAACCCTAAATTTAACAATAACCCTGACCCTATACCTGACTATGATTATAACCCTAACCCTGAACTTTGCCTATACCAGACCCTGACCCTATACGTGACCCTGGCCCTGAGCCTAAACCTAACCATGACCCTAACACTGACCACTACATAACCCTGTCGCTGACCTGAATGTGGACTTTAAACCAATACCTGATCCAGACCGTAAACCTGACACTGGCCCAAGACTTCACCCTGACCCTGAACCAGACCATGACCATAAATCTAACCCTGACCCTGGCAGTGACCCTGACCCTGACCTGAACGCTAAACCTGACCCTGACTGTCAGCCTGACCCTAACTCTAACCCTAAATGCAACCCTGACCCTGACACTAACACGGGCCCTCCCCAGAATCCTATCACTGAACCCAACCCTAACACTATCCCTAACCCTACCACAGACCCTGATCCTAACAAGTTCTAACCCGAACCGTCAACCAAACGCTAACCCTAGCACTAACCCTAAACTTTAACTTTAACTTTGACCCTATACTTGACTATGATCATAACCCTATCTCTGAACTTTGCCTATACCAGACCCTGACCCTATACCTGATCCTGGCCCTGAGCCGAAACTTAACCATGACCCTAACACTGACAACGATATAACCCTGTCGCTGACCCGAATGTGGACATTAAAACAATACCTGATCCTGACCGTAAACCTGACACTGGCCCTAGACTTGCCCCTGACCCTGACCCAGGCAAACACCAGAAACGTAACCCTGACCCTAACAGTGACCCTGACCCTGACCCTAACCATAACCCTGACACTGAATGTGAGCCTGACCCTAACTCTAACCCTAAACGTAACCCTGACCCTGACACTAACACGGGCCCTGACCCGAAACCTAATGCTGAACCTAACCCTAAAACTAACCCCTAACATTATCACTGACACTGACCCTAACCTGGTCTAACCCTAACCCTCAACCTACCTAGCCATAACCCTAACCCCACTTTAACAATAATCCTGACCCTCTTCCTGACCCTGATCATAACCCTATCTCTGAACTTTGCCTATGTCAGACCTTAAACTTAAACCTTACCCTGGCCTTGACCTTAACACTGACCCTAACCCTGAATGTACACCTAACTCTGAACCAATCCAAGATCCTGAACAGAATCGTAACCCTAAAGCTAACCCTGATTCTGAACCTACTCATAAAACAGATCCTAAACATCAAGCTGACCTTACCATAACCATGAACCCAACCCTGACCCTGACCCTAACCCTGACACTAAACCTGTCCCAAACCTAACCCTAACACTGACATGAACCTTGCCCCCAAACCAAAACTTGAACCTGACCCTAAATCTGACCATGACCCTGAACCTGACCCTAAACCTAACTGTCACCCTAACACTGACCCTGACCCTGACTCTGACCGTTACGCTAACCGTGACCCTACTGTGAGCCTGACCCTAAACCTAACCATGAACCTAACCCTAACCCTGACCCCTACCCTAAGCCTTAAGCTAACGCTGACCCCAACGACGTCTAAACCTAACCCTGACCCTAAGTCTTTGTTAACCCTAACCCTAACACTAACCTAGTCTAAACCCAGCTCTGTTGCCTCCAGCGGGGACAACAGCTGCACCCAGGCCTCCCAAGGGCTGGGTGGAGTCTGAATGGGGGTCACTGGATGGGCACTGCATTGAGTGGAGTGTGAGCCTGAGCAGCTTGCACACCGGTGGCTCAGGGAGCTCTCGTACAGCAGGAAGTTCGGTAAGGAGCCCCCAGGCAGTGGTGACCTCACTTCCCTGACGACAGAGCCCAACGGAATTGGAACCCACGTATCCAGGCAACCCATTACAGAGAAAAACCCCCTGCCCAGCTCATTTCTAGGCACATCCTAAAGGAAGCGACATGTTCTTCTGCTGTACTGAAGCCGAGAGGATGCAGAGAGAAGAGAGCTCGCCCGCCAGACACGTCGCCTCCCTTCAGGTCATATCATGTTTCCCCAATGCCTCAGACCCTTTGGCTAATAAAATCAAAAGGTGACACCAGGGGGCTCAGAGTCAGAGAGTCCCACACCTTCTGATCCACGGGTGTAGCCCTAGGTCTCTTCCCCGTTTCTGTGTGTGTGTGTGTGCCTCTGGGTGTCTGTGTGTCTGTGTGTAAAGAGGACCTTGCCATGCCATCGTGGGAGGAGATGCCCCAAGCAGGATCAGGCTGATGAGGGTTTAGATGTCTGGTGGGCAAGTTATGTTCACACACCAGTTTAAGGCTGGTTAAGTGGGATCGGGTGGAGGGTCTACACCCTTCTGCACAGGGTTTATCCTGAGACCCTGAACGGATGGGTCCATGACCCAGGAGCGGGGCTAACCCTAACAGTAACCACTAACCCTGACCCTGACACTGACTGTGAGCCTGCCCCAAACCCTAACCCAAACGCTGACACTGACCCTTACCCTGACACATTATGCCCCGCCAATGCTTAAGTACGAAGAGGGCACAAACTCGCATTGTGACCCTCAGCGTGAGTCCTGTCCTCTAGTAAGTCCTCTCAGTGGCTGGACCATTAGACGTCATAATGGGCTTGCCATGCCCCTAGGCCCCAAGTTTTAACCAGCTTTCTGGTTGTCCCCTCGCCCCTCCCCAGGGCTCTGCTCTGGAAACTCTCTTTTGGTGGGACACCTGAGGTAAAAACAAAAGAAAACCAACTCCTCCCATCTCAAAGAATAACCCCAAACTCTTCGGATCGGGCCAAATGCCCAGAGAGGAAGACTCGTCCATGGCCCATGAGGCCACCCGGACATTCCACGGCCATCAGTGAAACAATATCCAGAGACAAAATCTTGAGCAAGCGTCTCACACTTGCCCCCTTTTTCATATCGTGAAGAGTTCTCCTCACTGTCTGTAGATCAGTCCTGCAATACCTACGACCCGAAACCTAAGCCGAGTTTGTGTTTTCAGACAACTGTCCCCACAGCCCTGGCCCACAAAACCTACAGGCACAGGTTCTTGGAGCCAAACCTGAGGACTGTACCTGGGAATTCTGCCCATTCCATTGGCCACAAACCTAGAAATAGGATGATAAACCTCCAAAGTGCCCGGGGCCATCCCAATAGTGTTGACTGCCCAGGAAAACAAGGGCGGTCTGACACCAGCTGAGCATCTACCTGCACTTAGACCCGTGGACAGATGTCCCCAGAGGTAAATTGCAGTGAGCAGGCCCCTAGATCCTAATCGGATCCATTGCTTTGTTGTCCAGGCCTCTCTCCTCAGAGGCCTGGATTCCAATAGCAGCATATGGCTGTTTCTTGAGGCACCCATCAGAAGAAATCTCGTCTCCACGTGGGAATCTTGCACGTTGGAGCTGAGTCAAAGCCTCTGGTTAGGAGAACCCTTCAGGGACCCTGTGCCACTGCCTCATTCCAAGTTCTCCATGGACACAAACCCACATTAGGACCCATCCACAAGAGAGTCCATTTCAACTCAACCCTATCAGTTTCTCCCCCTGATCCAGCAGATCTAACCTGTCTTGTCACTAAGACACAAGAGGAATGAGAGTCGGGCTTCCCAGCCATCCATCCTTAGAACCCTACTCGGAATCGATCCGTATGAGAAGTCCTGGAGCCAACCAACAGGTCTCAATCGCTCTGCAGAAGAATCTTTACGGTTTGGAGCATCTCACAACTCCCATCGTGGGAAAAATTCCATGGCCTCGTGATCCACCACCTCTTCATGAAGAGGGCCATAAGGGACAAATACTCCAACCTGAGCGTTTCTCAGATCCTCACCTGATTTCAAATGCATGAGATCTTGTTTCATCTGCAGAGCGTACCTGCCATGCCCTTGCCCAGACCCTAAGGTTGCTTGTGTTCTCAGACTTCTGTCCTCAACTCCTGGCCCACAAGCCCTCCAGTTTGGCAATTCCAGAACTACAATGCAGCCCTCTGCCTGCCCTCCAGAAGAAAAATCATTGCCCTCTGGGGCTAACCAGAAACCCCTGAAATATATGGGGGAAATATCCCTAGAAAAACAGCTATAATAACTGGCTGTTCTTTATTGATCCAGATCCTGCGGTAGGCAAAGAAGAGCTGGTTTTAGCCAGAGGATGATCTCCGTTTGTCTTCATGATCTGGCATTTCCTGCAAGCCAGGCATGGGGCTCTGCACTAGAGCTGCAAATGCTTGGGGGCCCTCACTGTCCCTTTTCTCTTCTCAGGGGGACAATGGTCATGTCCATGGTGCAGTGTGACAGGCTTTACCACAGGGAGATAAAAGACTGCCAAGGGTAGGTTGGAGCTGGGAAAAGCCACTTAGGAACAGATTTTCAGGGGAGGTGATAGACAAGGGCAAAGCGAAGAATGAGGATGTGTGTGTCAAGTTTCAAAGTGCCAGGAGGCAGCACAGTGCATTCGGGAAACGACAGCAAGTTCATGACAACTGACAGCTGATCTGGCAGCATCACCTGGGGATGGAGGCTGATCCCCGGGGTTAACACTGGGGGTGACATGGTTTGTATACTATGGCGAGGAGGTGAGGTACTACACTGAGGGGGCACAGGGAGCTACCGGGGGATTTCATATATCAGAATCGTAACCATAATAGTGTATTTAATTGCATCCTAGATTTCATCAAGGGTAAGATGCACTATAGTTTATGTTAGACTAAGAAAGAGAAATGCTGTCAGTTAAACTAGGATATGTCATCAAGTGCAAGGTGAGTGCCACCTTAAGAGATATTAAAATGGGGGGCAAATCTTAGAAAAGTAAATTGTGGTACTAGAATAATTAAGGAAAGTTCTAACACTTGGATCAACTAAAAAAGTGATTATTTTTTACCATGTGCCCCAAACTATATTAAGTATTAGAACAAGAGACGTTCTCATCTTGATGCCGCGCAGCTGTTAGACCCAAAGTACAGAGCGCAATAGCCAATGACCAGCAGGCCCCAGGTGCCATGTGAAGACTCTAAGAGAGAGGAAACGGTTGAGAGTGGGCTTTGAGAGGTAGAGAATTACTAGCTGGGAAAGTAGGACAATTGACACAGAATCGGAATTGATGCCCCTACATGACAGAGTTGGTGAAACTTCCCTTCTCAGAGATCTTGAGGCTCCTCAGAAATGTTTTTTTCATTTTGGACAGAACATTCAGGATAAATATGATCTGTTCGAGTTCCTGGTTCTCTCATCAGGACTGTTTCTTAGGCTTCACTGGCACAAGAAAAGGGTTTTCATAGTCCAGGGTAAATCCTGACAAAAGGAAAGCACGGTATCTATGAAAAACTAACCACTCAGAAGAGAACAACAGATAAAAGGCCAGAATGACCTGACCCTGCAGGATAGGTAAGGCTGGTCCGGCAACAGGGGTAGAGGGGAAGTGCCCATCTCCTGCTAGAAGAGCTAGAGAAGTCCCCTTCCAGAGAGACCACCAAGAGAGGAGAGCAGTAGGTGCTGATGATGAATATTTTAATCAGCTGAGAATGTCATAATGACAAAGTTCCACGATCAGAGTAAACATATGGGATTAAAAAATAAAAAATAAAAAAAAGATTTTTTTTTAAAAACACTTTTTTAAAGGAATTTAAACAAAAGTGCTTTTTAAGAGACAGTTGGCTGTTTAAACCAAAAGTACAACTCACTGAGAGAATCGCAGCATTATTTATTGGGGTAGAAAGGACCTGGAATGTAGAAAGACCCATTCTGCAGAGGAAAAAATAGAATCACTAACAGGCCTCATGTCTTGCACAGCCAGTGGCTAGAATCCCTGCCTCATGAGACCCTGTGCTAGAAGGCCGCTAGAACCATCTCAACTATGTTAGTCTTTCTTGGAAGCCAACAAGTGTTTGCCCAGTTAAGAGCACGGTAACAATCAGTCACGTTATGTTATAATGATTGTCGATATCTTTAAAAGCCTTGTCAAGTTCCTTTTTGAGTAACCCTCACGCTACCCTTAGAGAAATTTATCTGTCATTCACCTCTTTGAAATACCTCATTGTTGTTCCACATTTATCATAGCCAAAAAAAAAAAAAAAAAAAAGCTTTTTATTAACAAAGTGTTCAGAAGGGGGCGCCACTGTAAACAGGGAGAGTTTTCGCTGCCTGGACGATTTTGTTGCAGAAACAGCTGAAAGCAATCAGGTCAGACAGAGCCCAGGGCTGGAGACATTTTTAAAATTATAAAAACCGAACCAAATATAACCAAAACAAAAATCAAAAATCAAAACCAATGGCCAAGATTTCAAGTTTGCTACTAAAGGCATGACATTCTCCTAAGACATGCGAGTGACTTGATCAATATATTTATATATTTATATTTGAAGAAGAAGGAACTATTTGATGCAGCAAATCCACATTGATTAAAAATTACCAGATATGGGGTCTCCTGCGTGGCTCAGTGGTTTAGGCCTCTGCCTTCCGCTCAGGTCATGATTTCAGGGTCCTGGGATGGAGCCCCACATCGGGCTCTCTGCTCAGCGGGGAGCCTGCTTCCCCCCTCTCTCTCTGCCTCCCTCTCTACCTACTTGTGATCTGTCTGTCAAATGGGTAAATAAGATCTTTAAAAAAAGAATTACTAGGTGTGAAATACATCGAGGGTATGGGAAGGAAAATGATTTCACCTGATCTGACTAGGAAGTGGTTGAAGCCTGAATTAAAGTGCTACAAAAAGAGTAAAGACCTGGGAAATATATGGGGTAAAAATCACTAGAAAAACAGCAATAATAACTGGTTGGTCTTTATTGATCCAGATCCTGCGGTAGGCAAAGAAGAGCTGGTTTTAGCCAGAGGATGATCTCCGTTTGTCTTCATGATCTGGCATTTCCTGCAAACCAGGCATGGGGCTCGGCACTAGAGCTGCAAATGCTGGGGGGCCCTCACTGTCCCTTTTCTCTTCTCAGGGGGACAACGGGCATGTCCATGGTGCAGTGTGACAGGCTTTACCACAGGGAGATAAAAGACTGCCAAGGGTAGGTTGGAGCTGGGAAAAGCCACATAGGAACAATTTTCAGGGGAGGTGATAGACAAGGGCAAAGCGAAGAATGTGGATGAGTGTGTCAAGTTTCAAAGTGTCAGGAGGCAGCACAGTGCATTCGGGAACCTACAGCAAGTTCATGACGACCGACAGCTGATCTGGCAGCATCACCTGGGGATGGAGGCTGAGCCCCGGGGTTAACACTGGGGGTGAGATCGTTTGTATACTATGGCGAGGAGGTGAGGTACTACACTGTGGGGGCACAGGGAGCTACCGAAGGATTTCAAATATCAGAATCGTAACCATAATAGAGTATTTCATTGCATCCTAGCTTTCATCAAGGGTAAGATGCACTATAGTTTATGTTCGACTAAGAAAGAGAAATGCTGTCAGTTAAACTAGGATATGTCATCAAGTGCAAGGTGAGTGCCACCTTAAGAGATATTAAAATGGGGGGGTGGAAAAATCTTAGAACTATAAATTATGGTCCTAGATTAATTAAAAAAATGTTACAAGAACACTTGGATCAACAAAAAAATTGATTATTGCTTACCATGTGCCCCAAACTATATTAAGTATCCAAAAATTTTATATCATTTGATAGGTCAGATATATATAAAATTACATTTAAAGTTTTAAAAATATCAGCAAATATTTTCATTTAAATGCAAATTTCAACGAAAATCTACTTTTCCAAACACGACTTTTTATCCTTTTGTTTTTTAATTTTGTTGACAACTGATAAAATGTTTAGCGAGACTATAAATGTTTGATCGAAAAAAATGATTAATAGATGTAGGTTCAAATTATTATGTTCCATTAAAAATGATTTAGTATTTGATGAACATCTGTTTGGTAATATGTTGTATCCAGATATAATAAATTAATGACATATATAAAATTATAGGGAAATGACACCTTCCGTTCCATTATGAGTAGAGCTTTTAAAAAGCTATTTGTCACAACCTGTCATCTTGTCATTATGTAGCATTAGGTAACATTTAAAAAATGTATACTCTTCACTTTGAAGTCTTTTAGAAATCTAAAATATGACTTTCTATTTCTTGTGTTTCCATATTCCTTTATTGCCAGTTTGAACAAATCCACATGCTTTGATTCAAAGGTAATAAATTCCTCTTATTTGGAAAAATGATGTTTATTTTTGTTCTCTCACCCTTAGCAGGTGGTTTCATTTTAGCACACTTCAGAGTTATAATTTCATGCTTATTAAAAACATTTATTATGATCTACGTAGATGAATGAAACTTTTATTTATTAAAATATTTGCCAACAAAAATCTGTTATTTTTAAAAATGTATTTCCTTTGAAGGGTTATTTTAGAGCATTCAGAGAGGATCTAGGGGTGTGGTATTATGCAATTTTTAAGTAGGCATGAAATGGTTATTTATATGATTGTTTCTTTAAGGCTTATGTATATTGTCCATTATATGCTATAAAATATTTTGAAAGTAAATTTAAGGTATGTTTTACATAGTTTATTTTTTGAAAAAAAATATTGAAATGACTTATGAAATTCAGTATACTCTCAACATTATTTTTTTCTGAAATTTACAAATTGTCTACTGAACCTATTATATGGCAGATATTTTCCAAAGTGGTGGTATCATGATATATGCCAACAACAGTTTAGATTTTTTGTTGCTTCTCAATCTAGCTCAGACGAAGTACAATTAGCCTTTATAATTTTAGCCATTCTAATAGATATGTAAGCATGTCTCATTATGATTTTAATTCGTATTTCTTTAATGTCTAAATGTTGAGAAATTTGTCATGTGCTTATAAGCCATCCATATCCTTTTGGTGACATGTCTCTGCAATAATTTTCTTCACATGTAAAATTGGATACTCTGTGTGGTTATTAGTAAGGTTTTTTATTTTTATTCATTTTTTTAATAATCAGAGTAGATGTCCATTATCAGATATATAATTTGCAAATCCCTTCTCCATCTTTACGGTTTCTCAATGGAGCTTTGATAGCTGTGTCTTTCAAGATAGTGCTACTTCTTTCCTGGTACACGGAGGAATGACTAGAACATTATCAATGTTGACCTTTGCAAAGAAAACCATGGCTTAAGATATATGTAGTCTGCGGTTGTTGGGAGTGTTCTGTAATATCAAGCATATCTAGTTAGTTGATAATTTTGTCCAAGTCTTACATATCTTACCAATTTGATGACCATTTGTCTATATAATCTTAAAATAAAGGTGTTGAAATTTTTTTCCATTTCTCTTCTAAGGTAGAAGTTATGATTTTTGTTCTTAGTTTTTCCCTATATATCCCCAAATCTGTTATTAAGTATTAAAAGTCAAGAATTATTATACTCCCTGAGGAATTCATCCTTTTACTATTCTGTAATTTTGACTTGATCTTTATGTCTGATAATGAAATTTGCTTTAAAATCACTTTTCATTATCTTGATATAACCACCAAAGTTATAGTGTGATTAGTGTTAATATAGCATATTTTTTCTTTTACTTTTTAAAGCACTTCTATATTTAATCCTGACAAAAAAAAACAAAACAGCTTTTTAGCTCTGGAAGCACATTTCTAAATTATCTTTTTTTTTTTTTAAATGAAGCAGTAGCAATTTTTGTTAAGGGACCTAAACTGAAAGTAGGTTTAGAAATTTATTTATTTATTTATTTATTTATTTATTTATTTATTTAAGAAAAGATTTTATTTTGTTTATTGACAGCAAGAGAGAGAAAGAGAGAGAGAGAGAGTGGAAGCGCACAAGCGGGGGGAATCACGTGCAAAGGGAGAGGAAGAAGCAAGCTCCTTGGGGTGCAAGTAGTCCCATGCAGGGCTGGAGCCCTGTACACTGGAATCATGACCTCAGCCAAAGGCAAACATCTGCTTAAACAACTGAGTCATCCAGGCACCCCTAGAAAATTTTTTTTAAAAAAAGACCTTTTAAAAACATTTTGTTTCTTCCTTTTTTTAAAATATTTTATTTATTTGAGAGACAGAGAGATAGGAAGAGGAACTATAAGCAGGGCAGAGGGAAAAGGAGAAGCAGGTTTCCCACTGAGCAGAGAGCCTGATGTGGGGCTCCATCCCAGGACCCTGGGATCATGACCTGAAAAGAAGGGACACTTATGGAGGAAGCCACCCAGACACCTCTTTTCTTTGTTTTTAATATATGGCAACTGATGCTTCCCAGCCATGAGGAGCATATTACCCATTGATTAAGTCTTTGATAACAACCTATTTAAAAAGGTGTGTAAATATATACTTACTCAGATTTATACACTTTGTGTTTTCTTCATAGTTTGGGGCTGGACCCCATGGTCACAACACTGCTTTCAGCCTTTGCCTTCCCATCTTTGGATACCAGATATTTGGTCAGCAAAGCAAATTAGTATCAAAATTCATAAGCCCTTGGCACCATATCTCTGGAGAAGGGGTTGCTCTTAGCCAAGGCCCACAGCAGTTGACCTCCCCTCGCTAGTGCTATAGCCCCAAGGACTAGGTCCCTGCCACCAGAACTCAGTCTTACATGTTATGCTAAGCAGACAAAACCAAAACAGGAAAGCTCCAACAGCTTTGACTGGCATGCCTCATCTCCCACTCCCTCGACGTCCAGGCAGTACCAGATGCCAGGGAGGGGTCTTGGTCCAACATATGGGCGGGAAGGAAGTAGCCACGAGCAAGTACCTGCCTCTCTGTGCCTTTCTTTCATGAGCAGGTTGTAAGGAGGAGGAAGAGGAAGGGGAAGAGAGGTGAACTTCAAGGGGTGAAGGCCTCAGGTAGGCAGCTGGCTCCTGCCAGTAGGAAAGGGACAAAGGAGAAGGCAGTGAGTCTTGCAGGGAGGGTGGGGGGTAAGGGTTACAGCTTATGACATAATCTGGACAGGAGTAATAGGGATACTAGTCATTTGAGTCCACCATTGGAGAGCTGGGCTGGGTGTCAGGGCAGATAGGCCTCCCTGGGCAACGGCACATGAGAGAAGGTGGAATTCTTCTCTGAGGAGCAGGTTGAGCTTCAGGTGTTGGGAAAGCATAGACAGTATTGTTCCAGGGCCAAGGACAGGTCCAGGTACTCCTGGTTGGAGGTCAAGGCCACAGTATGATCCAGGTCTTCTACCAGCAGCTTGAAGGAACCACATGCCAGCCACCCCTCATTATTGTGTATAACTCTCTGGTGCACTTATTGGCTTATCCATCAAATGACTCCTTCAGCAGCTTGAAAGCCACCTCCACAGGCACTCCAGGATATGGGAGGCTTCCAGATTGAAGATTTTGCACAGGATCACCCCAAAAGACCAGAAGTCACTCTGGTGGATGTAGCTCTGGTCAAACATGGCCTTAGGGACCATCCACTTCACAGGCAGTCCACTGTTGGTTGTCTTTTTATAGTAACTGATGTGGTGATATCTCTGGCAAGGCTGAAGTCTGAGATCTTTATCATGTTGTCCTTTGTCACCAGCACTTCCCTGGTGGCCAGGTCTTGGTGTATGCACTTCTTGGAGGCAAGGTACTCCATGCCTCAGGCTACCTGATAGGCACAGGATACCAGGTCCTTGGAGGAGAGTTGCTCTGCTGCATTGTGGCTGATATTGTAACAGTACTCCAGGTCAGGAGGCCTCTGGGCCTGCAGGTACTCCTGTATGTTGTCTTTGGAGGCATATTCCATGAGAGTGTACGAAGGACCATCCTGTGTGCAGGACCCAGCAGGATGATGGTGTCCTTGTGCTGTCCAATCATCTTCATCATCTCCATTTCTGAGATTAGGTTTAACAGGTCTTTCTCTGTTGCATCTGACTTCAACATCTTCACAGACACTTTAGTCAAATGGTTGGATTTGTCTTTGTCCAGCCCAATGGCCTCCTCCAACACCACCTGCCCAAAGTAGGCCTGTCTTAGGGGTCTGCCTAAACTGCCTACAACCAGCCTGTCTCAAGGCAGTTATGAACTCTAGATTATCCTCAAAAACATTAAACCACAAGCTAAAAATTCTATTCACTAGGTCTCTCTCGCAGTTTTAATTTTCTTATCTTTCATCATTTATCTTTTTCCTAATTCTTATTTTCAGTATAGTTTATTTTGCTTCCAGGTGTTTCCACTGGTTTCTGTATGCTGTTTCATAGGGAAGAATTATCCTGTCATAAAATTATTTCTTGAGCATTCATTACATCTCTCAGTTAAAATGGGTTCTTTTATGGTATTGATTCATTTGAGTTTTCTCAAAATGGGAAGAATTTTCAAAATGGTGTTTTCCTCAAGGTTCAGAGTATGTCTTAGCCTCATCTTTAAGCTTTTTGAAATTCACTTTACAAATTCTTGTCCCTCTTTTTATCTTTTTAAAATAAAATGTTTTATTTTTACTATTTTTTTATTTGAGTATAGTGATATTCAGTGTTACATTGGTTTCAGGTTTTCAATATCTCCATACATTATTCTATGATTTCTATAAATATAGCCACCATCTGTCACCATATAACACTATTATAATATCATTGATTATATTCTCTACACTGTCCCAGATCTCTTTTTAAAATCTCTAATTTTTATGTTTTCTGTTATTCCAATTTTCAACCATCATATTACATGGTTACTTTAATAAAATATGCCTGATTACACACTCTTTGCTGTAAACCTCTTTTTTTAAAATTAACATATAATGTATTATTAGCCCCAGGGGTACAGGTCTGTGAATCGCCAGGTTTACACACTTCACAGCACTCACCACAGCACATACCCTCCCCAATGTTCATAACCCCACCACCCTCTCCCTACCCTCCCCACCCCCCGGCAACTCTCAGTTTGTTTTGTGAGATTAAGAGTCTCTTATGGTTTGTCTCCCTCCTGATCCCATCTTGTTTCATTTACTCTTTTCCTGTCCCCCAAGCACCCACATTGCACCTCCATTTCCTCATATCAGAGAGATCATATGATAGTGTCTTTCTCTGGTTGACTTATTTTGCTAAGCATAATACCCTCTAGTTCCATCCATGTCATCGCAAATGGCAAGATTTCATTTCTTTTGATGGCTGCATAGTATTCCATCGTATATATATATATATATATATATATACCATTCATTTGTTGATGGACATCTAGGTTCTTTCCATAGTTTGGCTATTGTGGATATTGCTGCTATAAATATTTGGTGCACGTGCCCCTTTGGATCATATACTAGTCTTCTTTACCTCTATCAGAAGCCCAGGAAGCTTTATTTATTTATTTACTCACATAAACACATGATCCAACACAACGTTTTTTGTTGTTCAAATGTATTATAATGTCTTACCGCCTAACACTATGCTTACTGTTCTCTTTCACTGTCTGACTAAATCCTCATCATCACTATGCCATTTAATGACAAAGAACAATTGAACTCAGAGTTCTCTCCATATCAGGGAATGAAGACTCCACCCTTCTGTTTGTGCAGCTAAAATAAATGTTGATATTGTCTGTCCTGCACATACCCCATCCTGTTCACCGGAATATTCACCATCAAAATATATACAAAATAAAAACCATACCTCACCACTTCTATTACCACCCAGCATGCTAAAAACACCATCATATGTTCCTGAATTATTGACTTGATTGATAGCCCCACTTCCACACATACTGCACTCCTTTCTCCCTGCAAATTTATTTTGGTACAGCAACTTAACCTAAAAATCAAGTCAGATGATTTTATTCTGCTGTTGAAAGTCTTTTGGTATCTTCCCCTTTCACATTAAATAAAAACTGAAGGCGTTTCAATGTACTAGAAGGTACAATACGTTCTTCCTCTCTCCACCACTATGAACTCCTCATTGGCCTCCTTGCTTTTCCTCAAAAGTAACAGACAAGCTGTTCACACAAAGTCTATATACTTACTTGCTCTGCCTAGAGCAATCTTTTCCTTTAATATTTGTATAACACCCTCCTTCACTTCCTGGGTCTTTGTGCAAATAACATCTCCTAAATGAGATATAACCACCCGACACAAAATAAAATTAACTTTCATCCCAGCATTCTCCAATGGCTTTTACCTTTCTTGTATTTCTTTGTAACACTTATCACCATCAACCATCAATCATTATTCTATTACTGGTTTATTTCCTTATTTGAGACAGAGAGAGAGAGAATTGGGAGGGTGCGCAGAGGAAGAAGAAAACACCCCACTGCCTAGAAAGCCTGCTGGGGAGTTACATCCCAGGACCCTGAGATCATGACCCAAGCCAGAGGCAGTCACTCAATGGACTGAGCCACCGAAGCGCCCCTCTATTATTGGTTTATTTCACTATTATATTTCAAAAGAATGTAAGCTCTTTGTGGTCAGCTATTTTATATGTTTTATTAATTGAAGTATTCTCAGAAAGGTAGCTGGCAGATTGTAAGGGATCACTAAACTGTATTTTGTTGTTATTATTGGGCTCCTTTATGGGCTTTACCTCTTACGCTAGAAGTCTATCCTTCAGATGTAAGCAATAAGAATAGAACCCTGCTGCCGGGTTCAAATGAGTAAAAGGCCTGTATTAAGTGGATATTTTAAAAGCTAAATGAATGGCTTAATAGTTGTATATAGGGAGAAAGGGAACATATTTTCCACACTTTAGAAGTGGAGTTCTTTTATAGAGTTCTTGTACAAGCCTACACTATTGAACGATAATGGGCAGTTGTACATTACAATTATACAAACACTTTGGTATTTATATCATTTTTTTGTAATTCATGACTGGATCATTTGATTCCTTAGGAGCATTACAGCATTTCAACTTTTCACGTTCAATAAACTTATTGGGGTTGCTACCTTTTTTATTCAAATGGAGAAATAGTCATGATTTAATCTAAATAAAGTGTTATTGATTGTGTTGTTTTCTAGGAATGAGTCGCACATGCTAGTTTAAAAGTTTTGTTAAATTCCCAAGTCTGTCACCGATAAAAGCCTTTTGTAGATTAGTAACTTGATCAAAACAGAAAAGTTATGTAACACTCAATTGTTATACTATCTTTGTTTCCATCTTGCATTGTAATAACGCCCATCTTAACTCTAAGACAAGTCATCGACAGATGGCTTTCTGGCATTGATGGCATGATATGAAATCTAGTATAACTAAAAGTTTTTGGTTTTAGTAGCATATAAATCAATTTAGAAAAATATATGTATTTGAATATAAGATAAAGTTTTAAATTATTTGGCAATAGTAAACTAAACTTTTTTTTGGTACATTTTTATTTTCTAAAATTTCATTGAGTTCTTTTGCATATTGAAACAAGTTACAAAAAGTTAAGGTTTATTTACCCCAATTCAAAATTATTAGGAATATAATCATAGAGGTTGAAGTATTTAAAATATTGAGCCCAAAATATTTTATTAGGTAAATTCATGAATGCTGAGCATTCACTGTTAAAATATACTAATACTATTGATAGGCTGGTAGAAGCCTAAAATCAAATATTTATTAAATATTTATATCCATATCTTTTCATGGCTTGGTAATTCATTTCTCTAGCATTAAATAATATTCCATTGTTTGCATGTACTACACTTTATTTGACCTTTCACCTGTGGAATGATATCCTGGTTGCTTCCAAGCTTTTGTCAGTTATGAATAAAACTACTATAGACCTCTTTGTGGGTATAGATTTCATCTTCTTTGGATAAATACCAAGAACTGCTACTGCTGAATCATCTGGCAAGAATATGTTTAGTTTTGTAAGAAACTGCCAAGTTTTTTCCATTCTTTATTCTCAATAGACATGGAAGAACATTCCTGTTGCTCCACATCCTCACCAACATTTCGTGTTCTGTTTTCAGTGTTTTGAATTCTGGGTATGTACGGGTGTCTCTTTTTTGTTTTAATTTGCATTTTCCTGATGACATATGATGTGAAGCATCTTTTTATATGCTTATTTGCCATCTGTAATATTTTCTTTTGTGAGGTATCTGCTAAGGTCTTTGGCTCGTTTTTAATCAGGTTTTTCCCCCATTGTTGAGTTTTAAGGGGTCTTTGTGTATTTTTGATTAACAGTCCTTTGCCAGATGTGTATTTTGCAAATTTTTTCTCATAGTCTGTGCTTTGCCTTTTCATTCTCTCGGCATTGTGTTTCACAGAGTAGACATTTTAAAATTCAGTGCTTGTGCTTTTGTAGCTAAAGTTATTGCCAAAACCAAGGTCATTTAAATTTTCTTCTATATTACCTTCTACATGTTTCATGTTTAGGTTTATAATCCAATCTGAGTTAATTTTTGTGAAGAGTGTATGATATCTGCCTGGATTTATTTTATTTTATTATTTTATTTTATTTTATTTTATATTTTTACATTTAGCTTCACCATTACTCCAGAACCATTTGTTTAAAAGATTGTATTTTGCTCTCTTGTATTGCTTTTGCTTTTATATTAAATATAAAATATAATTGATAATATATATTCTGTTCCTTTAATCTAGTCTTTCTGTGGTATTACAATATCTTGCTTACAATTATCATTATGGTCAACTTTTTTTTAAAAAGATTTTATTTATTTATTTGACAGAGAGGGATCACAAATAGGCAGAGAGACAGACAGAGAGAGAGATGAGGAGAAGCAGGCTCCCAATGCAGGACTCGATCCCAGGCCCCTGGGATCATGACCTGAGCCGAAGGTAGAGGCTTAACCCACTGAGCCACCCAGGCGCCCCATCGTTATGGTAAACTTTGAAGTCAGTCCTCAGTCTTTGTTCTCCTTCAACACTATGTTGACTATTGTGAGTCTTTGCCTCTTCATATAAACTTTAAAGTAAGTTTGTTAATATTAAAAAACAAAGAACTTGCTGGAATGCATTAATTGTATAGATAAATTTGGAAACCAGTGACCTCTTGAGCTTAGCAGGAGATAGACCATGGTCATCAGTTGTCACAGTGGTGCCTCTGGCAGAACCTTTTGCAAATCCCTAGGTAAAATGAGACCTCAAGGATCTGAGAGATGTCTAAGAAGTACTTGATACATCCCTTGGGTATGGTTTATTGAAGTGTCCACCTGTCTGAAAGCTGGGGAATCTAGATAAGGGAGGGAAAATTAGTTATGATAAAACATATCAACAAACATGAATAAATTTTGTAAAACTAATTGTCATGGCTCATATACAGTATGACCAACAGAGGGACAATCAAAAGGAAAGCATCAGTTATGTTTATTGTGAAATTTTTTTATTCAAAATAAAGCAATGTGAGGGGAACACACTATGAGAAAATTACCATTTTTTAAATGGTAAATATCTTACCAAATGGAATAGGTTTTATATTCTAAGTAGTATATTGAACAGTAAAACATTGGGGCGCCTGGGTGGCTCAGTGGTTTGGGCTGCTGCCTTTGGCTCGGGTCATGATCTCAGGGTCCTGGGATCGAGCCCCGCATCGGGCTCCCTGCTCCGCAGGAAGCCTGCTTCCCTCTCTCTCTCTCTCTGCCTGCCTCTCTGCCTACTTGTGATCTCCATCTTTCAAATAAATAAATAAAATCTTTTAAAAAAAAGAAAAGAAAATTAAAACATTAAAACATAAAATTTTAATTTAAAAAATTATGTAATTTTTAAAAAAGGTTACAAATAGCAGAACCATTTTTCTTATAACTGGAAAATACATTGTATATATATCTATCAAAAATAACTTGTCATGGGGGCGCCTGGGTGGCCCAGTGGGTTAAAGCCTCTGCCTTCAGCCCAGGTCATGATCCCAGGATCCTTGGATCGAGTCCCACATTGAGCTCTCAGCTCAGCAGGGTTCCTGCTTCTTCCTCTCTCTCTGCCTGACTCTGCCTACTTGTGATCTCTGTCACATAAATAAATAAAATCTTTTATAAAAAAAATTAAAAAAAAATAACTTGTCATGTCTGGAATCAGGAGCATATGGAAAAAAAATAATATCTGAGGACAATACTTCTGCCGTTTTGTGCCTTGTTAATATTTTTAAACAGTCAGGCAACTTTTAGCTTTATTGAAATACCTGCTAAGATACCAGCAGTGCCTTTTGGAGCCCTATGACTATAAAAATTAATTGCAAATATTCAAAATGTTTACTATGGTGTCACTATTTAGGGCCACCACCAAGTATGTTTCAGAAGTAAGCATAACTGTTACTCTTCCGTAAGGCAAAAGGCATATTTTCAGGAGTTCCATCTGCTGTACCAGGAGGTGAATCAAGTAATGATTTTGTCTATAAAATAATTCACTTTTCAATCTAACATTCCTTATTCCACATTATAATAATAAAAACTAGGAGGAGACTAAAACAAACAAACAACTACAACTACAACAACCAGCTTTTCCTTCAGTGGAAAAGTAAATAGAACCTTATGAGTAGCCTGAAATTTATTTTTAAATATTTTTAAGATAAACGTTTTTGTTAGAAAACCATATATTTTATATTACTAAGAAATAACAGGCAAAGTTTTATTAACTTCTAAAAAGTCTAGTTACTTCTATTTATCTATTAACTCATCTCTTTTTGAAGTAGAACATGATCACACCTTTGGTTATTTTATGTTTGCTATTTCCTTGCTTAATTTTTACAATATTTGATACATAATAGTATCTTTAAGTCCATCGATGGTTTCACAGAATTTGTTTGAACTTCATAAAAATGTACCATAATTTGCACTGCCCTTGTTTTACTTCTCTATTAACTTTCCAAGATTTATTCACTTTAGAGTGTGTAGCTATCATTTATTTTTATTCCTCCATAATGCTATGTTTACAAATTTGTATTTATCTGTACTTTTAAAATTATCTTAATTATAAACCATTTCTCATCTCACGTAACACTCATGTTACTTCTACACTTATCAGATATTATGTAACTGAAAACCACAACTCAGCAACAATATAGCACCATTTTTCAAAATTAAATGGCTTACCAGAATTCTTTAATTCTATCCTTTATTTGTATTAGATGACCCTTTATTCTGGTATTTGGCATTGTTCATATGGAGGAAAGCTTATAAGTTGATATTCCATAAATAGAAGGATTTATTATGATTGATTAATTATTTTCATTTAGAATGCATAGAATATGGTTGATTTACTATTTCTTTCTTACTCTCTGCCTGGAACATAGTGCTATCTATGTAATAGCCACTAAAATATTAAGTTAATCACCTAGACTTTAAACTGCATATTAATAGGAATAACATACAGAACTCTTCTCAGATTGGGACACCTGGGTGGCTCAGTCAGTTAAGCGCCTGAGCCTTTAGCTCTTTGGGTCCTGGGACTCAGTTCTGCAACAGAATCCCTGCTTAGCCGGGAGTTTGCTTCTCCCTCACCCTGCTGCTCCCCCTGCTTGTGCTCTCTCTCACTCACAAATAAATAAAATTAAAAAAACAAATTCTTCTCAGATAGCTAATATAGAATATCTTCTTTGTATTCATCAAAGGGAAAGTGCCATATAATAATGAAATTCAGACTACTTCAAATTCATTTTTTAACCAGTAAGAAAGTACTGGAAACAAGCCAAAAATGTCTTTAATGAATCAAAGAAATAGATTGATTTTCAATATCTTAATGTTTCTAAAATAAATTGCAAGATTTTTATACTAGATATCACTGTAAATATTCATTATACAAGGATATTCTAAAAATAAACGTGAGAAAACTACTTGTCATATATGATGACAAAAACGAGTTTGACAAAAGTCAGTTTGGGTAAAACTTACAACACCTACCACCTGAAACTCTTGTTCTATAATTTAATTATTTTAATTTACAAAAATACAAAAATAATATATCAGAGTAAGTCTATTGATAGCTTTGAAGGTATGCTCTGGTTGTGCACTGTTTACTATTGAAAGGGGAATCAAATATGTGATGCTTATGGTGTGACTATATTAAAATTCAACAAGTTCAGAAGCATGCGAGGAATAGAATAAAGACAAAAGATGACCCTTACTTATCCTAAAGATAGACAATGGTATATATGTGCTAGTTGGGGAGAGAATCCAGTCAGTAGATGGAGGATGTGGTAGTGGAAAAAAAAAAGACACAACGTTTTGGTTGAACGTTTAGCACTATATTTAACAAAGTGAAATTGTGAGTTAATAGCCTTGAATAAAATCCAAAAAATATTTTCAATTCATTGAAGATTATTTAGGAAAAACTTGAAAAATACAACTTGATAAGGATTCCAATAAAAGATTCATAAGCAATACAAGTTTCAGAATTTTTAGTATATTTTCCCTAAAAAGCCATTTGATTTAAATTAAAAAGAATTCTATTTACCTGCCACTTAAATAAGAGGAAATTATTTGGTTTTGTAATAAGTCCATAAAATAAATTAACATATCTTTAGAAAACAGATATGCACACTAATTTAAAAATAATAGTGCTTAAGCTGTTCAGCAAACATTTGTAAAATTCCTTGCCATCAGCTAGCTCTGGAGTTCTGCTAGGTGAGTAAAGCCATGTATGTTACTGCTCAGAGTACTGACGCAAAGCAATCGTCCCCTTCACATCCATTTTTTGCTGTTGATAGGTCATGCTATGTTGTTTAGAGATACATAGATGGCCCTACATGAAGGTGACTGTGATTTAACTTTCAAATAAGATGGCTCCTGATTTACAATGATTCAACTTACAATATATTTGGCAATGATGTGAAAGTGAAAGTGATTCAGTAGAAACTGTACTTTGAATTTTGAATTTGGGTCTTTATAAAAAAGGGCCAGTGACATGTGGTATGGTGCCGTCTTGTGATGCTGGGCAGGGGCAGTGAGCCACAGCTCCCAGTCAGCTAGAAGATTACAGGGGTGAACACCTGATATTCTTACAACCATTCTATATATAACCATTCTTCTTTTTTGTAGTGTAATATTTAATAAATTGCATGTGATATTTGATACTTTGTTATAAAATAGGCTTTGCTTAAGATGATTTTGCCCAAATGCAGGCAAATGTAAGTGTTCTGAGTATGTTGAAATAAGCTTAAGGTAAGCTATGATATTTGATAGTTTAGGGGTATTAAATGAATTTTCAGTTTTTTATGTGTTTCTCTGTACATAGCCCCCTTGTAAGCTGAGGAACATCTCTATATGTATATGTAACCTTGGTATGGCTTACATATTATTGGCATGAAACATCTAGAACAGTACGTGTGCCATATAATTGTCTACAACATCCAACAAGTTTCTTGAAAACTTGTGCCAAAGGGGTTATGTCTTTAAGGATTCTTATTTCAGAAGGGTTCTCTCAAACGTAAGATTTTTCAGAAGTTAAGTGAAAATCTGACCAAACTAAACATTTTTCCATTTTCCCTAGTGAGCAAAGATAGCTAAAATCTATCTGCCATTTTCAACACTGTACTCAACGATTGTAATTCTAATTTAAGAACAGATGATTTATATCAAAACCACATGTTGGCCTAATCTTATACAATATTCATAAATCTCACTCAGAGCCTTGGACATTTTTTTTTAAAGATTTTATTTATTTATTTGATAGAGAGAGATCAGAAGTAGATGGAGAGGCAGGCAGAGAGAGAGAGAGAGAGCGAAGCAGGCTCCCTGCCGAACAGAGAGCCCAATGTGGGACTCGATCCCAGGACCCTGAGATCATGACCTGAGCCGAAGGCAGCGGCTTAACCCACTGAGCCACCCTGACGCCCCACCTTGGACATTTTTATTTGTTGAGTCTATATGGTACTACGGACATTCATCTTTTTTGACCTCATAGCTTCATGTATGTCTATACTTTTGAAAATACATGCATCATAGTTCCATTGTTAAATGTCTGGGTTATAAAATGTGCTATGCTATCAAAATGGTAATAAGAACATACAAATGACCTGATGTAATGAACTGGACCAGATTGCCAGATATCATATTTCATACCAGAAAGATTCAGTGGTAAGTTTTAAAATGGCCAGCTATACTTCGACTGAATTATAACTCATTTAACTTCTTTCTTTGTGTACAGTATTATACATTAGTCAGTATTATAGTAAATAAGTACTTTGGACAGATGTAAATATGCTGTAATAAAAAATGTTTTTCTTCTTTCTTTTAGTCCTTTTTACTTGTAAGACTAGCCACAAATACCATGCCTCCCCCCAAATAATTTGCAATCCAAATTTATCTCTAAATGAATTTATTGCACAGAAAAAAAAATATATATATATATACACTTACAGTAGACATGTTTAAAAATAGTTACACAACAGCAGGGCCCTAAATGTAAGCAGTATAGTTTCTTTGTTTTGTTTTGTTTTATTCTTTTTTTTTTTATAAGTGACTCTTTTATTTTTTTTTATTTAAGATTTTATTTATTTACTTGAGAGAGAGACAGTGAGAGAGAGCATGAACGAGAAGGTCAGAGAGAGAAGCAGACTCCCCATGGAGCTGGGAGCCTGATGCGGGACTCGATCCCAGGACTCCAGGATCATGACCTGAGCCGAAGGCAGTCGTCCAACCAACTGAGCCACCCAGGCGTCCCTGTTTTGTTTTTTTCTTAAAAAAAAAAAAAGAGGTTATGTGAAATACTGGAATTTTATTTCCAGGCCTAGTATTTCAAGACAGTTAACCACACTTACAGTGTCAACAGCCTCTTGTTGGCAGTATGATTTTATTGGCTCCATGGAATAACAGCAAGAATTTACTATTGCTTCTTTCTTTTATTACACACACAGAAAAAAAAATTGACACATTTGCTCAAGACCATCCAGAATCATTTTAACATATCAAAATTGATGGGAGGCCTTCACTGCCAAAGTCACTGCTGGGTTTTCACAATTCATTGCAGACAATCTGCTACTCCCATTATGATAAAGGAGAGAAGAGTCATAATCAGGGAAGAAAGCTAGATTAATACTTGTAATTATCATTGAATTATTTAGCCTGCTATAGGATTATTATTATTAGTGTCATTTGATAATTTTCTCTCATTTTATTAAACACAACTGTGAGTAATTACCCTACCTAATATTTCTCTGTATTGGCTGACTAGCTAGCAAACATTCATGAAAATATCCATTAGCCACACACATAAAATGCTGCATTATGATGCTGTTGAATCAGAACATACCACTACCTGATCCTGTAGCTCTTTGAGGATTTGCAAATCAATTAATTCTATGTTTCTTGGATTCTTCCCATACAATTAGAAAATTTATAATAGAGTCCATGAACATTATTAGTTTTACCATTTTAAACCAGCAATCACACTTTGATTTTTACAACAAAAGCAGAAATATAAACACACACATTTGGGTCAGTTTTCTGTTAGTCTGTCTGGACTTCAAAATTCTATTCCTCAAGATAATGCACACCAAAGTTCTGGATTAAACAAGAAATTAGATGGCACCTGAACACTTGGTTTCATATTCTCAAAAGGACTATGCAACCTATTTCTTACATTATGACATTGTTTTACAAAGATCCACACTTTTATAATGTACTAACATTATTTTTAATCATGATTAAAAATCAAACATAAAAATTTCTACTTTTTGCTTTTAGGCTAGTGCCTTCAGCACAGGAGAGAGGAGGCGACAGGATCCCTGCACCAGGCCCGTTCACTTGGATGGGGAACTGTGGGGGACAGTCTCCACTCCTTCCCCGCACACCCCCTGCCACCCACATCGCTGCCACATCTTGGTGGAAGACGGCATCTGACTGCCCGTTTCTCCATGGGGTTGTTTCTGTGAGTTGCGGGTATGGCACCTGGTGGCATGCCCAAGACTGCCCTTGGGACAGGTGGCCAAGGAGATGCTGTCCCCTTGGGTCCAGAGGCACAAGACAGGCCTGCCTTTTGCCCAGACTCCTTCCTCAGAGGGGAGCACACGCCCCTGCCCTAGTCGTCCCCTCACGTCTCCTTAGCAGCCAGGCTTCCATCTCTCCGCACAGGGAGCGGGTGAGACTTGTCTTGCCACCGGCCCGCTGTTCCTGCCAGGGCCAGCTCTCCAGCGTCGCGACCATTTCCCGACCACAAGGCCAACGGCTCCCTCTCTTCTCCTGTGCAGCTTGCTGCACTTTCCCCAGACAGGCTCCTGGGGAGCCCAGTGACAGACATGTCCCCTTCCTTAAGGCTCTTTCCACAGGCGCAACCACGGTTCTCTCTCAGGCAGTGGGGATGCCCAAGCAAAGAGGATTTCGCTCCATGCGGGTTTATTACACTGTGCTGTTGGGTCTTGCTCAGGCAAGCAGCAGCAGCATCCCACAGACCCGACTCTGATTTCCCAAAGAATGCTGTGCTTTCCCAGAGGAGATGCCCAGGCAAAGACCCTTTCACTGTATGAGGGTTTCTCCCGCCGTGCTGCGAATACTAGGCTAAGGCAAGCAGCAACAGCAGCCCACAAAAACGACTCTGATTTCCCAGCGACTGCTATGCTTTCACAGAGGTTTTCAGCTTGGCGCGAACGGCACTTCGCTGCTGCTTCCTCAGCAAGGCTTTGGGTGTTCGCTCTGTCGAATCAGGGAAGAAGAGCTGCGGGAGAGCTGGTCCCTCTTGGGCCTTGCTTTCCCGGGCTCTATGTTGGCACCCTGGGTTTACCCTGCCAGTCCGAACTAAGCAGACACAGCCACAACGCTGCAGCAGCGTGCGTGGCCTAGGATGGCACTCAATGCACACTACATTCTCCCAGTGTAGGCAACGCTTGGCCTTTTGCACAGGCCCTCAGGCGGACTCGCGGACAAGGCCAGTGCCTTCCACACAGGAGAGGAGAGGCGACAGGATCCCTGAACACCGCCCGTTCACTGGAATGGGGAGCTTTGGGAGATTGTCCCCACTCCTTCCCCGGCAAACCCCCTGCCACCGAAAACGCTGTCACATCTTGGAGGAAGATGGCATCTGACTGCCTGTTTCTTGAGGGAGCTATTTCTGCGAGTTCCGGGTATGGCGCCTGGTAGCTAGCCCAAGTCGGCCCTAGGGACAGGTGGTCAAGGAGATGCTGTCCCCTTGGGACCAGAGGCACAGGACAGGCCTGCCTTCTGCCCAGACTCCTTCCTCAGAGTGGAGCATGCATCTCTGCCCTAGTCATCCCCTCATGTCTCCTTAGGAACCAGGCTTTGTCTCTCTGCACAGGGAGCGGGTGACACTTGTCTTGCCACCGGCCTGCTGTTCCTGCCACGGCAGGCTATTCTGCTTCCCGACCTTTCCCAACCACAAAGCCAACGTATCCTTCTCTTCTCCTGGGGTGGCTTGCTGCACCTTCCCCAGACGTGCTCTTGGGGAGTGCAGTGACACACGTGTGCAACCACGCTTCTCTCTCAGATCTCAAATACCCAACATAACCCTACACCTAAAGGAGATGGAGAAAGAACAACAAAGAAAGCCTAAACCCAGCAGAAGAGGAATAATAAAGATCAGAGCAGAAATCAATGAAATATAAACAAATAAACAAACAAATAAAAACCACAAAAAACCAACAACAACAACAAAAAACAATAGAACAAATCAATGAAACTAGGAGCTGGTCCTTTAAAGAATTAATAAGATTGATAAAACTCTTTCCAGACTTATCAAAAAGAAAAGAGAAAGAACCCAAATAAATAAAGTAATGAATGAAAGAGGAGAGATCACAACCAACACCAAAGAAATACTAACAATTATAAGAACATACTATGAGCAACTCTACGCCAACAAATTCAACAATCTGGAAGAAATGGATACATTCCTAGAGACATATAAACTACCACAACTGAACCAGGAAGAAATAGGAAACCTGAACAGACCCATAACCAGTACGGAGATTGAAACAGTCATCAAAAATCTCCAAACAAACAAAAGCCCCGGGCCAGATGGCTTCCCAGGGAAATTCTACCAAACATTTAAAGAAGAATTAATTCCTATTCTCATGATACTGTTCCAAAAAAATAGAAATGGAAGGAAAACTTCCAAACTCATTTTATGAGGCCAGCATCACCTTGATCCCAAAACCAGACAAGGATCCCATCAAAAAAGAGAACAGCAAACCAATATCCTTGATGAACACAGATGCGAAAATTCTCACCAAAATACTAGCCAATAGGATTCAACAGTACATTAAAAGGATTACTCACCACGACCAAGTGGGATTTATTCCAGGGCTACAAGGTTGGTTCAACATATGCAAATCAATCAATGTGATACAACACATTAATAAAAGAAAGAACAAGAACCACATGATACTCTCCATAGATGCTGAAAAAGCATTTGGCAAAGTGCAGTGTCCCTTCCTGATCAAAACTCTTAAAAGTGTAGGGATAGAGGGCACATATTATCAATGTTATCAAAGCCATCTATGAAAAACCCACTGCAAATATCATTCTCAATGGAGAAAAACTGAATACTTTTCCGCTGAGATCAGGAACACGGCAGGGATGTCCGTTATCACCACTGCTATTCAACATCGTACTAGAAGTCCTAGCTTCAGCAATCAGACAACAAAAAGAAATTAAGGGCATCCAAATTTTGCCAAATTGGCAAAAGAGAAGTCAAACTATCCCTGCTTGCAGACGATATGACACTGTATGTGGAAAACTTAAAGGACTCCACTCCAAATCTGCTATAACTTGTATAGGAATTCTGTAAAGTGTCAGAATATAAAATCAATGCACAGAAATTGGTTGCATTTTTTTAAACCAACAAGACTGAAGAAATAGAAATTAAGGAGTGAATCCCATTTGCAATTGCACTCAAAACCCTAAGATACCTAGGAATAAACCTAACCAAAGAGACAAAGAATCTATACTCAGAAAACTCCAAAGTGAGTACTCATGAAAGAAATTGAAGAAGACACAAAGAAATGGAAAAATGTTCCATGCTCCTGTATTGGAAGAACAAATATTGTGAAAATGTCTATGCTACCTAAAGCAATCTACACATTTAATGCAATCCCTATCAAAATCTCGTCCATTTTTTTCAAAGAAATGGGACAAATCATCCTAAAATATATATGGAACCAGAAAATACCTCGAATAGCCAGAGGAATATTGAAAGAGAAAGCCAAAGTTGTTGGCATCACAATTCCAGACTTCAAGCTCTATTACAAAGTTGTCATCATCAAGATGGTAGGGAACTGTCCCCAAAACAGACATAGATCAATGGAATAGAATAGAGAGCCCAGAAATACACCCTCCACTCTATGGTCAACTAATCGTCAACAAAGCAGGAAGGAATGTCCTATGGAAAAGAGACAGCCTCTTCAACAAATGGTGTTGGGAAAATTGAACAGCCACATGCAGAAAAATGAAGTTGGACCATTTCCTTACACCATACATGAAAATAGACTGGAAATGGATGAAGAAGCATAATGTGAGAAAGGAATCCATCAAAATTCTTGAGGAGAGAACAGGCAGCAAACTCTTTGACCTCACCAGCAGCAACTTCTTCGTAGGAACATCGCCAAAGGCAAGGGAAGCAAGGGCAAGAATGAACTCTTGCGATTTCATCAGATCAAAAAGCTTTTGCCCAGCAAAGGAAACAGTTAACAAAGCCAAAAGATGACTGTCAGAAGTTATCTGGGAGAAGATATTTGCAAATGACATACCAGATAAAGGGCCAGTATCTATCCAAAATCTATAAAGAGCTCATCAAACTCAACACCCTAAGAACAAATAATCCAATGAAGAAATGGGCAGAGGACATGAACAGACATTTCTGCAAAGAATACATCCAAATGGCCAACAGACACATGAAAAAATGCTCCACATCACTCGGCATCAGGGAAATACAAATCAAAACCAGAATGAGATACCACCTCACACCTTTCAGAATGGCTAAAATGAACAAGTCAGTCAATGACAGATGCTGGCGAGGATGTGGAGAAAGGGCAACCCTCCTACACTGTACGTGGGAATGCAAGCTGGTGCAACCACTCTGGAAAACAGCGTGGAGGTGCCTCAAAAAGCTGAAAATAGAACTAGCTTATGACCCAGTGATTGCAGTACTGGGTATATACCCTAAAGATACAAACGTGGCATTCTGAAGGGGCACATGCACCCAAATGTTTATAGCAGCAATGTCCACAATAGTTAAACTATGGAAAGAACCTAAATGTCCTTCAATAGATGAATCAATAAATAAGATGTGGTATATATGTACAATGGGATACTATGCAGCCATCAAAAGAAATGAAATCCTGCTATTTGTGATGACGTGGATGGAACTAGAGGGTATTATGCTTGGCGAAATAAATCAATCTGAGAAAGACAACTATCCTATGATCTCCCTGATATGATGAAGTGGAGATGCAACATAGGCGGTTTCGGGCGTACGAAAAGAAAAATAAAAGATGGGATTGGGAGGGAGACAAACCATAAAAGACTAAATCTCACAAAACAGACTGAGGGTTGCTGGGGGGAGGTGTGTTGGGAGAGGATGGTGGGGGTATGGACATTGGGGAGGGCAGGTGCTATGGTGAGTGATGGTGAGTGCTGTGAAATGTGTAAACCTGGTGATTCACAGACCTGTACCCCTAGGGATAAAAACACATTATATGTTTATAAAAATTTTTAAAAAAATAATTTAAAAAAATCCATTAAAGAAAAAACACATATTGCAAGCCCAGAGCTAATCTCATATTCAATCAAAAAAGTTTGAAAGTTTTTCCCTTAAAGATCAGAAAAAAGACAAGTGTGTCCACTTTCACTACTCTCATTTGACGTAGTACTGGATGTCCTAGCCAGAGAAACAAGGAACACAAAGAAATAAGAGACTCCAAATAAAAAAAAAAAAAATGAAGAAGTAAAATTTTCTTTTTTTGGATAACATGAACTTACATGTAAAAAAATCCTAAAAACTTCATAAAAATTTTTGAATAAACAAATTTAGTAAAGCTGCCAAATACAAGATCAATATATAGAAGACAAGAATTTTGGGTTTTTTTTCGTTTTTTTAATAGTTTTTCATGTCATCCTTGCTCAGTGATCACGCTAATCTTCTCTGCATCATTCCAATTTTAGTATATGTGCTGACAAAGTAAGCACAAGACAGGAGCATTTTAACACTCTAATGATGAACTATCTGAAAAAATAAAGAAAACAATCTAATTCACACTAGCATCAAAACTAATATAATACTTAGGATAAGATTTAACTAAGACTATGAAAGATCTGTACCCCATAATCTATGACATTGATAAAGAAATTGAAGGAGACACAAATGGAAAGATAGCTCATATTTATGAATGGTAAGAATTAACATTGTTAAAATGTCCATACTACCGAAAACCATCTGTAAATTCAATTCCTATCAAAAATCCAATGTTAGAGGCACCTTGGTGGCTCAGTGGGTTAAGCTGCTGCCTACGGCTCAGGTCATGATCCCAGGGTCCTGGGATCGAGCCCCGCATCAGCCTCTCTGCTCAGCAGGAAGCTGCTACCTCTTCTTTCTCTGCCTGCCTCTCTGCCTGCTTGTCCTCTCTCTCTCTCAAATAAATAAATAAATAATTTTTTTAAAAAATCCAATATTGTGTTTTTACAGAAGTAAGTAAAGAATCCTAAAATTTATATGAGACCATAAAAGACAACAAATAATCAAAGCAGTTCTGAGAAAGAATGAAGAAGCGAAATTACACTCTTGATTTGAAACTATACTACAAAGCCCTCATGCTCAAAACAATAAAGCATACTGGCATAAAAACAGACCAATAAACAAGTAGAACAGAATTGAGAGTCCAGAAATAAATCCTTTCATACAGTCACCTAATATTTGACAGGGGCCAACATATGTAATGGGTAAAGATAGTCTGTTCAGTAAATGATATTTAAAACTGAATAGTCACATAAACAGTATGAAACTGGAACCTTATATCACTCATAAATCTTAACTTGAAATAGATTAAAGACTTAAATGTGATGCATGAAACTAATTTCCTAAAGGAAAACATAGGAAAAATTCTCCTTGACATTGGTCTTGCCAATAGTTTTTTGGATACCAGACCAAAAACACAAGCAAAAATAAATAAATGGTATTACATCAAACTAAATTTTCTGCATTGCCAAAAAAAAAAAGGGGGAATGAAAACACAATCCACAGAATGGAAGAAAATACTTACAAAACTTATATCTGAAAAGAGGTTAATAACTAACAGATACAAAAAGAAAAAAATATATAATTAAAAAAATAGCAAAAGGATCTCAATAGACTTTTTTTTCAAAAAAAGTTATATAAATGACCAACAGGAGCATTAAAAAGTGCTCAACGTAAAAAACTCAGGGCAAAGTCATTATGTTGTTGTTTTTGTTTACCTCTGAAAAACACAGCAAGATATTACTACCTCTTAGAATATATACTACCAAAAAATTAAAACTAACAAATTTTGGTAAATATTGGGGAAAATGGGGAACTTATGCACTGTGATAGGGATATAAATTTGTATGGAAAACAGTATGGAGACTATTCGTATTATTAAAAGTAAAATTACCATATGATTCAGTAATCCCACTTCTAGGGATATAGCTAAAGGAAACGAAGTCACTATTCGAAGACATCTCTGCACTCTTATGTTCATTATAAAATTATTAACTCTAAGCAAGAGATGGAAATAACTTCAGTATCCATTAATGGATGAATGAATAAAATAAGTATGGTAAATATATACTATGGAATACTACTTAACCATGAAAAATTAAGAAATACTGCCATTTACAATACCATGGATGGATCTTGAAGGTATTATACTAAGTGAAATATTTCAAAGATTTTATATATTTTTTAATTTATGTATTACGATATCTCTTACATACAGAATCTGAAGAAAAAGCAAACTAATGGAAACTTAGAGTTGAGTTGACAAGGGGTGAACCTGGGGTGGAATAAGGTGGTCAAAGGGTACAAACTTGCAACTATAATAGGAAAAAGTTCTGGGGATCTAATGTACAGCATGATGGTCATAGTTAATAATATATACATACTTTTTTAATTGTGCTTCCCTTTATTAAATTTTGCATATATTACATTCTTACAAGTTGAAACTTTATAGCAATCTTGTATAAAATAGGTCTGCTGCCACCATTTTTCTAACACCATTTGTTCATTTTGTGTCTCTTTGTCACATGTTGGTAATTCTTGCAATATTTCAAGTTTTTTCATTATTATTGTATTTGTTATGGTGATCTGTGATCAGTATTTATGACCCACTGAAAACTCAGAACTAGTTTACTTAAGGTATATACATTGTTTTTCTTTAAAGACATAATGCTTTTGAACAGTACAGTATAGTGTTTATTTTTTATATGCACTGGGAAACATAATTTTTTATTTGCACTGGGAAACCAAAAAATAATAATAATGATTTGACTTAGTTTATTGAAATAATCACTTTATTGAGGCGGTCTGGAACAAAACCCACAAGACCTCTGAAGTTTATCTCTACTGTACTATATACATAAAAGTTGCTAAGAGAGTAGATCTTAAAATTCCTTACAATACATGCATAAAAAACAGAGGCAACTATATGAGATAGTAGATGTATTAACATTTTTATGTAGATTATATTGCAATGCAGATGTATACCAATTTATCAAATGGTACAAAATTTACACAATGTTAAAAGTTTGCAGTGTTATAAGAAATCATTTCTTAAATTTACAAATTATAATATGTCAATTATTTTTCAATAAAGCTGGAAATAACCTTTTGTAGAATTAATCTATTTTTCAAAAGAGGAAGTAAGGAAGTAGAAACTGCAACTAACTCTGAAATAATAGAATACAAGATCCATTTTAGTTATATACACACTGTGACAAACACTATTAGTTAGTTTACAATGAAGGAATACTTATGAAGCATGAAGGATGGTCTATAAATAAGGCTGAAAGAGCTCAGTTTTAAGGTTTAAATTTAAAATCTTCTTTTGAAATACTAAACTGACTACCCAGTTTTCCAAACATAAATGTCTTAACTGCATGAATTTATTTCATACAACTCTATAATCTAGTTTCATAAGAAAGCAGCATGCAAATTTTGAATAAGACAGACTTGCTTAAGTTTCTTTATGTTCAACAGTAAAGGATACTTCCCTAAAAATAAATAGAAGAAAAATCAGCATATTTATCAAGATAATTATTATTCATAATAAGATTCATATTGAATTAAGGAATATATAGCCTCAGAGGGGGTAAAGTAAAATGAAATTTATTTTGGTAAATGTGTCTATGAATAGTCAATACAATGCCTCAATATAAATGAATATTACCATTTTGAACAATTTAATTACTATTATTAGAATTATTATAAGTATAAAAATAGCTATCATTTTAGCATGGAATATGAGACTCTCATGCTCCATGCTTCATCACATCCACACAACAATTCTGCATAATAAGTATTATCATCACCATTTCATGGGTGAAAAAACTGAGGCTAACACATTTAGATAACTGGTTTATGATTACATGGCTAGTAAAGATGCATCACACTAATTTAGGCTTTATGATTTCAGAATTGTACTCTTTCCACTGCACATTCTATTACTCTATTACTTGGCTTGTTTTCATTTAGTTCTTTAATTTTATTCATGTGGTGATGGCTTAAAGCTTCATTTAAAGAAAGCTTAAAAAAATTCATTTAACCAAAAGCTCCCAAGAATTAAAAATGTCATGGAGCTAATGTAGACATGGATATCATTAGTTAATGGGTAACCATATATTTTCCACTCTAGTGAGATAACAATCAGAGTATTTTTCTAAGTTTTAGTCTCTGAGTATTAAAAAGGACTTTGTTAAAATAGAAATATTTAGACAAAGGTGATCAAAAGTCTGGATCAGGTCACCTTAAGATAAATATTAGAAAACTGAGGAAACAAATGGAGATTCGAACACTGAGCTATGATATAATGAATGGTTTAAAGTATTTAGTAGAATATAGAAAAGCCCTTTAAAGCCTGGTCTTAGCCTAGCATTGCAGCTCCTGGGATATCTGTCTATCTATCATCTATCTATCTATCTATCTATTTAGATATAAATTTGAAGATTTTTTAACTTAAAGATTTTGAGAAATAGAACATAATCAGCACCATAGAAGATCTGTTTATGATAACAACCTAGCCCCTTCTCCCAGTTTGTTAATATTCTCTCTTATTTAATGTAACATTGTGCAAATATACCACTGCTGATATGCCGTTATGAATGAAATAACTATAATCATCTGTTTTCATATCCTGGTGAAAATATTCATTTAGTTCCATGTTGTATTTCCAGGAATGGACAAAATTTTTTTTTAATTTTTAATTTTTCTAAATATTGTCCAACCTACCTCAAATGTTTTTATTATGGGCACTGTCATTCTTTCACATTCTTGCAAGACATTTTTACTGTTTCCCAATATGGTAAGTGTGTAATAGTATGCCATTCTAGGTTTTAATTTATTTTTAATTTAATTTAATTTAATTCCAGATTCATAAAAAAGATAAACGGTTTTTACCTATGAGTGGCCATTTGGATTACCCTTTCTGTAAAGTACATGCTTCAATCTTTTGATATCTTAACATTGTGTCATACTGACTTCTTTAAGAATAGATTTCCTGAATGAACTTTTAGCTGTGTAGGTCTTCTCTATTTTATTTTGAACTTGCTTTCATTTCAAAAACTTTATATTTATTTTCATAATCTGCTTTTATTTTTCTTTGTCTATTGTCTATTTATTTGCAAGCAAGAGAGAGCGAGCGAGTGAGAGTGCAGGGGAGGGATAGAAAAAGAAAGGAAAAGAATCTTAAGCAGGCTCCAGGCTCAGCACAGAGCCCAACTCTGGGCTCTATTTCACAAGCCTGACATCATGACCTGAGCCAAAATGAAAGAAATAAAATAAAATTAAGGTGTTAAAAAAAAAAGGAAAAAGAATTGGAGGTTTAATTAAGTGAGCCACCCAGGCACCCCTGGGGTATCTTAAATTGGCTGTCATATCTTTAAAGTTCTAGAGTATCCATTTGGTTCATTTATAAAATCTTTCTCAATATCATTTTTTAGTTTCAGTTTTTTGTTCAATTTGCTTCCCCTCTCATTTCTTTGAGCAGAGTAATCAAGCCATTTTACAATATTTATTGATCATTTTAATATCATACTTAATCCCATTTTGTCTATCAAATCTTGTTAATGGTTTTTCTTTGTGTGCTTTGTTACATTTTGTTATGTTCAAGACATTATATTTGAAACTCTTATTGAGTAGGAATAATTAAGAGCTATAATAATGGTATGGTCCTCCTTGGCAGGATTTTCTCTTATATCTGAGACTTTACAAGACAATCATACTCCAAATTCAGTGGTTGACGTTCTCAGTTTACACAGAAGGCAAGGTAGGCTCTAGTCTTATTTCTGCTTCTCCTTGTGCTTTGGGGATCTCAACTTAAATTTGGGTTGTACCAAAGTCCTCAAATTTGATTGCTGCTGGATTTTGAATTTTTTTTCTCTAGTATCAAGTGTCTATTAAAAACACAGCTCAGTGTGTTTTAGCAGTTTCTAATGCTCTCATAGCTAAAATGGCTTCAGGGCATATATCTCTAGGCTCTCATTGTGTTTCGTATTGGCCCAGTAATCCCTCACTTATTTTTATAATCATTCTGATATTTTTAACTTTAAAAGCTATTTTGTCTGGATTTTTAAGTTGTCTTAAGTAGGAGTTTTTAGATCACCATTACTAGAAGCAACAACAAATATACATGAAAATATCTGCAGTAGTTTATCACATCTTTATGGCTTTGAACTTCCATAAGCCGAGGCATCCTTCTCTAATCACTTAGGCAAACTCCAAGTTACCCTTTAAAACAACACAAGAATTGCTTCATTTAAGAACATGTTCAGGGATGACTCTTCCCCACTGTCCTTACCAACATTCCCACACACTCTTTGCTACCCACACCTTGTTTATGAACTTTCATTAGGTATATCAGCGGGACCAGAATTTTGCTCTATTGTATTTTTGTCCTTTAGAGCTTTAATTAAATATGAATTCCATAGAAAGTCTGTCCCTTTTCTTTCAAACCTGGGTTAGTTATTTCTTCTCATTCTTTGTCAGAAGTTACTTTATTAGAGAAACTTACATCTGTATTGTGACTTTGGAGCCTTTACAGTTTTTTGACTGGAAAAATCACCCATCCCTGAGATTTTTACGCAGCTTCCTGGCTGATATTATTCAGAAATCTGTTCAAAACAGACTTTTTCAGGGAGGCCCTTTCAGACCACTCAGTTACAAAACCTCTTCTCAATCACTGCTCTTATTAAAATGTGCTTATTTAGTTCAAATATGCATCACTATTAAAGAAAAACCAGTACGATTTTTTTTTCTTTTTAAAGTTGGCTTACCTATTATCTATCTCTCCCATTAAAATGATTCCTCTGGGCTGGGGTTTTGTTGTGCTCATCTTAGGCCAGGCATTCAATAAATTGTCTCTGAATGATCGAATTGTTTGACTCCCTTGCTAGATTCTCAACTTCATGAGGCCAAGGATTGTTCTATTCAGTCCTTTATCCTCAATGTCTGTTATATTGCAGTCACTTATGTGACTAATGGGAAAAATCACAGAAAGAAAGAGTTAAAACTACAGAAAAACCCCGTAGGTTCAATAACACAAAGCTTTCTAAAATTATTTAGCCCAGGAATTGAATACTGGCTGCACTTTTGATTTTTTTTAAATGGTATTGAATTTAATTTAAATGGAAATACTTGAATGGTAGAATAATAAAAAAAAATTATAAAAGCAACTTGCTCCTTAAAGTAAGAATTATATAGGGCATCTCTTCTAGAAGCAAAATTTTCAAATGTCAAACATCTGAAAGCATAGAAGGAGAAGTAAGAGTGTGAATTGTACTTCAATGCTCTTTTCTTTATATTCAGCAAACAGCTTCATTCACACCTTTCCAATTTTTTCAACTCTTTTGACAAAGCCTTCAGAGGAGTTACTGCTGATGACAACCATCACAGCCTAACAGGAGAAATTCTATAAAGAAAAATAATAGCGTGTTTTTCCCAAGTTGTTAAGGATATGGTGAAGCTCTGTCGGATTCAAAGGAGGAATGTGCAATTCCATGCTATATATCATAATAACTTATTTTAATAATGGCTTTGCAATTTTTCAGATATATCCATTTACTGAAAGCACTATCAAATAAACAAAAGCAAACAAATTAACAGGGGTTCGAGACAGGAATTATCTAATCTAAAAATAGCACATGTTCACAGAATACACAACACATATCCCAAGTACTACTATAGGTTTCAAGTAATAGTCAAAACAATAGTAAACATGATTCAGACCCTACCAGACAAATCATAAATGGGATCTTAACTGTAAATCCTTATCTTTAGATCAAAGCGGGTAATTGGGTGCTGAAGATACATTATAGAACTAATATGTTATAGAACTCCTCTGAAATGAGTCATTTATTCCATCACTTTTCCTGCACAGCTGCTGACCCATGTTTTGGTTCCTGGAAATAGCTGCTACCCTGTCATACTTCTTTAAAGCACATATATTGATAACTCTACTCACTCCTCCATTCCTCTGTGACTGTCACTGTGTTAAAATGGGGAGTCAGCTGACTCACTTGTGGTGGTAATAAAGTAGATGAGTTTGCAAAGTATTTTGTTATTTCTAAAAATGCAAAAACCAAATTACATTGAAATCATACGCGGTGTTTCAGGGAGAGCTGTAGGATGTGGTTTCTTGTGTAATCCACAGAGATTAGCTCCAACACATATTTAAACTCTCCTCTAGGAGCAACCTTAGAGGTAAAGCAAGAAGATAAAGAGATGTATACACACCCTGGCACAAAAGTATCACTTATGTTTGGCTTCCTAGTCTCCTCGTGTTACTTATTTATCTTAACTTCTCTCTGAAATCAGGGAACACAGAATCTCAATCAGTTGATATTTTTCTACTGAATTACCCAATAGTCTGATCATACCCCTAAGACTTTTTAAAATTATTTCACTCATAATCCCAAATCTGCTTTGCCACCTCAGCTCAGTACACTGTAATTTGATTTCAAAATGAGGACGGTTGTCAGTAATGCCACATTCATTTATCTATTTTACAATTCCATGTACTTAGAACTATGAAAATATGTTAATAACATCCATTCCAATAAGCCACCCTACATTTATTATCATGAAACAAGACCTCAAGAAAGAGAATTCAAAATCATCCATGTATTTGCAATTTATTGCAATAAAGCCTTTATCAATAGACTTCCCTGTGCACATGGTGGTCAAATTGCTGGAGAAAACCAGCCAGATCTATTACAAGCTTTCTCATGGCTTCTAGGTAATCCAAGTGAGCCTTTATTGATACTGGGAAGGGATAAAGCAGGGAAGGGATAAACAGTGATGTAAGAATTTGCTGGACAAAAGTAATGACTCTCATTACAGAGTGAGTATTTTAAAGCAAAAGAGCCTGTTGGGAATATTGTTTTATAAAATAGTGTTTTTTTATTAACTTTTTAAAATCAATTAGTTAACATATAGTGTACCATTAGTTTCAAATGTAGATTTCAGTTATTCATCCATAGCATATAATAGCTAATGCTCAGTACTTACTGTTATAGCTTCTTGAAAGCAGAATTTTAACCCACTGAGCCACCCAGGCGCCCTTGAAAGCAGAAATTTAGATCATATATTCTGATTACTTCCATGAAGTACGACACTTTCCTGCTAGCAACCTTCAAAACATACTGTTTGTTAGAGGAATTTCTTTAATAATAAATAAATAGGAATTTATTTAAATTTATAAATATATAAAATAAATAGGAATTTATTTAAATTTACTTAAATATTGCACACTGTTTCATTGTTCATAAATAAGGTGATGATATTATAGCCATTAGTTGGTAGCTCTGATATATCACTTTCTTTTTACTTCTCAGTGCATTCTCTTTACACAAAATAGATATATATTTTAAAAGAATCTGAATCTGTGGCAAACTTTTAAAAACCCTATATAGTAAAGTTTATCATTTTAAGTAATCTCAATTATCTTCCTCAATTGTGATAGTATATCCTTCTATCTAGGCCAGATATTGTATGAGGGATTTGAAGAGACATACTTTTCTAAATTTCACTTTTCTCATCTGCAAAATGCTGATCATGATCCTACAATAAAATACACTTACTATTTTTTGATGAAAATTTATTTATTTATTTTAAGATTTTATTTATTTATCAGAGAGAGTGGGCGAGAGAGCAAGCACAGGCAGACAGAATGGCAGGCAGAGGCAGAGGGAGAAGCAGGCTCCCGGCCGAGCAAGGAGCCCAATGTGGGACTCGATCCCAGGATGCTGGGATCATGACCTGAGCCAAAGGCAGCTGCTTAACCAACTGAGCCACCCAGGCGTCCCTTTTGATGAAAATTTAATCTGTATAAACAATATATTTGCTGTAATGCGTGGTTCATGGAAAACATCTTATTTAATTATAAGCAACAACAGTATTAGAAATTAAGTAAATGTGTCTATAATATTTAAAGTTTTAACACAAAATTCCAGTGCTTTGCCTTATTTTCTCAAATCCCTTTACCACTTTCACTGACAGAGTCAAATGTACTTTTTCTACTAGTAGACAGCTCTTTGTCTTTTGTCAGAAAGATGCCCTTGTGAATTATTTATAATAGAGATATTAGCAATAATAATAATAATAATAAATAGCAATGAAAATGTTAAAAAGTTTTCTTAACTAATTAGGGTTCTTAGACATCAATTAGAGGAACCACCTCTGGCAAGCAAATTAATCTGCAAGACATTCCCAGAATTAACAAGTCAGTCAGATACAGGGTTGTCCGTAGACTGAAAGGTGAAGCAAAAGGACTAGGTTTGGAAAATAGGTAAGGACAGTGAAAAAAATGATCAAATTTTTGGGCAAAATAAATTCTTAGGTGTCCTTTCAATGGAGTCCTGGGTATTATGTAGCAGAAACTCTGGAGATTATCTCAATCCATTGGAGTCACCCTGTTTACTAGCTTGCTATTGACAAATTTATTTACAAACTGTAGAGCAAGAGGTTATAATGTAGAAAACTGATGGTAATGCACAAGATTCTTGTTAACAATAATGCAAGTTAGTGATATTTCATTAGAAAACATAAATTCTATAACCCAAATTATGGGCCCAGAGCACTTCTGCTGCACAACTCTGCTTATATCCCAAATAACCATGTGAACTAGTTTTAATATCTGCTTCTTATTAACTTTTGAATAAAAATTCTTGACACAAGTATTTTATAATTGTGTGATAATCATGCATTTAATTTCTTGGAGAACAAAACACACTTTAGCATAACTATGTTCGTTCACAGAATCAGCCTTGATAACACACTTCTACATGTTAGAAATGATATAAGAAATGTAGAATATTGGGCACTCGTTTGGTATTCTTTGCCATGTTTTGCACTATCTAAAAAGAGATCAGTGAACTTGGACTGGAGTTAGTAGACATGGAAGAAAATAAAATATTACAGAGAGGAATACTCTGTGGTCCACAACCTAAATGGGCTGGGATTCCCTTCATTTGGATCCCTGTAGCTTTACAAAAATCAATTAAATGTTTGTATCTCCTATTAAAGTGGATTTCCCAGTACTTTTTCAAACATCTCTTGTAAAATATTGTTTCCCAGAAAAAAAGGGATTTTGCACATGTATCTGCCTTTGTCTCTGGTCATGATCTCAGTCAGGATCCTGGGATCGAGCTCCATATCGGGCTTTTTGCTCATTAGGGAGTATACTTCTCAGTCTCTCTCTGCATCTACCTCCCCCTGCCCCACTCATGCTCTCTCTCTCTCTCAAATAAATAAATACAATCTTTAATTTTTTAATTAAAAATAAGATAAATAAAATAAAATAAAAAGTCTGGTCTTACTGCCCCATTTAGCTCCTTTTTTTTTTTGAGTTGTATTTAAAGCAGCATGAGAGAACATGAGGCTCTCAAACTTAAAAAAAAAGGAAAAAATTGAGTTTTGTTAGGATTTAAGATCTTGTCTGCTAGAAAAAACGTTGGCTTTGTTAACATGTGAAAATTAACTAAAGAGAATAAGAGTTAAGGTCAAGGCCAGGGTCAGGTTTAAGTTTAAGATCTGACAAAGGCAAATTTCAGAGTTAGGGTTATGATCATGGTCAGGGAGAGGTTCGGGATTATTGTTAAAGTGTGGTTAGGGTTAGGGTAGAGGTAGGTTGAGGGTTAGGGTTAGACCGGGTTAGGGTCAGTGTCAGGGATAATGTTAGGGGTTAGTTTTAGGGTTAGGTTCAGCGTTAGGTTTCGGGTCAGGGCCCGTGTTAGTGTCAGGGAGGGTTAGGTTTAGGGTTAGAGTTAGGGTCAGGCTCACATTCAGTGTCAGGGTTAGTGTTAGGGTCAGGGTCAGGGTCACTTTTAGGTTCAGGGTTAGGTTTCTGGTGTTTGCCTTAGTCAGGGTCAGGTGAAGTCTAGAGCCAGGGTCATGTTTACAGTCAGGATCAGGTATTGGTTTAAAGTCCACATTAGTATCAACGACAGGGTTATGTAGTAGTCAGTGTTAGAGTAATGGATTAGATTAGGATCAAAACCATAATAGAGTATTTAATTGCATCCTAGCTTTCATCAAGTGTAAGATGTACTATAGTTTATGTTCGACTAAGAAAGAGAAATGCTGTCAGTTAAAGTAGGATATGTCATCAAGTGCAAGGTGAGTGCCACCTTAAGAGATATTAAAATGGGGGTGGGGGACAAATCTTAGAACAAGTTAATTGTGGTAGTAGAATAAATAAGAAAGGTCCAACACTTGGATCAACTAAAGAAGTGATTATTGCTTACCATGTGCCCCAAACTATATTAAGTCCTAGAACAAGAGACGTGCTCATCTTGATGCCCAGCAGCTGTTAGACCATGGTACAGTGGGCTGTAGCCAACGACCAGCAGGCCGCAAGTGCCATGTGCAGACTCTAAGAGTAACTGCTTTTGAGAGAGGAAACGGTTGAGAGTGGGCTTTGAGAGGTAGAGAATTACTAGCTGGGAAAGTAGGACAATTGACACAGAATCGGAATTGATGCCCCTACATGACAGAGTTGGTGAAACTTCCCTTCTCAGAGATCTTGAGGCTCCTCTGAAATGTATTTTTCATTTTGGACAGAAGATTCAGGATAAATATGATCTGTTCGAGTTCCTGGTTCTCTCATCCGGACTGTTTCTTAAGCTTCACTGGCACAAGAAATGGGTTTTGATAATCCAGGGTAAATCCTGACAAAAGCAAAGCAAGGTATCTATGAAAACTAACCACTCAGAAGAGAACAACAGATAACAGGCCAGGCCGCCCTGACCCTGCAGGATAGGTAAGGTTGGTCTGGAAACAGGGGTAGAGGGGAAGTGCCCATCTCCTGCTAGAAGAGCTAGAGAAGACCCCTTCCGGAGAGACCACCAGGAGAGGAGAGCAGTAGGTGCTGATGATGAAGAATATTTTAATCAGCAGAGAAGGTCAAAATGACAAAGTTCCATGATCAGAGTAAACATATGGGATTAAAAAATAAAAAATAAAAAAAAAGATGTTTTTGAAAGGACTTTTTTTTAAAGGAATTTAAACAAAAGTCCTTTTAAAGAGACAGTTGGCTGTTTAAACCAATAGTACAACTCACTGAGAGAATCGCCGCATTATTTATTGGGGTAGAAAGGACCTGGAATGTAGAAAGACCCATTCTGCAGAGGAAAAAATAGAATCACTAACAGGCCTCATGCCTTGCACAGCCAGTGGCTAGAATCCCTGCCTCATGAGACCCTGTGCTAGATGGCGCTAGAACCATCTCAACTATGTTAGTCTTTCGTGGAAGGCAACAAGTGTTTGCCCAGTTAATTGCACGGTAAGAATTAGTCACGTTATGTTATAATGATTGTCGATATCTTTAAAAGCCTTGTCAAGTTCCTTTTTGAATAACCTTCACCCACACTTAGAGAAATTTATCTGTGGTTCACCTCTTTGAAATACCTCATGGTTGTTCCACATTTTCCGTAGCCGAAAAACAAAAACAAAAACAAACAAAAAAAAAAAGCTTTTTATTAACAAAGTGTTCAGAAGGGGGCGCCATTGTAAACAATGAGAGTTTTCGCTGCCAGGACAATTTTGTTGCAGAAACAGCGGAAAGCAAACAAAGTGTTCAGAAGGGGGCGCCACTGTAAACAATGAGAGTTTTCGCTGCCGGGACAATTTTGTTGCAGAAACAGCTGAAAGCAATCGGGTCAGACAGAGCCAAGGTCTGGAGGGATTTTTAAAATGACAAAAACCGAACCTAATCTAACCAAAACAAAAATCAAAACCAATGGCCAAGATTTCAAGTTTGCTACTAAAGGTATGACATTCTCCTAAGACATGCGAGTGACTTGATCACTTTATTTATATATTTATATTTGAAGAAGAAGGAACTATTTGATGCAGCAAATCCACGTTGGTTAAAAATTACCAGATATGGGGGCTCCTGGGTGGCTCAGTGGTTTAGGCCTCTGCCTTCGGCTCAGGTCATGATTTCAGGGTCCTGGGATGGAGCCCCACATCGGGCGCTCTGCTCAGCGGGGAGCCTGCTTCCCCCCTCTCTCTCTGCCTCCCTCTCTACCTACTTGTGATCTGTCTGTCAAATGGGTAAATAAGATCTTTAAATAAAGAATTACTAGATGTGAAATCCATCGAGGGTATGGGAAGGAAAATGATTTCACCTGATCTGACTAGGAAGTGTTTGAAGACTGAATTAAAGTGCTACAAAAAGAGTAGAGACCTGGGAAATATATGGGGTAAAAATCCCTAGGAAAACAGCAATAATAACTGGCCGCTCTTTATTGACCAGATCCTGCGATAGGCAAGGAAGAGCTGGTTTTAGCCAGAGGATGATCTCCGTTTGTCTTCATGATTTGGCATTTCCTGCAAGCCAGGCATGGGGCTCTGCACTAGAGCTGCAAATGCTGGGGGCCCTCATTGTCCCTTTTCTCTTCTCAGGGGGACAACGGGCATGTCCATGATGCAGTGTGACAGGCTTTACCACAGGGAGATAATAGACTGCCAAGGGTAGGTGGGAGCTGGGAAAAGCCACTTAGGAACAGATTTTCAGGGGAGGTGATAGACAAGGGCAAAGCGAAGAATGAGGATGAGTGTGTCAAGTTTCAGAGTGCCAGGAGGCAGCACAGTGCATTCGGGAAACTACAGCAAGTTCATGACAACCGACAGCTGATCTGGCAGCATCACCTGGGGATGGAGGCTGAGCCCCGGGGTTAACACTGGGGGTGAGAGGGTTTGTATACTATGGCGAGCAGGTGAGGTACTACACTGTGGGGGCACAGGGAGCTACCGGAGGATTTCAAATATCAGAATCATAACCATAATAAAGTATTTCATTGCATCCTAGCTTTCATCAAGTGTAAGATGCACTATAGTTTATGTTCGACTAAGAAAGAGAAATGCTGTCAGTTAAAGTAGGATATGTCATCAAGTGCAAGGTGAGTGCCACCTTAAGAGATATTAAAATGGGGGGGAGACAAATCTTAGAACAAGTAAATTGTGGTAGTAGAATAATTAAGAAAGATCCAACACTTGGATCAACTAAAGAATTGATTATTGCTTACCATGTGCCCCAAACTATATTAAGTCCTAGAACAAGAGACGTGCTCATCTTGATGCCCCGCAGCTGTTAGACCCAAGGTACAGAGGGCAGTAGCCAACGACCAGCAGGCCCCAAGTGCCATGTGCAGACTCTAAGAGCAACTGCCTTTGAGAGAGGAAACGGTTGAGAGTGGGCTTTCTGATGTAGAGAATTACTAGCTGGGAAAGTAGGACAATTGACACAGAATCGGAATTAATGCCCCTACATGACAGAGTTGGTGAAACTTCCCTTCTCAGAGATCTTGAGGCTCCTCTGAAATGAATTTTTCATTTTGGACAGAACATTCAGGATAAATATGATCTGTTTGAGTTCCTGGTTCTCTCATTAGGACTGTTTCTTACGCTTCACTGGCACAAGAAAAGGGTTTTGATAATCCAGGTAAATCCTGACAAAAGCAAAGCACGGGATCTATGAAAATCTAACCACTCAGAGGAGAACAACAGATAAAGGGCCAGGCCGACCTGACCCTGCAGGATAGGTAAGGCTGGTCTGGCAACAGGGGTAGAGGGGAAGTGCCCATCTCCTGCTAGAAGAGCTAGAGAAGACCCCTTCCGGAGAGACCACCAGGAGAGGAGAGCAGTAGGTGCTGATGATGAAGAATATTTTAATCAGCAGAGAAGGTCAAAATGACAAAGTTCCACGATCAGAGTAAACATATGGGATAAAAAATAAAAAATAAAGAAAAAAGATGTTTTTGAAAGGACTTTTTTTTAAAGGAATTTAAACAAAAGTCCTTTTAAAGAGACAGTTGGCTGTTTAAAGCGATAGTACAACTCACTGAGAGAATCGCCACATTATTTATTGGGGTAGAAAGGACCTGGAATGTAGAAAGACCTATTCTGCAGAGGAAAAAATAGAATCACTAACAGGCCTCATGCCTTGCACAGCCAGTGGCTAGAATCCCTGCCTCATGAGACCCTGTGCTAGAAGGCCGCTAGAACCATTTCAACTATGTTAGTCTTTCTTGGAAGCCAACAAGACTTTGCCCAGTTAAGAGCGCGGTAACAATCAGTCACGTTATGTTATAATGATTGTCGATATCTTTAAAATCCTTGTCAAGTTCCTTTTTGAGTAACCCTCACCCCACCCTTAGAGAAATATATCTGTGGTTCACCTCTTTGAAATACCTCATTGTTGTTCCACATTTATGATAGCCGAAAAAAAAAAAAAAAAAAAAAAAGCTTTTTATTAACAAAGTGTTCAGAAGGGGGCGCCATTGTAAACAATGAGAGTTTTCGCTGCCAGGACAATTTTGTTGCAGAAACAGCGGAAAGCAAACAAAGTGTTCAGAAGGGGGCGCCACTGTAAACAATGAGAGTTTTCGCTGCCGGGACAATTTTGTTGCAGAAACAGCTGAAAGCAATCGGGTCAGACAGAGCCAAGGTCTGGAGGGATTTTTAAAATGACAAAAACCGAACCTAATCTAACCAAAACAAAAATCAAAACCAATGGCCAAGATTTCAAGTTTGCTACTAAAGGTATGACATTCTCCTAAGACATGCGAGTGACTTGATCACTTTATTTATATATTTATATTTGAAGAAGAAGGAACTATTTGATGCAGCAAATCCACGTTGGTTAAAAATTACCAGATATGGGGGCTCCTGGGTGGCTCAGTGGTTTAGGCCTCTGCCTTCGGCTCAGGTCATGATTTCAGGGTCCTGGGATGGAGCCCGACATCGGGCGCTCTGCTCAGCGGGGAGCCTGCTTCCCCCCTCTCTCTCTGCCTCCCTCTCTACCTACTTGTGATCTGTCTGTCAAATGGGTAAATAAGATCTTTAAATAAAGAATTACTAGATGTGAAATACATCGAGGGTATGGGAAGGAAAATGATTTCACCTGATCTGACTAGGAAGTGTTTGAAGACTGAATTAAAGTGCTACAAAAAGAGTAGAGACCTGGGAAATATATGGGGTAAAAATCCCTAGGAAAACAGCAATAATAACTGGCCGCTCTTTATTGACCAGATCCTGCGATAGGCAAGGAAGAGCTGGTTTTAGCCAGAGGATGATCTCCGTTTGTCTTCATGATTTGGCATTTCCTGCAAGCCAGGCATGGGGCTCTGCACTAGAGCTGCAAATGCTGGGGGCCCTCATTGTCCCTTTTCTCTTCTCAGGGGGACAACGGGCATGTCCATGATGCAGTGTGACAGGCTTTACCACAGGGAGATAATAGACTGCCAAGGGTAGGTGGGAGCTGGGAAAAGCCACTTAGGAACAGATTTTCAGGGGAGGTGATAGACAAGGGCAAAGCGAAGAATGAGGATGAGTGTGTCAAGTTTCAGAGTGCCAGGAGGCAGCACAGTGCATTCGGGAAACTACAGCAAGTTCATGACAACCGACAGCTGATCTGGCAGCATCACCTGGGGATGGAGGCTGAGCCCCGGGGTTAACACTGGGGGTGAGAGGGTTTGTATACTATGGCGAGCAGGTGAGGTACTACACTGTGGGGGCACAGGGAGCTACCGGAGGATTTCAAATATCAGAATCGTAACCATAATAAAGTATTTCATTGCATCCTAGCTTTCATCAAGTGTAAGATGCACTATAGTTTATGTTCGACTAAGAAAGAGAAATGCTGTCAGTTAAAGTAGGATATGTCATCAAGTGCAAGGTGAGTGCCACCTTAAGAGATATTAAAATGGGGGGGAGACAAATCTTAGAACAAGTAAATTGTGGTAGTAGAATAATTAAGAAAGATCCAACACTTGGATCAACTAAAGAATTGATTATTGCTTACCATGTGCCCCAAACTATATTAAGTCCTAGAACAAGAGACGTGCTCATCTTGATGCCCCGCAGCTGTTAGACCCAAGGTACAGAGGGCAGTAGCCAACGACCAGCAGGCCCCAAGTGCCATGTGCAGACTCTAAGAGCAACTGCCTTTGAGAGAGGAAACGGTTGAGAGTGGGCTTTCTGATGTAGAGAATTACTAGCTGGGAAAGTAGGACAATAGACACAGAATCGGAATTAATGCCCCTACATGACAGAGTTGGTGAAACTTCCCTTCTCAGAGATCTTGAGGCTCCTCTGAAATGAATTTTTCATTTTGGACAGAACATTCAGGATAAATATGATCTGTTTGAGTTCCTGGTTCTCTCATTAGGACTGTTTCTTACGCTTCACTGGCACAAGAAAAGGGTTTTGATAATCCAGGTAAATCCTGACAAAAGCAAAGCACGGGATCTATGAAAATCTAACCACTCAGAGGAGAACAACAGATAAAGGGCCAGGCCGACCTGACCCTGCAGGATAGGTAAGGCTGGTCTGGCAACAGGGGTAGAGGGGAAGTGCCCATCTCCTGCTAGAAGAGCTAGAGAAGACCCCTTCCGGAGAGACCACCAGGAGAGGAGAGCAGTAGGTGCTGATGATGAAGAATATTTTAATCAGCAGAGAAGGTCAAAATGACAAAGTTCCACGATCAGAGTAAACATATGGGATAAAAAATAAAAAATAAAGAAAAAAGATGTTTTTGAAAGGACTTTTTTTTAAAGGAATTTAAACAAAAGTCCTTTTAAAGAGACAGTTGGCTGTTTAAAGCGATAGTACAACTCACTGAGAGAATCGCCACATTATTTATTGGGGTAGAAAGGACCTGGAATGTAGAAAGACCTATTCTGCAGAGGAAAAAATAGAATCACTAACAGGCCTCATGCCTTGCACAGCCAGTGGCTAGAATCCCTGCCTCATGAGACCCTGTGCTAGAAGGCCGCTAGAACCATTTCAACTATGTTAGTCTTTCTTGGAAGCCAACAAGACTTTGCCCAGTTAAGAGCGCGGTAACAATCAGTCACGTTATGTTATAATGATTGTCGATATCTTTAAAATCCTTGTCAAGTTCCTTTTTGAGTAACCCTCACCCCACCCTTAGAGAAATATATCTGTGGTTCACCTCTTTGAAATACCTCATTGTTGTTCCACATTTATGATAGCCGAAAAAAAAAAAAAAAAAAAAAAGCTTTTTATTAACAAAGTGTTCAGAAGGGGGCGCCATTGTAAACAATGAGAGTTTTCGCTGCCAGGACAATTTTGTTGCAGAAACAGCGGAAAGCAAACAAAGTGTTCAGAAGGGGGCGCCACTGTAAACAATGAGAGTTTTCGCTGCCGGGACAATTTTGTTGCAGAAACAGCTGAAAGCAATCGGGTCAGACAGAGCCAAGGTCTGGAGGGATTTTTAAAATGACAAAAACCGAACCTAATCTAACCAAAACAAAAATCAAAACCAATGGCCAAGATTTCAAGTTTGCTACTAAAGGTATGACATTCTCCTAAGACATGCGAGTGACTTGATCACTTTATTTATATATTTATATTTGAAGAAGAAGGAACTATTTGATGCAGCAAATCCACGTTGGTTAAAAATTACCAGATATGGGGGCTCCTGGGTGGCTCAGTGGTTTAGGCCTCTGCCTTCGGCTCAGGTCATGATTTCAGGGTCCTGGGATGGAGCCGGACATCGGGCGCTCTGCTCAGCGGGGAGCCTGCTTCCCCCCTCTCTCTCTGCCTCCCTCTCTACCTACTTGTGATCTGTCTGTCAAATGGGTAAATAAGATCTTTAAATAAAGAATTACTAGATGTGAAATACATCGAGGGTATGGGAAGGAAAATGATTTCACCTGATCTGACTAGGAAGTGTTTGAAGACTGAATTAAAGTGCTACAAAAAGAGTAGAGACCTGGGAAATATATGGGGTAAAAATCCCTAGGAAAACAGCAATAATAACTGGCCGCTCTTTATTGACCAGATCCTGCGATAGGCAAGGAAGAGCTGGTTTTAGCCAGAGGATGATCTCCGTTTGTCTTCATGATTTGGCATTTCCTGCAAGCCAGGCATGGGGCTCTGCACTAGAGCTGCAAATGCTGGGGGCCCTCATTGTCCCTTTTCTCTTCTCAGGGGGACAACGGGCATGTCCATGATGCAGTGTGACAGGCTTTACCACAGGGAGATAATAGACTGCCAAGGGTAGGTGGGAGCTGGGAAAAGCCACTTAGGAACAGATTTTCAGGGGAGGTGATAGACAAGGGCAAAGCGAAGAATGAGGATGAGTGTGTCAAGTTTCAGAGTGCCAGGAGGCAGCACAGTGCATTCGGGAAACTACAGCAAGTTCATGACAACCGACAGCTGATCTGGCAGCATCACCTGGGGATGGAGGCTGAGCCCCGGGGTTAACACTGGGGGTGAGAGGGTTTGTATACTATGGCGAGCAGGTGAGGTACTACACTGTGGGGGCACAGGGAGCTACGGGAGGATTTCAAATATCAGAATCGTAACCATAATAAAGTATTTCATTGCATCCTAGCTTTCATCAAGTGTAAGATGCACTATAGTTTATGTTCGACTAAGAAAGAGAAATGCTGTCAGTTAAAGTAGGATATGTCATCAAGTGCAAGGTGAGTGCCACCTTAAGAGATATTAAAATGGGGGGGAGACAAATCTTAGAACAAGTAAATTGTGGTAGTAGAATAATTAAGAAAGATCCAACACTTGGATCAACTAAAGAATTGATTATTGCTTACCATGTGCCCCAAACTATATTAAGTCCTAGAACAAGAGACGTGCTCATCTTGATGCCCCGCAGCTGTTAGACCCAAGGTACAGAGGGCAGTAGCCAACGACCAGCAGGCCCCAAGTGCCATGTGCAGACTCTAAGAGCAACTGCCTTTGAAAGAGGAAACGGTTGAGAGTGGGCTTTGAGAGGTAGAGAATTACTAGCTGGGAAAGTAGGACAATTGACACAGAATCGGAATTGATGCCCCTACATGACAGAGTTGGTGAAACTTCCCTTCTCAGAGATCTTGAGGCTCCTCTGAAATGAATTTTTCATTTTGGACAGAACATTCAGGATAAATATGATCTGTTTGAATTCTTGGTTTCTCATTAGGACAGTTTCTTAGGCTTCACTGGCAGAAGAAAAGGGTTTTGATAATCCAGGGTAAATCCTGACAAAAGCAAAGCACGGTATCTATGAAAACCTAACCCCTCAGAGGAGAACAACAGATAAAGGGCCAGGCCTACCTGACCCTGCAGGATAGGTAAGGTTAGTCTGGCAACAGGGGTATTTGGGAACTCCCCATCTCCTGCTAGAAGAGCTAGAGGAGACCCCTTCCGGAGAGACCACCAAGAGAGGAGAGCAGTAGGTGCTAATGATGAAGAATATTTTAATCAGGGGCGCCTGGGTGGCTCAGTGGATTAAGCCTCTGCCTTCGGCTCGGGCCATGATCTCAGTGTCCTGGGATTGAGCCCCGCATCGGGTTCTTTGCTCAGCAGGAGCCTGCTTTTCTATCTCTCTCTGCCTGACTCTCCGCCTACTTGTGATTTCTCTCTCTGTCAAATAAATACAGAAAATCTTTAAAAAAAAAAAAAAGAATATTTTAATCAGCAGAGATGGTCAAAATGACAAAGTTCCATGATCAGAGTAAACATATGGGATTTAAAAATAAAAAATAAAAAATTATTTTTGAAAGGACTTTTTTTTAAAGGAATTTAAACAAAAGACCTTTTTAAGAGACAGTTGGCTGTTTAAACCAAAAGTACAACTCACTGAGAGAATCGCCGCATTATTTATTGGGGTAGAAAGGACCTGGAATGTAGAAAGACCCATTCTGCAGAGGAAAAAATAGAATCACTAACAGGCCTCATGCCTTGCACAGCCAGTGGCTAGAATACCTACCCCATCATACCCTGTGCTAGAAGTCCACTAGAACCATTTCAACTATGTTAGTTTTTCTTGGAAGCCAACAAGTGTTTGCCCAGTTAAGAGCGCAGTAAAAATCAGTCACGTTATGTTATAATGATTGTCGATATCTTTAAAAGCCTTGTCAAGTTCCTTTTTGAGTAACCCTCACCCCACCCTTAGAGAAATTTATCTGTGGTTCACCTCTTTGAATTACCTCATTGTTGTTCCACATTTACCATAGCCGAAAAACAAACAAACAAACAAAAACCTTTTTATTAACCAAGTGTTCAGAAGGGGGCGCCACTGTAAACAATGAGAGTTTTCGCTGCCGGGACAATTTTGTTGCAGAAACAGCTGAAAGCAATCGGGTCAGACAGAGCCAAGGGCTGGAGGGATTTTTAAAATGACAAAAACCGAACCTAATCTAACCAAAACAAAAATCAAAACCAATGGCCAAGATTTCAAGTTTGCTACTAAAGGTATGACATTCTCCTAAGACATGCGAGTGACTTGATCACTTTATTTATATATTTATATTTGAAGAAGAAGGAACTATTTGATGCAGCAAATCCACGTTGGTTAAAAATTACCAGATATAGGGGCTCCTGGGTGGCTCAGTGGTTTAGGCCTCTGCCTTCGGCTCAAGTCATGATTTCAGGATCCTGGGATAGAGCCCCACATTGGGATCTCTGCTCAGCGGGGAGCCTGCTTCCCCCCTCTCTCTCTGCCTCCCTCTCTATTTACTTGTGATCTCTCTGTCAAATGGGTAAGTAAGATCTTTAAAAAAAGAATTACTAGATGTGAAATACATCGAGGGTATGGGAAGGAAAATGATTTCACCTGATCTGACTAGGAAGTGGTTGAAGCCTGAATTAAAGTGCTACAAAAAGAGTAGAGACCTGGGAAATATATGGGGTAAAAATCCCTAGAAAAACAGCAATAATAACTGGCTGCTCTTTATTGATCCAGATCCTGCGGTAGGCAAAGAAGAGCTGGTTTTAGCTAGAGGATGATCTCCGTTTGTCTTCATGATCTGGCATTTCCTGCAAGCCAGGCATGGGGCTCTGCACTAGAGCTGCAAATGCTGGTGGCCCTCATTGTCCCTTTTCTCTTCTCAGGGGGACAACGGGCATGTCCATGGTGCAGTGTGACAGGCTTTACCACAGGGAAATAATAGACTGCCAAGGGTAGGTGGGAGCTGGGAAAAGCCACTTAGGAACAGATTTTCAAGGGAGGTGATAGACAAGGGCAAAGCGAAGAATGAGGATGAGTGTGTCAAGTTTCAAAGTGCCAGGAGGCAGCACAGTGCATTCGTTAAACTACAGCAAGTCCATGACAACCGACAGCTGATCTGGCAGCATCACCTGGGGATGGAGGCTGAGCCCCGGGGTTAACACTGGGGTGAGAAGGTTTGTATACTATGGCGAGGAGGTGAGGTACTACACTGTGGGGGCACAGGGAGCTACCGGAGGATTTCAAATATCAGAATCGTAACCATAATAGAGTATTTCATTGCATCCTAGCTTTCATCAAGTGTAAGATGCACTATAGTTTATGTTCGACTAAGAAAGAGAAATGTTGTCAGTTAAAGTAGGATATGTCATCAAGTGCAAGGTGAGTGCCACCTTAAGAGATATTAAAATGGGGGGGGGAACCAATCTTAGTGCAAGTAAATTGCGGTAGTAGAATAATTAAGAAAGATCCAACACTTGGATCAACTAAAGAAGTGATTATTGCTTACCATGTGCCCCAAACTATATTAAGTCCTAGAACAAGAGACGTGCTCATCTTGATGCCCCGCAGCTGTTAGACCCAAGGTACAGAGGTCAGTAGCCAACGACCAGCAGGCCCCAAGTGCCATGTGCAGACTCTAAGAGAAACTGCCTTTGAAAGAGGAAACGGTTGAGAGTGGGCTTTCTGAGGTAGAGAATTACTAGCTGGGAAAGTAGGACAATTGACACAGAATCGGAATTGGTGCCCCTACATGACAGAGTTGGTTAAACTTCCCTTCTCAGAGATCTTGAGGCTCCTCAGAAAGGAATTTTTCATTTTGGACAGAACATTCAGGATAAATATGATCTGTTTGAGTTCCTGGTTCTCTCATTAGGACTGTTTCTTAGGCTTCACTGGCACAAGGAAAGTGTTTTGATAATCCAGGGTAAATCCTGACAAAAGCTAAGCACGGTTTCTATGAAAAACTAACCACTCAGAGGAGAGCAACAGATAAAGGGCCAGGCCGACCTGACCCTGCAGGATAGGTAAGGTTAGTCTGGCAACAGTGGTAGAGGGGAAGTGCCCCTTTAGGTTGGCATGGACAAAGCCCTCAATCAACTTTCTGTGCCTTTGCGACAGTTATGAGAAGTTCTGGTAAGTCCCCAATTAATGAAAACAGTCTGCTCTGACGCCTCTTGTCCTCGTCGGCTTTTCTCTAAGAACTCTTTTCATCTGTTAGTTTGGTTGTATTTTAACGGTTCATGATTATAATATTCACCTTCAGAAGTGTTGTAAATGATTTTGTTTTTGCATATGCTAAAAACCTAAAAAAACATGTTCGAATTGAAGAAGACCTATTCTCAGAGTAGACAACCTTAAAATGTCAGGGGAGAGGAAGCATATTTCCAAATTCAACTTATTAATGCCACTTTGGTCATATGTAAGTGGTTTCTAACTTACGAATGACTTGTATTTTAACAGTTTCTAATCTTGTAAAGATCCCCCCCCCCCCACCGCATGTAAGCTACGTGTGGTTAGGTTCCTGGGCTGATCTACAAAAACTGTGTAATCCCTAATGGAACTGAAGGATAATATAAATAAAATGTAATACTTAATAAATGTTACATTTGCATGTTCTCTCAGAAAAATCTCTGTTGTGGGAATGGGACTCCCCACCTCTAAGCCATTGGGAATAGGAACTCCACCTGGGTGAACAGTGGAGGGGCAGTTGTGGCATCACTTCTAACAGAAAACTGTGCTGCCCTGTCTCCCCTCCGGCCCCCCCCCTGTCTGTGTCTGGTGCCCTGACTTACAGCCTCTGTCCATTCTGATGCCCTGTCGTAAACTTGTCAAAACAACACCATCCTTCCTTGTGTGTCTCCTCTAGCTTGAGTGGCCTCTTGCGTCCCTCCCCTAAGACAGTGCCTGCATCCTAGAGAGAATATAAAGAGAACATAATTTAAGGGAAGACACAGTACATGGTTAGAACCAAGAAAAATGCGAAATAATGGAAATATCAGTGCTGAGAAGCCTAGGGGAGGGGCAGGCAGGAAAGAGTTCGTGAAACAGGTAAAAATCTTGAGTTGTGCCTTGAGGTAGCCAATACTTTCCATGGTTTATGTCTCATTTGAATTTTACAAAATCTTGTTAAAGATACTTTTCCTTGGAATGGAAGGGATTTTCATGGTCCGCTGTTGGATTCCACACCAGCCGCTGTGGGGCTCTCCCACTGCCTCCTTGGTGTGCCTCTTCCTCCCGGGGCCTCATAGTGGTGTTGTTTCCCAAGCCTAGCCTTCCTTTGGCCTCCCCCTCATCTCTCGAACCCCCTCCCTGGAGGCAGATTTGCTCTACTCACACAGGCTCCCGTCCCACCTCACCCCCTGCCATCACCATATACCCTCCCTTTTCCATGGCCTGTTTTTATGGCCACTTTGGTCCTGCTCAGCCACAGGCCTGACCTGCCTTTCTGGTCCCAACTCTGAAGCTGTTCTGTGAGATTCTCAGATCACTGAGGGATACGACTATATCTGTCTTCATTGCATCCCTGTAGGCTGCCACAATACTGACGTCCAGGAGGTGTTTCATAATGTTGATGGAGTGAATTAATTCACCTTCCTGTGGAATTTTTGTGATCTGCCTACTTCATTCTAGTTGTTTCTGTTAACCTTTGTTTTGGCCCTAATTCCTAATTATCTCTTTATTCATTAGCTTCTGGACATGTTTCTCTACCTCTGTGCTCTGCCTTTTTCTGGTCTTCTGTTCTTCATTCTTGATTCCTGGTATTTCCATACCCACATTTCATCATCATGCATCAGTGCTTTGACATTCTTTTGTTCCCCAAAATATGCAGAATCTAAAGACTTCATCTCAGTGAAGTTGGCCCTCCATTCCTATTTCTGCTTCTCTCCAGAAGGAAGCCTGCAGTGCACATGGCTGTGTGCCTGTCTGACCCAGCCCCTGAGTGTGTGTGCACTTACATCTGCTCCCCATCCCCTCCCCACCTCGGCAGCTGTGTACACATGGCTTTCAGAGTCCGATTCGAGCCCCGTCGCATTTCCAGACTCTCCTGTACTTTGCTTCATATTATCTGTTCTCCATTCTAAGCCCCCTCATCCCCATAACTTTCACTGTATATGTCATTCTTCTTCTAGCCATGCGACCCTGCCTTCGTGTCATTATGCCCCCAGGTCATGAGTCCCCTCAACAGTAACTGTGTCTGGTATATCATGTTTTTTTTTTTTTGTCAATATCTGCATAGTACTGGTGCACAGGTATTAATTTCTGTGGAATTGAATGAGATGTAGGAAATTGATAATGTGACAAAACAATGTCTGTAATACATTTTCTTTATTATTCTTTTAAAGAGTCTCAGGTCATCAGTCAGTGAAGGAATTCGGGCAGTAGATGAACGAATGTGTAAACAAGAGGACATAAGGAAGAAAAAGGTACCCTCCAGTAGATTTCTTATGCTGCATGCCAGTTGAAGCCCTCTCCTCTTGTCTCCGCGAACTTGTCAGCACTATTCAGCTTTTTTTCTTTTTTTTTTTTAATTTAGCTTTTTTTCAAAGCTCTCACGCATGTGCATTTTATGCATTATGTCACGTTATCTACCTGAAATAAGAAGACAGAATTTCAGAGGTACCCACACGATCTCAAGATCACCCACTTTTTCCAGAACAAGAAACAGTGATAACTGTTGTCAGTGCAGCGCTTGACAGTTAATGACTGTATAAATTGTCAGCGGCCCTGTAAAGAAAATAGGCCTATATTAGAGACTAGGGGAGAAGTGGGCTTTCCAAAGCAAACTCAGGATTCTGCCGTAGGTTTGCTGTTATTTTCTGATCCTGTGTTCTTTATGTTCTGGTGTTCACTTTAATTTTTTCAATTCCCAGTAGTTAGCATGCGGTGTTGGCTTAGTTTCAGGTGTGTGAGACAGGCAATGGCTCTGTACATCTGAGGGCTCACCCCGGGAGTGTGCCCCTTAGTGCTATCTCCAGTTCCAAGTGTCCCCGATATCATTCATGAGCATAACGATGTAGGGGCACAGCGGGCATTGGGAGTCTGGGCTTCTGACTCTCGCCTGCTGCTCTGTACAATGTTTTCTATGTGTATTATTAGCATATTTGTTAAAATCTCAGTGGGGAGAAGCCTGTTTGAGGGACCTTCTGTTTAATTCGCCTCTGGATCTCCTCACAGCTTTTGTCCAAAGAATGCTTGTCGTGCGCTTCCAGACAAAACAGTAAGCTTTGTGAGAGCAGGGTGTATTTCTTGCTTTATTTTCTCGTGCCCCCCCACCCCCCGTCGGAATGAATATCGAGCTCCCAGGGGTGTTCATTATTATTATTATTTATTGAATGGATGACTTTGTATTTTTTTGTTCTTTAAGGATGAAAGTTTTCATAATGTCCCTCAACCTCTTTGATAATATTTGTAGTGTAAAAGGTCTTTAATGATTTGGTGCTTGGGCATATAGGTATATGCACATGTAAACTGAGAGGGCCAGTACAATCGGAAGCCAAAGTTAAAACATGAATAAAGGGCCATAAGAAAACAAATGGAGGGGCGCCTGGTGGCTCAGTTGGTTAAACGTCCGACTCTTGATTTTGGCTCAGGTCATGATCTCAGGATCATGAGATTGAGCCCCGCATTGAGCTCTGTGCTCAGCAGGATGTCTGCTCGAGATTCTCTCTCTCCCTCTGCCCCTCCCCTGCACGCGCACATGCAGTCTCTCTCTCTCTCAAATAAACAAATCTTTTTTAAGAAAATAGGAAAGAAATGCCCATAGAAAGATTCAGGATGGGGAAAAAAAGAAATAAGAGTATAGAATATGAGAAAGCAAAGTCTAGGGTTTTTTTTTTCCTCTATAAACTTGCAATAGAATATGGAAGTATGCTTATTCTAGAACTAAGACTTGCATTCTTGAGAATTCTGTGTTTCATAGAAATATTCAAAATATAGCATGCCCTATATATTTGAAGTTAACTTTTGGTCTTATATTTTCCTGCATTTAGCATGGGAAATAAAGATGATTAAGAGTAAAGATGGTGACGTTTTTTGTTTGCTTAATTTTTATTTTTATAGATGTGTGTGTTGAGGCTTATACAAGTTATTTGATCAGTGGAAAAGATTGAAAAAATCTTAAATTCACAAAGTTCGAAAGAAACCTCTGCACTAGAAGCAAGCAGGTAAGCATTTTTTTTTAACTAAGTAGCACATAAATTAATACTTCACATCCAATCTAATTAGGCGGGGACGGCTTAGTTAGAATTCATTTCTGAACAAGAAGAAAATCCAGGTTTGTGGCTAGAATGTAGCTCCAGGAGAGTGGAGAGCATGAAATGGTAAAATCTATAACACGTTCCTATAAACGCTTTGGTTATAGACCACAGTTCCAACACGTCATTATGCTTGCAGTGTAAAAGTATATTTGGAATCACCTTCCCTGAGGACTAGCAAAGTCCTGTTGATCTTTAAGGCATACCTACCATTCATCTTGGTTTTTCTCCATCTCATTTTTTTCCCTAGACATGCCCAGAGTATTACCATTGATGTATTTTGCACCAGCATTATATTATTATGAAACAGTATAGGACATATCCAGTTGAAATTTACAAACAGGAAAGGAAAAACTTATGAAATAGGAAAAAGATGATGGCTCTCTTTGTTACACTGTGATTGTCTTGTTCCCTTCCTGGCGTGAATTTTCAATCATCCAGGGTAGATGAGTGACTCAGAAAATGAGTAGTTAGGTCCTGTCAGCACTGTGAGATGCACAGTGGTGCAGTGGGAGTAGCCGGGGCTAGTCCTACACATACCAGCTGGGCTGCCTGCGTCAAGGTCGCCTGGTGCCCTGAGTGCTCTGTTGTGTGACGCTAACAGTCCCTCCCCTTGCAGGCGGAGTTAGGTTTCTAAATTTTAGGAATTAAGGTTTTAGATTTGGAAGGAACTTGAGAGACCATATGCTCCGCATGTCTCATGATGGAGATTAAGAACGGACACATCCCAAAGGAACCGATTCTCTGGTCCTAGGTCTCTGTCCCCTTTCACATCAAGGCATTCAACTAAGTGGTCAGCCTCCACTGTGCTTGTGTCTCTAGCCCATTGCACTCGTGCTTCTGCCCCGTTCGTCCACACTTAGCAGACAGTCTGCACGCGGCCCTTCTGCAGCCCGTGTGTCTCCAGCGGCTCTGCTTCACTGCGGCCCTTGGCAGCGCCTGCAGCCCCTCCAGCCATGTCCACGATCGGCCCCTGGGGAGCTGGCCCTCCAGTGTTCTTCCCGTCTTTGCTGTTGCTGCTGTGCTCATCGGATAGAAACACCTCAGTGAGCTCTGTGTCTACAATCCTGTCCCTTTGCAACACTGTCCTTGATAAACAGACATTGTGCACTTTCTTGCTCAGAATTACCTTGGAGGACTTTTTTCTCCAGAAGAGCAGCTCTGAGCTCTAGAGTCAGGAAAGCCAGAGCAGCGTCAGTGCACAGTAAATCCATCATGCTCTGCCAGGCCCAGAAATGCCGAGAAAAGGATAAATAGGAAATGCACATGGGATCAGTCAGTAGAGGTTGGGATTAGGCTTCTGCATTGGTCGTGCCAAGCGCTTGCCTTCCCTCCACACCAGTTCTGATGCTCTGGGATGGGGCACACCATGGCAGGTCTCCAGCGATTTTGGGTTTTCTTACAGTGTGTTTCCTTACTACCTGACTGCCCATCCTCAGATGTGGGATGCCTCATAGAGCCCAGCAGGGGCTTTGGGGCCTTTGTTGTGTGTTTTTTTTTCTTTCACTGTTCGACTTCCTTTTGAATGGGGTTGACGCTTTCTAATGTGGGGGGCAAGAGGGAAGTGTATCCAGTCCACTTGATGGCAGATGCACTGTGAGTGATTTCTCACCAGCTCCCGGAGCACCGAGCTTGCTCTTTCTGCCGTTGGGTAAATTTAAACTTGGAGTCCGCTGCTCTGAGCGATTTCCCAGGTTGCTGCTAGGCGGTCAGTTTTAGCTGATTGAGGAGACAGCAGTAGTTGGTACTGGGGAGGTACTTGGGAGGGAGAATGAGGCAGGCAGAGAAGAAGAGGGGGCTTCGGGTATGAACGGTAGGACAGGGCAAGAGAGAGGAGGGGGTTAGAGAATGGGAGAAGAAGGGAGAAGAAGGGCACAAATGGGAGAGCCCGAGGAACGTGGAGGAATCATGCAGTTGTACCCACACTGACCTAAAATAGCTCCATCCCCTTGCCTGGGCCCTGTGGCCCGGGCCAGGCTGCGTCGGTGGCTTCTACGACCTCCCCGCTCCTCACCCCTTGCACTGGGGCCTGCTGCACAGACAGTTTGTCATGAAAATTGATGGCGTTCAGGTGCAGGTGCCTGAGCGCTGTAAGGCATGTGGGGCGGTGGGGGTGGCAGGTTTTTAACTTTGGGAATTACATTTCTCTAATTGTCTCTACTAGCCCTCTCTGGACTAGACAGATTTTGGAGAGAATTGCCACAGAATTTAACCAGTTACACTTTCATGCTGTTCAGAGCAAAGGCATGCCTCTTCTGGACAAAGTAAGACCAGCAAGTGTTGGTTTCGATTTTCAATTTGCTGTTTGCGAATTTCCTGGATGATTTTGGTTTGACCTAGCATTGCCCCTGATAATTGCTACTCTACAGGATTTTGAAGCTAGCTTTGAATTCTTTTTTTTTTTCAGTGTCTCCTGCTTGGGACCCTGCTTTCATTATGTCACACTAGATAGATTTTGTGTAAAGACACAAGCGTAGTCTCCAAACTATGCAAGTAAAATTAATTCTGAATTTCATGTAACTTGACACATCATATGATGTAGTCAGAGTTCATTTATCCAAAGCCCTTGACTGGGTTTAAATGCACGTTTGTCAGATTTACTCCGTAGCTTAAGAGGCAAATAACTTTTTGTCATTCCGTAATTGTCTGAACTTCACTTTGATGAAGCCGACTTACTTTCAAAGAAATCATAGGGAGGGAACGCCTCAGTGGCTCAGTCAGTTAAGCCACTGCCTCTGGCTTGGGTCATGATCCCAGGGTCCTGGGATTGAGTCCCACCTTGGGCTCCTTGCTTGGCAGGAAGCCTGCTTCTCTTTCTGCCTGTGTCTCCTTGTGTGCTTGTGCTCTCTCTCAACAAATAAATAAATAAAAACCTTTAAAAAAAAAGAAAGAAAGCAATCATGGGGAGAAGAGATTCATTGTTATTCTCTAGGAAATGTTGGGATTTTAATCTTACATATATTCTGGTAGAATTAGAGGCTCGCTTTATATATATAACACATATGTATATAAATTATACACATATATTTGAGCTTTTAGAAACTGTGGTACCTGAACCTTCTTTCCTGATTTCTCTGTTCTTGCAGCGTATAGCCCACATTACGGCCATGCTGCAGCAGTCCCTGGGAGGCCTGCTGCTAGAAGGGCTTCAGACTTCCAATGTGGACATCATACGGCACTGCCTCCAGACTTACGCTACAATTGACAAGACACGGGATGCAGAGGCGTTAGTCGGTCAAGTACTGGTGAAACCATACATGGATGAGGTTTGTGCCCCCATGCACCTCATTCCACAAACACAGAGCATCTAATCTGGCTTTGTTTCTTGACTGGGTGCGAGAGAGCTCAGGGCTCTTCCTTGAAGATGCTCTTAGTTCCTGATCTTCTGGTTGTAAGAAAAGGTTGGTCCCGCTTGGTGCCCATCAGCATGGCAGGAATCAGGCATGCGCTCTGGTCTCTTACAGTGATGCCATAACTCAGGGATCATCTTAATTTAGTAGGGGTGAGGGACTTGCCTAGGAAGAAGGTATGGATCAGAACATTTTCAGGTCAATTTCCATTTCCATAAGTTATACGTTAATGAAGTTGCCGAAAAGCGTGACCCCACCAAGGCACCCGTGCCCACTGGAGGAGCTGGAAGACAGCTCTGTGCGCAGGGAAAGTCTGTGAGGGGAAGCGTCTTCGCAGAATTGATGTGGCCTAAGTCTTGAAGACCATGGGGGAGTTTGCCAGGCTAGGAAGGTGGGAGGGAGGGAATATTCAAAGATAAAGGGCTTTGAAGGGCGAGTTAGCCGGGTAGTACCTTAAGTCCAGAACTTGGTTATCCAGTGTTCTTGACCTATAAGGATACAGTAAAATACAGGGAGTCAGTGTATCCTGCCTCTGAGCGGCCGGAGTATGGGCTGCACCATGTGAGGCCGCCAGCAATCAGCAGCTTCCAACTTAGAGAGCGTCGGTTTCATCTAGTTCAAGCGGACAGAAGTCATGAAGCCAGTCTCAGCGTTTGAGGGCTTTCTTCCAGTCACCTGCCAGTGCGAGTGTTCTTTCTGTCTGGTAAGTATAAAGCTACCCACCATGACTTCAGGATGAAAGGCTTCCAGTTTTAAAACGAGACAGTATCCCAGTGATAGAAATGAAATTGAAGGATTAATTTCAGTAATCTTCTCAGCTTCATTAAGACTACTAAAAGTAAATGATCTGTCAGTTCTTTGTATGTATCCTATTATAGTTCATAGCTCTCTCTGTGGGGGTGAAAAAGATCACATTATTCTTTGTCACTAAATGAAAATATTTTAGTTATTTAATTTATGCCCTTTTCATTGAACTGAATCTAATATGCTAAATTGGGGAAGTACTTTATGTTTCCATGTCATTAAATGAACTGTGGCCACGTTTGTATTTTAAGTTTGTATGCTTGTCATTCACCTCCTGCAACTCAGCCTCACCAAAAAAAATTAAATACTAAAGCAAAATAAGATGTGTTTTCTTCCATCACTTTCCATCTCAGCCCTTTCCCTGTTCTGGAGACGGTAGAGGATAAGGCCAGGGTGAAGATGATACAGAGCTGTTGTCTGCAGATACAGTATTTTGCTTTTAAGCTCAGAAGGGAAGCAGATGAGTGTGTGTGATGTTTTAGCTTCAGGCCAGTCTCTGTCCCTCAGCCTCTGTGTCCCCCAGGGTTGGAGCAGTATTCCCAAATCCCAGGACCTAGATTTTCATGCCAATGTTACTTACCTCCTGTTTAGAAAGCATACTGAGTGGGGAGGAGGAAGGACGAAGTGCATTTTTAAGGTTTACACGATTCTTTTCTCTGTAGTGTATAGTTCATACTTCTCTTTTAGGTGCTTTAAAAACAAACAAAAACACAAACAAACAAACAAATAAATAAATAAAAATAAAACGCTCTTCCTTCTGCTAGGTGATTGTAGAGCAGATCGTTGAGTCTCATCCAGACGGCCTGAAGATCATGTATGCTAATAAGTTCCTGGAGTTCGTTCCTCACCACTGCCACCTTCTTCGAGAGGTCACAAGAGGAGCCATCTCAAGGTGACGTAAAATGCTGTGTATGCACCTGAGCTCAGTTTAGTGACCACCTGTCACCTCCTCATGTGCCGCTGATCCCTGGCTGTCCTGTCTGACCCGGGAACGTGGGAACGTGTGCTCTTCCCTATTTGTTACCAGTGCTGTGAGGCAGGTGTCACTTGCCTGGGTTTACAGGGAAGGGAATGAAGAGTGGGGACGTATCTCAATGGTGACATTTGTGTGACTCCAGAGCCTCTGCTTTTCTCTTGTCTATACTGTCTCCTTAACCAGGCTCAAAATCAAAATTGGTTTCCTTCCATTATTGTGATGTCATCATCGGTCTAGAAATACCAATTCATTTTAATTCAACATGTTTTATACTGATGGCAATTAAAGTCATGAACGGTTTTCCCTCCCTCTCTTATTTCATTTCCATGGCTTTCCAGTTCTGTTTCATGAATATCCCATTACCTTCCACCATCTCCATCATCCCAGTCCAGACCTTTGTTGCCTTTTGTTCGAGGGTAGCGGGCTCTCCCCACCTGGTCTCCCAGCTCCACCTGTCCCTCTTCATTGCAGCCCTCAGCTGTCCCACCTGCCCAGAGCTCTTCAGCCTTCCTGAGTCGCTCGTGGCTTCTCATCGCCCACAGAAGAGCATCCAGTCTTCCTGGTGTAACCTGTGACCGTTGGTGCTTGAGTCCTAGTGGTTCTCCGCTGTAGAACTTTCTACTGTGGAACTTTCCCCCATACCACTATGGTTCCTGGCCAGACAGGAGCACTTGACCTTCCCTAACACACCTGGTACAGAAGATCCCTGACTTCACCTTGGTTCAGTTTATGGTTTTTTTGACTTTTTATAATAATGCAGAAGTGATATGCATTTAGTTTGGATCTTTTCCCAGGCTGGCGATCTACAGTAGGGTCCTCTTTTGTAATGCTGGGCAGAGGCAGCGAGCACAGCCCCCAGGCAAACCACGTGATCACGAGGGTCAGCAACCAACACACTTGAACCGTCCTGTTCTGGCTTTCAGTGCAGTGTTCAGTAAGTTACATGAGATACCAGACACTTTATTGTGAAATAGGCTTTGTGTTAGAGGATTTTGCCCAACTGTGCAATACTGTAAGTGTTCTCAAGACATTTAAGTTTGGCGGGGCTAAGCTCTGATGTTCAGTCGCTTAGGTGTTTTCCATGCATTTTCAACTAAAGAGATTTCCAGCTGAACAATGGGTTTATTAGAAGCCGAGGCCGTCATAAGCTGAGGAACATCTGTCTATACTGTGCGCCTCTGTGTTTTCCTTCATTGCTTCCTGTCTCTTATTCCTTTGTCTTTCTGTTGATCTGTCACTCCACATGAAGCTCCAGTCAAATACAACTTCTTTTTTTTTAGGTTATTTATTTATTTACTTATTAGAGAAAGCATAAGCAGAGGGGGAGGCAAAGAGTGAAGCAGGCTCCCCACTGAGCAGGGAGCCCGATGTGGAACTCAATCCCAGGACCCTGAGATCATAACCTGAGCCACCCAAGCGCCCCCAGGCTATGGTTATTTCAAGAAAAAGTCCTATTTGTGAATTCTTCATCTAGTGAAGATGAATTAAAATCAGAAAGTCAACTCTGCCACCTTTAAAAACCCAGGAACAGAAAAAAATTCCACGAGCAGATATAACCCTATCCACAATAAATCACTTTCAATCCAGTCCTGAAAACTAATACAGAGTAGGAAGAAAGCATTACAGAAAAATTTTGTTTTCATTAATCAAGCTGGAAAATAACGGGCCTTACATGAATGCCCTTTAGGAAGGCAGTTCTTATAGTTTTATGTTGATAGAAACTCACATTACATTTGAAATGCATGTTAAAACCATGACTGTAGATTAACTACCACTTTCAGTCGTCAGAAGATGAAAAATGGTCAAGAGTCACCCAAACTGAATGCTGGTTCCTCCTGGAAAATGTGTTCCTAAATATTTTCCCCCTGAACTACTGTGCTCTTTCTGTATCTTACACAGCAGACACTGCGATGCACAAACACATCCAGAAGGCCTTTGAGGGCTGACAGCCTGCTGGAACAATGAGGAATTCACCTGGGTTTCTGCCTTTCTGCCGGGCCCAGAAAGTTCTGGGTAACCCAGGTGACGTGTCATGAGAATACATGTGTAGCTCACACCATATGTATTATCTCCTCAGGGTAGACACCAAAATCCATGTTCCTATATGAAAATCCGAGATGCGTACAGAAATCAAGAGTGATTCTGTCATCTTGAAAGAAAAACACACTGTTGCGCTGCCACATGCCTCGTTTCTCCTTGAGTGACTGCAGGAAGTAGCGATTGCAGTCAGAAATCTCAGAAAGAAAAATTAGAGTAAGGGCAACACCTGAAGTTTATTCCTGAAAATACTTGGAGAACGACTGTGACCAATAAACCAGGGCTTAGTTCATGAGACTGTCAATGAGCTTATAACATCCCATGTCCTGTTCAAACCCTCATGTCTGGGAGATGGAGGGACGTCTTCATCTTCCAGAGCTACTATTAGGGAAAAAGGTGGAGACAATACTGACTGAGTCCCTACTTCAGCAGGAGAGCCAAAAACACCTTGCCCCTCCATAATCCCAAATGAAAATAAACATCTCGGGGCGCCTGGGTGGTTTAAGCTTCTGCCTTTGGCTGGGATCAAGCCCCACGTCGGGTTCTTTGCTCAGCGGGGAGCCCACTTCCCTCCTTCTCTCTCTGCCTGCCTCTCTGCCTACTTATAATCTCTGCCTGTCAAATAAATAAAATAAATAAAATCTTTAAAAAAGAAGAGAAAAGAAACATCTCATTTTACTAGTGTGCAGCAGTGACTATGCAGGAGAAATTATTATTATTTTATTATTAGATGATATATTATTATTATTATTATTGTACTATATTGTTAACCTTTTGAATTCGGACACCTAAAATTTTTAATAAAATATGAAGGCCTTTTTTTTTAAGATTTTATTTATTTGAAAGACAGAGATCACAAGTAGGCAGAGAGGCAGGCAGAGAGGGGGAAGCAGGCTCCCCACTGAACAGAGAATCCGATGCAGGACTTGATCCCAGGACCCTGGGATCATGACCTGGGCTGAAGGCAAGAGGCTTTAGCCCACTGAGCCACCCAGGCGCCCCCTGAAGGCTTTTTTTTTTTTTTTTTTTTTAAGATTTTACCTATTTATTTGACAGAGAGATCACAAGTAGGCAGAGAGGCAGGCAGAGAGAGAGAGAGGAGGAAGCAGGCTCCCCGCTGAGCAAAGAGCCCGACATGGGACTTGATCCCAGGACCCTGAGATCATGACCTGAGCCGAAGGCAGCGGCTTAACCCACTGAGCCACCCAGGCGCCCCATGAAGGCTTTTTTTAAAGAACAAAAACTTCAGACTATATCTTTATCCTATCAGTTCCCACTACAACTGGCTTCTGTCTTGGCCAACATTTAGCCATTCAGATAAAGTCCGTATTTAGTGCTTCGTGTGTATGCATGTGTAAAATAAGCGGACAGTCATAAATCTTTAAGATTGTGTATAATAACCGTGAAATAAGGATTCTTGATACACAAGGTCTCGTCTGGGGAAAACAGCTGGAGAACAGTATGCAGTTTTCAAATGACGAAGGGGAAATACGCATTCGGTTATGAGAAAGGGAAGGAGAACAAGACCAAATATTAATAAAAGGGAAAAAAGCTTTTTCTGCCATCTTTCCGTGCCGCAGTAACAGTGTGAACAAATGTCCCACAGATGCCCTCAAGAACATTAACACTGCTGAAAGGGGGGGCGAAGGTCAGGTTCTTAGGAGGCCCTGCACCAAAGTCATCGTCCCGTTTCCTCACTGTGATGACGAAGCATGAGTACATTGGCAAATTTGAAATTATTGATGACCACAGAGCTGGGAAAACTGCTGTGAACCTCACGGGCAAGTTAAACAAGTGTGGCATGACCAGCCCTAGACTTGTATAACTGAAAGATCTAGAAAAGTGGCAGAATATTTCCATCCCCTCAGTTTGGTTTCACTGCATGGAAAAATTCTTCTGGCATCATGCACCATGAAGAAGGAAGAATCCAGGCAGGAGGGAAAATCCTGGGATTCCTTTTTCCTAGAAATATAATATACATGGCACGTGAAATGCCTCAATGGGGAAAAAAAAAGGAAAATAAATTACAGTCAACTAATGTTTGACAAGACTCCCAAACAATTCAATGGGGGTAAGAACAGTATTTTACTCCCAAGCAGCCACATGCAAATAATGAAACAGGAGTCCTGCCTAACACCATACAGAGAAAATAACCCCAAATGCATCAAAGACATAAGTGTAAGCATTAAAATGATAAAGTTCGAGATGCCTGGGTAGCTCAGTTGGTTGGACGGCTGCCTTCTTCTCAGGTCATGATCCTGGAGATCCCGGATTGAGTCCTAAATCAGGCTCCAAGCTCCACAGAGCTTGCTTCTCCCTCTGACCTTCTCCTCGCTCATGCTCTCTCTCATTGTCTCTTTCTCAAATAAATAAAATCTTTTAAAAAATAAAAATAAAGTAAAATGAGAAAGTTTTCAGAAGAAAACACAAAGGTAAATGTTAGTGGTCTTGAATCTAACAACGGCTCCTCAGCCAAACACCAAAGTACAAGCAACTTAAAAAAAATAATAAACAAATAAATGGGACTCAACCAAAATATCTCAGTTTTGTGCTTCCAAGGACCCCATTGACAAAGTCAAAAGACAAGCCACTAAATGGGAGAAAATATTTGCAGGTCATATATAAGGAACATGCATTCAGACTGTGTGAAGAATTCTTTTTTTTTTTTTTTAGATTTTTTTTATATTTATTTGAAAGAGAGAAATCACAATAGATGGAGAGGCAGGCAGAGAGAGAGAGAGGGAAGCAGGCTCCCTGCTGAGCAGAGAGCCCGATGCGGGCCTCGATCCCAGGACCCTGAGATCATGACCCGAGCCGAAGGCAGCGGCTTAACCCACTGAGCCACCCAGGCACCCAAGAATTCTTACAACTCAAATAAAAAGACAACCAAGTTAAGAAATGAGCAAAGAGGGGCGCCTGGGTGGCTCAGCGGGTTAAGCTGCTGCCTTCCGCTCAGGTCTTGAACTCAGAGTCCTGGGATCGAGCCCCGTGCTTTCTGCTCAGCAGGGAGCCTGCTTCTTCCTCTCTCTCTGCCTGCCTCTCTGCCTGCTTGTGATCTCTCTCAATAAATCTCTCTCAAATAAATAAATAAAATCTCTTAAAAAATGAGCAAAGAACTTGAATATACATTTCTCTAATATTCAAATGTATACATTAATATATAAATGTATATATAAATATATTTTACATGATCATATATTTATATAAACATATTTATGTAAATATATTTACATTCTTAAATATGTATTTAAATATAAATAAAATATGAAATATATAATATATATTTAAAGATACATATAAGGTATATATAAAATATATGGGACAATAAGCACGTGTAAATATGCTCAACATCACTAATCATTCGGGAAATGCAAATCAAAACCATGGTGAGATACCACCTCCCACCCACGTGGATGGCTACTATCAAAAACCCCAAAAGCAGGTGTTGGAAGGATGTGAAGAGCTGGAACCTGTAAATTGCTGGTGGGCTTGGAAAATGGCACAGCCACATTAGAAATGGTTTAGTAGCTCCTCAAAATGCAGAACACAGAGTTGCCATATGACACACCAATATCACTCCTGTGTATAGAGCCAAGAAAAAAACTATGCCCACACAAAAACTTGTGCATGAAGGTTTAGGGTTTATTCGTAATAGCGAAAAGGTGAGAACAACCCTGATGTTCATCAACTGATGAAGAGATAAATAAAATGTGATCCATCCAGCCTGTGGAATATTATTCAGCCTTGAAAAGGAATAGAATTTTGATATGTGCCACGACACAGAGGAGCCTTGAAAACATTCTGCTGATTGAGAGAAGTCAGTCACAGAAGACCACGTATTGCATAATTTGATTTATATGGAATTTCCAGAATAGCTAAATCTACAGAGACCGAAAGTAGATTAGCGGTTGCCTAAGACTGGTGGTGATGGCTAAAGTTTTCTTTTGAGGATGATGAAAATGTGTAGGTAGTTCAGTATAGTATAGTTAAATATAGTGAAAGCCATTAAATTGTCCACATTAGATGGTGAGTGGTATGGCCTGTGAATTATATCTCAATTAAGCTGTCATCGAAAAATGCAAAGAACTTCTCTATTTATCAAGTACAAAAAGAATGAACTTGATTAAAAACATCAAAAATGGGGAAAATAAAAACAAAATAAGATGGGAGGAATAAAATTATGACTGTTTATCATTAATTTAAATGTGTACAGACTGACTTTTTCTATTAAAGCGCCTATCAGGAGGTTACAGATCCACGCTGTTCAAGAAACATACTTAAAATGCAAAAGGGATTGAGAATGTATCAGGTGAGGAGATACCATGCAAAAGAGAAAGCCGGAATGGCAAAATTCATCGCAGACAAGTTGGGTCTAAAGTTATAGGTACTAAGATGAAGAGGGACATTTTTAAAGGCAGAGTTTGGAAAGAAGGTGTAAAAGGTATAAGCAGGTATACATCTAACAACATAATACCTGAAGACTCTAAAAATGCAATAACAAGGTAAAATTTTAGCTTTTCAAATGGGAGTATCTACTAGAAGGAGGGAAAAACAAGGACACACAGAAAATAGACATCCTGGGGCGCCTGGGTGGCTCAGTGGGTTAAAGCCTCTGCCTTCGGCTCAGGTCATGATCCCAGGGTCCTAGGATCCAGCCCCACATCGGTCTCTCTGCTCCGCGGGGAGCCTGCTTCCTCCTCTCTCTCACTCTCTGCCTGCCTCTCTGCCTACTTGTGATCTCTGTCTGTCAAATAAATAAATAAATAAAATCTTAAAAAAAAAAAAGAAAATAGACATCCTTATTTCCCTCGGAAAACATTTCTTTCTTACACCTAAGGAAAGCCATATTTGTAAAGATTAATTGCATACTAGGCAACAAAGTAAACCTTTACAAGCCTTCCAAATTAAAGATTTAAAGAACAGTTCTTTGATCACAATCCAGTAGAATCAGAATTAGATAACCTGGTAACAAGAAATTGAAACTACATACAAGTTAAGAAATACAGTCTTCAGTCAAAGAAGAAATCATAAGATGACTGAAGAAAATCTTGAAAGCAATGGAAAGGAGACTATTTCATACCAAAACTTACAGAAGACACCAGAAGTTATACTCTAAGGAGACTTTAGTGTCAAATGTCTTCAATTTCAAACATTTTTTTAAATAAAAGAAAGTACTCATTTAAACCCATCAGAAAAGGGCAGCTCAATCCAAAGAAAGGAAGTAGTTATAATAAAGATAAATTTTTAAACTAATTAAAAATATCAGGGGCAAATAAACTCAAAGTTGTTTCTATGAAAGACTAATGAAATAATAATAATAAAAAAAAACTTCACATGCCCTATTAAGGATAAGAGAGGGGGAAGATGGGGTGTGGGAGGAGGTGGGGAGAGGGAAGGGGAATGGGGAAAGGGGGGTTTCAGGGAGGAGGGGACAGAGAGAAGGAGAGAGTTGCAAAACAGATAAGAATTGGGAACAGAGATATAAAAGCAAATGCATAATATAAAAGAATCACTAAACTGCAAGGCACTTTATACTAATCAATTTGATAACCTAAAAGAAACGATGATTTCCTAGGAAAACAAAATCATCCAAATGATTCAAGAATGGAAAATTAAGAAGATGAGTTCCAAGATCAGACAGGTTTGCAGCTGGATAACTGTCATTCTACTGTTAAATGGCAACAGGCAATTAAACAATAATAAGTCAATTCACTTGATGAAGCTGAGCACAATTTTAATACCCAAACCTGAGAGGGAGGAACGGGGAAGCTATTAACAAATCTGGCTTAGGACAGATTAGTTAACAGAAACTGAACTAATGTTAGCAAATAACAGAAGTCAGGCATCTATCAAAGGACTATATCCTGAGACCAACTTGGATTCATTCCAGGAAAATAAAGGGAGCTCAAGACCAGAAAATCAATAAGATTTACCTCATCACTAAATTAACTGTGAAAAAACTCTTAAGACCATAGCAATAAATGCATTTGATAAAAAAATAAAGGCACCTGATAAAAGGTGAGCAACCATTCTTTATAAAAATGAAGATAAAAACAGAAGGACGTTATGCAGGAGGGATTATTAACTGGGAAGCACTAGATCAAGAGGTAGATAAAATGAGCCCATATTTGTTAAACAGTGACAGAGCCCCATGCGTGCATGGATAGAGGCGAATGAGCTCATGGATGAGCACCAGGCTGTCAACAGGTATTATAGGGACAAAGGCAGCGGTGAGGAGAGGAGAGTCTTAACAACAGGGAAGAAGGTAAAAGGAGGATTGAAGTTAAAAATTGTGCATGATACAAACACATGCAAATAAGACCGGATATTTTCCGGTATATAGTTTTTTAAAACCCTGCACACATTACTGGAACTGCCAACTCTTGCTTTCAGCTCCACAGCCCTCGCGTGCTTTCCCAGTACCAGGATGCAGGGGTAGATCCTTCGTTGGTGACATCCTATGTCATTGTACTCCTAAAGGGACAGGTGAAACAGCGCAGGGGCTTGAGGTCGGAACTTAGGCATCGCTGCGCCCACCCCAGCTCCCTGCTCGTCCAGCCCCCACTCTGAAGCGGCGGGCACTTGGAGCTGTTAAGAAGCAGGGATCTGAGCAGTTCTCTGGTTTCCTCTGGAGCCATCTGCATCCATCATATTTCCCACAGCTCTCCCCGAGTGTTGGTGCTGGCTCCCCCCGAGTATTCCTTTAACTCCAGGCATACCCTTCTTATGACAGCACCTAGTACTCCCCGTCACAGTGCTCTGTCTGTCACATGCATCCATTGATCAACTTTGTGCTGTTTGAGGGCTGGAGCCCCCTCCTGTTAACTTCTCAAGTCCGTTTCTAATGCAGCAGCACCTGGCACTTAAGCACCCTGTCAGTACCTGCCAAATAAATGAAATGTACTCAAAACATAGTATGAAGTCTGCGTTCTGAAACTCCTTTATGGAGCTGTTTGCTATCATTTTCCCAGGCAATTAAAAAAATTTCCAGCCTTGCTGCCAACAACCTGAAGGGGTAAAGGAATGCCGGGATGCCCCATGGGACATGTCACTCTGGATGGTCCTTCAGCAGCAGGGACTTAGATAGCACTCTTCCAAACCCAGCAGGATGGTGGAATGGGTACGTGGCTGAGTGCCTCCTGGGTCTGACCCTGTGTGACGCCACCCGGTGCCTGCAGCTGCCCTCTGGAAGGTGTTGCTTTTGCGGCAGAGCCAGAGGGCACCAAGCATGTGTCTGTCTCCAAAGTCCTGGGCACCACATCACAATGCCTTCCTGAGAAGCAGAATCAAGGACAGTTGCTGATCTTCATTCCTTCCCACCAAAGGTATCTCATACACATCTTTGGAAGTTGGAGCCAGGGGGTGCCTGGGTGGCTCAGTCGGTTAAGTGTCTGCCTTCAGCTCAGGTCATGATCCCAGGGTCCTGGGATCGAGTCCCACACATTTGCCTCCCTGCTCAGCAGGGAGCCTGCTTCCCCTTCTCCCTCTGCCATTCCCCCCACTTGTGCTTTCTGGCTCTCTGTGTGTCAAATAAGTGAATAAAATTTTTTTAAAAAGTTTGGGCCATACTCTAGCCATTCTACTTTCCCTGGGGTAATTTGCCACCTCCCTGAATTTACCTGAATCTTTCCCAAAATCTACTTATCTTCCAGCCTTCTTGACCATAATGAGTCTATAAATTTTCAATAGACAGTGTGAACTTACACTTGCTAATATTTACATAACATGCACCTCTTTCGATCTCAAAGAAAAGCTTTGCACTGCAATGGTCTCTAATCTCCAATTAGGTTCTGTTCCGGGATCCCACTGGAATTCTACGCGCCTGTCCCCTAAGATCCCATAAATTGTCGTCCAGTTTCCCAGCCAGCCAAGGAAAGCACATGGGAAATCTTGCTGAAGTATGAGTAAGAGCCAACGAAAGGGAACATATTTATCTGCCTCGAATGCTGGGACCTGAGGAAAGCAAGTTTCATTACAGACAAATCAGGAAGGAGGTGCAGATTGCTTTTTATGTCACTCTGGAGTGGAGGTCTGCCATTGATCATTAAGGCCATTTCCTGCAATGCACTCACCAAAGTGATACTCACTTCGGAGTGGAGAAAACAGGAAATGGCCAAGGGGAGCTCTGCTTACACTTTACACTCTCAGCATTTATTTGTATTATTTTCTTTATAGGGCAGTATAGAGACTTGAGACCACATTGAAAAAGCAAAGCTTGTCATCCTGTGGCCTTGGGTCAAGAATAGAGATAGTGCTGCTCATGTCAGTTTCAACCTCCAGTGGCCAAGGGTTTGATCTGATGCTCTTTCAAGTTTTCACCATAGCCTTTCTCAAGCTCAATGGCCAATAATCCCACAGGAGGAGATTTTAGGGCCCTCTCAAACTTCTGTTTTGCTATCTCTCCCCAGCCTGCTTCCTCTGCAAAAGTCACCACTTTGCCTGTGCATCTACCACCTCTTAGAGCCTTTGGAATCAGCCACGAATTGCAGTGCTGATTCCTTCCATGACCACATATTGTTTACAGGAAAACTCTTCTTCGTTATGCCTTGCCAGTCAGAGTGACGGTTTCATCCGCAACCTGGACCAGGTTCGGGAATGTTCTACACATAAATGTGAGCAAATGTCTTCTGTATTGAGAGACATGTACAATCTGTAAATGGAATCTATTGAAAAACCAGTACATAGGGTACACATATGTCCTGACCCAGCTGGAAGGAGGCAATTCATTTCTATCTTTCAGAAAATTGGTGTAACACATTGATTTTCATAACAAAGAAAGCAGTTTTGTGTCCTCTACCAAAAGACTGTCATAGTAAGCAATAAATTGCCTCTTTGGGGTGAACAAATTAATAAGATATTTTCTAAATTTCAAAATAACAAAGACAGAACGATGTCTGTAATGCTAAGTGCATCCCCTTAGTGGCAGGGCACTGTGTCATGGACCACCTGAGCAATGACACATGGCGGCCGGTAGTCTGATTTGTACATCAATTCACCTGGCAACCTGTTAAAAGAAAGTCTTGCACATGACAAGCTTTCAATAAGACACTGACAAGATGGCCAGGAAGCCCCCTTAGCTGGCTTTTTCAGGTGTCCAGACATCTAGTCAACCTACCTCACCAACTCATCACCATGCTTACTGGAGTAAACCCAATCTCTTCCTTCCCCCCTGGAGATGGGAGAAGAGCCACTCACACGTTTGTATGGAATTCTCATTCCCCCTCGCTCTGTCCCCACATGGCGCTGTCCGTGTAATAAATAAACAAATCTTTATGTCACCCGGAAGTTCCTGGGTCACAACTCGGACAATTTTGGGTCACTACAGCCTTTTGTTTTTCTCTCCACCTTAAGCCTTCTGGGCGACCAACAACTATCTAAAACTCATGTTGCTGCCATATGCTGTTGTTCTGCTTCATCTTCCCAGTAAAGTTCAGTATTTTTCCCTAAAGTTTGGTTTATCAGTATCTCCAGCGTCTATCTCCAGCTAGGGTCATGATCCCAGGTCCTGGGATCAAGTCCCACTCTGGACTTCCTGCTCTGCGAGAAGCCTGCTTCTGTCTCTGCCTCCCATCTCTTATGAATAAATAAAGAAAATCTTTAAAAAAAATTAAAAAAACCATTTCTATCTTCCCACTTTTAAAGATTAATTCTAGGAATTATTGCTATAAATCCAGTGTCCTATCTCTTTCTTAAAAAGTCTTCTCCAGGGCACCTGGGTGTCTCAGTTGATTAAATTTCTGACTCAAAATTTTGGCTCAAGTCATGATCTCAGGGTCATGGGATTGAGCCCTTAGTGAGGCCTCTGTGCTCAATGGGGAGTCTGCTTCTCTCCTTTTCCCTTTGCCCCACCCCCCCTACTCACATGTGCACACACGTGTTGTCTCTCTCTCTCTCAATAAATAAATAAACAAATCTTTAAAAAGTCTTCTCCAAAGGGAGTTTGACAAATAGTCCAGTAAGGGGCTGGAAGAAAATATTATAAGTTTTATTCATATTTCATGTCATCCATTTAACTGTTTAGCTTTTGCATGCCTTTTATAATAATTTAGTAGAGTAGTAGAGTTTATAATTTATCAAAAATTTGCTTAAATTTGTGCTATGTCCGCAAATATTTTTTGTATGTATGTATGTATGTATGTATGTATGTATGTATGTATGTATTTTTGTGAAAGAGAGGTGCACAGTAATAAAAGGAGATCACTGCTCCAGGGACCCAGATATTTCCCCAAGTCCTGTTTCCTTCCATTCCCTCTGGGCTTCATTAGACCCCCTTAACACCAATCTTGTCCCTAAAACACGCCCTCTGCAGCACCAAGTTCAAATGCTTAACTCGGGCCATCACTGCAGGCTGTACCGGGATGACCTTAGGGAAAAGGGTGGTGGGTCTCACGGGTTAGCTGTGTCACCTCCATGAACAGTCCTTTGTTCTGAACAGCTAGTGCAGCCCACGTTTGCAATCACAGGCTCTGGCACCAGAGTGGGCGTAGATCCCAGCTGGCCCCTCAGTAGCAATATGGCTTTGGGAAAGTTGTGTCATTTCTGGCCCAGACTTAAGGCTCATCCATAACGTGGAGGAGAAGACAGTGTGACCCTCAGTGGGCTGTTGAAAGGATCACGAGATGGTTCGACTCAGGTGCTCCGAGGTAGCCAGCACACAGTAGGCCCACAGTAGAACAAAAAGTTGTTCTATTGATCTTATAGTTACTATTACTCCTACTAACAAAACTAACTGATCATTTGAGATGATTTTCAAGCGAAGTGTCTTCGCCTGGATTTCTAAGATTAACCTACTTCAAAATGAATTCTGCTCTACTGTGAAAAACGAGCTAACCAGCAGGTTTCTTCTGCATCTTTTCTGAACTTTTTAGGATCCTCTCTAGAGAAAGGTTCTAAAGGAAGGCAAAGTGCAGAAATACTCTTGCTTCAAAGGATGTGTAGGAAATGATTAATTTTGCCAAAAAACAGTGCCTTGAACATAAAAGATGTTTGACGAAGCTCACTGTAGACAGTGTATCCCTCCAGGATTCATAAGTTGAAAACTCAATGTCCAAAGGGACATAACTAGGAGATGGGGTCCTTGGGAGATGTTTAGGTCATGAGGGTGGAGTCCTCATGGGCGAGATTAGTGTCTCCATAAGAGAGACCCCACAGAGATCCCTCGCCTCCTCCACCTTGGAGGTTATAGGGAGAAGATGGTCATCTGTGACCCAGGAAGTGGGCACTTGAACAGACACGGAATCTTCCAGGGTCTTGATCGTAGACTTCCCAGCTTCCAGAACTGAGAGAAATAAGTATGTCTTTAAAGCACCTAGTTTATGGTGCTCTTGTTACATCAGCCCAAACTAAGGTAAAGCTTGTCTCTTATACTGAAAAATAACACAAATGTTAACAACAATTTAAAAAAGGAACATTGTGGCCAATGACATGTAAGGAACATCATCTCTCCTCTACAGAGCCAAGAGCTTAATTAGTTTCGGGCAACTCAGTAGAGTATGATTAAACCAAAGAGCAGCAAGATGTCTAAATGCTCAAGTCCTCTGCCTCCTACTTTTCTGCCAAAACAAAAGAAAAGCCCTAGGCTGGTTTTGGTTACCACCAAGCACAAAACAGCCAAATTCCAAATTAAAAAGCTCCGGGGTTTAATTGTGGATGTATGGAATTACATAGAAGCTCTCTTTGATCATTCCAAAGGATGTTTCCCTCAAAGGTTACAAATACATCTCAGCCTACCAAAAATCTCAGGCCTACCACAAAAATTATATATATACACTTTTAGCATTTTAAAATGTGTCTAAATTTCAGTTTCGGATCCAGTTTTGACTATTGTTATGGGCTTAGTTGGATGCCCCCAGATTCCTACGTTGACGTCCTAACAACCAGCATCTCAGAATGTGGCAGTATTCAGAGACAGGATTTTTAAAGAGGTGATAAAGGGAAAACGAGCTCACTGGGGGTGGGCACCAAGCCAACAGGACTGGTGTGCTTACAGGAAGAAGAGATTAGGACACAGACAGTACAGACTGAAGGACAATCATTTGAAGACAGAGTGGAGAACACAGCTATCTGCAAGCCAAGGAGAGACGTTTGAAGAATCAAACCCTACTGCCACCTTGATCTTGGACTTCCAGCGCCCAGAACCATGAGAAAATAAATTGTATGTTGCCTAAGCCACCCGGCTGTTATTTTGTTTACGACAGCCCATGACTCAGAAATTTGAGGACCTCCCCCCCAGACTTTATCCTGAAGTTCTGTTTCAGCTTCAGGGGCTTGTGTAATACTACTGTATCAAGGAGGGAGGCTCCTGCCATTCCCTGCACTGGGTCATTGAGACACTGCACAGCTGTCCCCAGGGCTGGCTACATAATTTACAAGCCCCATGCAAAATGAAGATATAGGGCCCTTTGGGCAAAAACAGGGAGGAAGTGTTTGTTAAAGGTACTAAAATAGAAAGCTCATTTCCTCCACCATCTGTCTTCTGAAGGGGCATGGCTGCTGTTTTCTATTTGCATTTAATGTCATTCCAAGCAAATAAAAATTTTATAATGTGATTATGGGCATGATTTATGCCATTCATCTTCGCAGGGTGCAATGTCAGTGTTAAATAATTCACGCAGGGAATTCCACAGCTGGGGCACACCCACGTGCCCTCTTCTTATCAGAACCGTAGAAATCCTGCACAAGACCAGCTCTGCCATCTTTACCTCACCTGGGGACTCACACCTGTTCCACCAACCCTGCTGCCCTCGGCTTCCTGATGATTACGGAACTTGACAGGATCAGGAGCCAGGGGCTGCCTTTCTTTCCCTTCCCTCCTAAGTCACCACTTCCAAGGCTTGGCTAACACAGGGAGGTGACATGAGTGAGAAAGGACAAGACAGGGTTCTGGGCTGCTCACAAGAGGCCACCGCCTCCTGCCGGTGCTCAGAGCAAGCTCTGGTCTGTAGGGAAGGCGAGCTCCGGTTGACTCGGTCATAGACATCACGTGGTCAGTGAGTCTCGTTGACCACCACTCACGAAGTGTCCATTTCCATGCTGTGCTCACCGGGCAGGGCGAGCAGTACATGCAAATGAGCAGTACAGGCAAGGAATGGTGGATACCCACAGTGGGCTGTCCCCTCCACTATGTACGTGCTCCACTATCCCACCTGTTATGCCCCAATAATGGGTCCATGATTAAAAGAGCGAGACTGATACAAAGCGAAGGTCAAACAAAGCTTTATTTTGCACCAAGCATCAAGAATCAAACTGACCAGCCAGGGCCGCTTTTCTTACAGAGAAGTCAACCCCTCTCTCCTTTACAGACTAGCTTTTAAGGACATAGGCCATGCGGTTGGGCCTGGTCATGCACAGGTGGCCAATGAAATTGTAACACACAGAGAAAGCTGCACAGTGATGCTAGGTGACCAATTGAATTACAACTTACCTTTTAGTAGATATTTGACCTAGCCTATCACCTTGGTTAGGATTTTCGCCCAAAAGACTCACAGAGGGCGGGACCCATACTCCTTGGTAGCTAGGGAGACAGTATGCAGCCCTCCACTGATCAGATGTCTTACCTGGCCTGACCCACCCTTGTATTTGGGCTTTGTTACCTGAGGTTGATTTCCGGGACTTGTTTTTAAGTAAGTCCCCTGGGAGAAGGGGAGCAGGGACAGCTTAAGGGTTAAACAACAAGGTTATTGTGTAACCTCAATGGAAGCCTCTGGCTAAAATATAAAAATATAAAGTAGGTCCTTACACCACCCACTTCGCTCAAAAAACACAAAGTCAAAAATAAAACTGAGTAATTCCTAGACATTGAGAGAGAAGCACACTGACTTTACCTTAGAACCCTTCTGAGGGCGGTGCTTGGCAGGGTAGGGGGGTGTGAGGGGGTTGGGGGTGGATAATGGGACCTCTGAGGGTGTGGCCAAAGGTCAGGGCCATTTGGGAAGGGGCTTTCTGGGGGAGGGGCCCTTCTGGGAGCAAAGCCCTGGGTGGGGGCATTCCCTCTGGGGGCAGGGCTGGGAGCAACCCCAGAAACCTGGCCCACAGAGAAGCTGGTCCTTTCTCTCCCTCTGCCCCCTTTCCCCAGGGACCCCTAGGCTTTGGAGACTAAAGTCAAAATTAAAGCCATATGTCTAAATGGTTCATACTGTGGTTGGGTAGTGTTTTTAACATATTAATTGACTGGTTTTTCTCAGTATTTGTCAAACCTTAACCAACTCAAGGCTTTCTCTTAAGCAGCAGCGCAAGGCAGGCCGTTCAGTTGGGTCAAGCTGTTTGGTGATTCTTTGTAAAAACCCACCCTCTTGCGCTGCTCAGGAGGGCAGTGTTGCATCCTAGGATAAACATAAATATATATCAAATGTGTTTACAAGTTATATTTATATGTATACATTCAATTCTCTGTTTACATATATATGTATAAAATAAAAATAAAAATATTGTTTAAAAGGCTGTTTTCCGGGGTGCCTGGTGGCTCGGTGGGTTAAAGCCTCTGCCTTCAGCTCAGGTCATGATCCCAGGGTCCTGGGATGGAGCCCCTCATTGGGCTCTCTGCTCAGCGGGGAGCCTGCTTCTCCCTCTCTCTCTGCCTGCTTCTCTGCCTACTTGTGATCTCTGTCGGTCAAATTAATAAATAAAATCTTTTTAAAAAATGCTGTTTTGCAGGGAACCTGGGTGGCTCAGTCCTTAAAGCGTCGTTTTTCCACTCAGATCATAATCTTAGGGTCTTGGGATGGAGGCCCACATTGGGCTCCCTGCTCAACAGGAAGACTTCTTCTCCCTCTCCCACTGCCCTGCTTGTATTCCTGCTCTGTCTCTCTGTCAAATAAATAATTTTTTAAAAAGAAATACTTTATTAAAAAAATATATGTAAAATGCTATTTTGCCCTCTATCCTGGTAAGATTGAACACATTCCTAACAAGAGATCTTTCTTGACTCCGTGATAAAAATTTAACATTGTCTTAATGAATCCTCACAACATCCGCCTCCCAAACCCTTCTCAGATGTTACAATTAAGGTTCAGTGAAGTCCAAACACTGGGCCTGAGGTAATATATCCAGTATGTGGCCTCTTGGCATAGTCTAGCAGCCCAAATTGGGGGCGAGGGTGTTTGAGTGTCGTTGGCCAGGATGAAAAAGCTGAAAGATGAAAAGAAGGGTAGTCTTGCTTTTTGTCCCAAAAAAAGAAGATTTAGAAAGAAAGAGACCTGTCGCCCAAAGGAGGAGGCTCCCCACTGATCCCGGCTGGGCAGGAGTCAGAGCAGAAGGAAAACTCCCATCACCAAGGAGAATGGGCTTCTCCTTCATACAAAAGCATAGGATCCCTCTCACCTGATATGTTTCTGTCCCATAGTCATCCCCCTGTGCCTGCCCCATAATAGCATTCATAGGAAATGGCTGAGAGATACATTCAACTTGCAGAATTATAGCAAATAAAGTAATCTTTGACCCATCCTGGGAGCTTCTGATTACTGGGAGGGGCCAAGCCATCCTAGGGCAAGTGCACTCATTTCAAGAACCAGTAAAATGACTCCAAGAGTATCATAAGGGCTAGTGATCATGACTGGTCCAGAAATATTTCTGGGAGTCCCTTTTAACATCCCTCCCATCATTTCTTCTCATCTCCAAGGGAATGGTACTTAGGTATTCTGAAAGAAATATGCATGACTAGTAAACTGTGTGTGACCCCTGCCGCCTAATTCATCCCTCACCAGCCATTAACACTGATGGTTTGAAGGATGGCTACTCCCCTGGCAGGGCAAGAGCTGAAGCAGAACGTATGGGGCGAGGCGGCTCTTCCCCCTGGATATAAATAATTAAACCCAGTAGCCACCCTTCCTGCCTGGCCACTGTCATTTAGGTATGGCTGATTATCCCTAAATGGGAATGAGATGGGGGCGGGGGTGGGGGAGGGAAGCAGGTGATGGTCAAAAAAACTACAGTAGCTGCCACTGAGGGTCCAACCTGGCATTAGACTGAGCTCAAGTCCTGATTCCATCATATACGAGCTGTATGAACTTGGAAAACTGAGTTCAACTCTCGAAGCATCTGCTTTGCCCCCCCCTTGGAGTGAGAATAGTCAGTAGTATTGACTTCACAGGGCTTGTTAGGAGGATTAAATTAGATACTGTTCATTTAGCACAGTTCCTGGCCTATAGAAGGCACACATAAAAGTTGATTGTCGTTTTTATGGACCTCCAACTTTAAGCCTTCTATAAAGAACCAAATGATATCTCTGAAAAATACCAACTGCCTACAAGGTTGTAGGGAAAGTGGTATCTATGTTGACCTGATTAGAAAAAAGTGGAAAATCTCTCTTGTTTAAGCCTTGTTGAAAATTTTCTAAACTCTGTCCACTCTTCTGCTTTAGTAATTAGAACAAACGTTGGAGACTCATGATTTTCTGATAATTGAGTTGCTCGTTGTAACGCAGGGCAATTCGACATTAGTGTTTATTTAAAAAATTACCGCAAATGAAGATAAATGGTGAGACGTGCACTAAATTTGATGAAAATCCTGACGTGAGTGTTTCTTCTTGGGATTCTCTCTCTCTCTTTTTTCTCCTATGATCTGAGAGCGGATTACATTCTACTTGGGTGATGGCTCAGGTCAAATGTGTGGTTTTGCAGGTGCCTAGCCTTTCACAGACAATCTTGGAAGAACCATCATTGTCTCTGTAAGAAAACGGAGGGAAAGATGTGATTTTAACACTCAGCCTACAACAGTTCAACAATCTACCAATGTGAATTTAGAAACGCTGAGCAAGTCCCCCTTCTAGTAACGAATATCTCTCCCGTTTTCTTATAATAGCTGAGTTTCTACAACTGAGCAATCTACTCTTTTGTGTAAAACAGCTTCCCAGGATTGTTTCTCCTTTAAACGCAAGTGAACTTTGGGGATGGCACTCAGATCCCTTTCTTTTACTGGACAACTGTGGAGCAGGGGTTGGGTGTGCTTCAAGAGGGAAAATATCCACAAGGGGACAGAAAAAGGACATAAATGTACAAAATCCCATTTTCCAAGAATGTAAAAAGCTAACTTCCAGGGGAGCCTGGGTAGCTCAATTGTTAAGCATCTGCTCTTTGGCTCAGGTCATGATCCCAGGGGCCTGAGAATCCAGCCCCGCATCGGGCTCCCTTCTCAGAGGAAAAACCTGCTTCTCCCTCTCCCAATGCTTGAATTCCCTATCTCATTGTGTCTCTGTCAAATAAATAAATAAAATCTTAAAAAAAAATGCGAACTTCCAATATTTATTTTTTTTCCTTTGCTCTAAATACCTCAATGTTCACTTGTTGAAAGCAATTGATTGAAGCCCTGGGAAGAAGTGGTAGATTGAAGCACTCATCAGAGTTGTTTGTGCTGCTTTGCAGGGGTCTGGCTGCACTAAATTATTTCAAGAAGTATTAATTATCTAAGTCACTCAGAAGAATCCATTTACCTATTTCATTTTCTTTTTTTGAAGAGAATCTTTTTTTTTTTAAGATTTTATTTATTTGTCAGAGAGAGAGAGGGAGCAAGAGCGAGCACAGGCAGAAAAAGTGGCAGGCAGAGACTGAGGGAGAAGCAGGCTCCCTGCCGAGCAAGGAGCCTGATGTGGGACTTGATCCCAGGACGCTGGGATCATGGCCTGAGTGGAAGGCAGCTGCTTAACCAACTGAGCCATCCATGCGTCCCCCTGTTTCATTTTCTGTGGTTCTTGATCCTTACCCCAAATTCTCACAGGCCTCCGCAGCTGGCACAGAGTCCACTCCCATAACTATAATCCCTGTCCCATACTCTCACCTCCATCATACATCATACATACCTGATAAAACCCCACCCTGGTAAAAACCCAACCTTCTGTCCACCCTATGTCTGCCCCTGGCAGCTGAAGGTGGTTGGTGAGAAAAGCAACAATGCTGGAAGCTTTCACATTAAATTCTTTTTTTTTTTAAGATTTTATTTATTTATTTGACAGAGAGAGATCACAGTAGGAGAGAGGAAGGGAAGAGATCACAAAAAGAGGAAGGGAAGCAGGCCCCCTGCTGAGCAGAGCGCCCAATGTGGGACTCGATCCCAGGACCCTGAGATCATGACCTGAGCCGAAGGCAGCGGCTTAACCCACTGAGCCTACCAGGCGCCCCTTTCACATTAAATTCTCAGCCACAAATCCAAGTATGTTTCTCTGACCGACAGAATCTCCATTCTTCTCGTGAAATATTTTGACTATTTCACATCTTCTTTCCTCCAACCTTAAGCCAGGGCTTCTCAACACTGGCCACACTTTTGAATCACCTGGAAGACTTTAAAACACAGGAGTGCCCACCTCCAAAGGACCTGATCTAATTGGTGTAGAACCAATTAGATTAATATCCAATTAGGGTCTGGATATAAGTGTGCTTTTAAAATTCTCCCAGTGATTCTAATGTACAGCCATTTTGTTCAGAGTGAGAATTGAACACCTTCCATCAGATACAGCTGATGACCGACCATTCTGATGACTTCACTGAGAAAAGTAAATTGAGGGCACCTGGGTGGCTTCAGCTCAGATCCTGGTCTCAGGGTCTCGGGCTCTCGCATCAGGCTCTCTGCTCAGCAGGAAACCTGCTTCTCCCTCTCCCTCTGCCTGCCTCTCTGCCTACTTGTGATCTCTCTCTCTCTCTCTTTCTCTCTGTGTCAAATAAATAAATGAATAAAATATTTTAAAAAAAGAATGAAAAACAAACTGGGTGGGTGTCTAGGTGGCTAAGTGGTTAAGCGTGTGAATCTTGGCTCAGGTCATGAGCTCAGGGTTATGGAGTCGAGCCCCACGTCAGGCTCCATGCTCAGCGGGGAATCTGATTGAGATTCTCTCCCTCTCCTTCTGTCTCTTCCCCCTGCATGTGTGTGCTCCTGCTCTCTCTCTCTCTCTCTCAAATAAATCTTGAAAAGAAAAATCGGTAAGGAAAGAAGACCCACAGAATCCCACTAAGTTTACCTGGATGGAACCCTTACTCCAATCCCTTCTGAGTGAGGACAAGCCCCTCCACTTGGGGTTTCTTCTCATTTCCCTGATCTCTGAGTATGAATGTGCTCCAGGACCCAACCTCAGACTTCTCCTCTGTCTACACTGAGTCCTTGGTGACTGTCCCTCTTCTACCATCTATCTCCTGATGACTCCACATCTCCACCTCCAGTCCAGACCTGGATTTTGAGCTTTCTTCCACTGCCTGCTTTCCAGATCTACCTAGATGAGTTAAACCCAACATGTTCAAAACCAAGCTCTTATTCTTCTCGAGCTCTGCTGGTCTTGCAATAGCTCAAACAGGAAACTGTAGAGTCATTCTTGATTCATCTCTTTCTTTCACTGCCCACGTTTAATTCTTTGGTAGAAGCTGTGGATTCTATCTTCAAAATATATTCTAAATCTGACCAGTTCTCCACATTTCAGTTACTCCCACTGTGGTCCAAAACACCGTCTTCTATGAGTTATTGTAATAGTCTCCTATCTGGTCTTCTGGATTCCATCTTTGCTCTGTTCTAGTTTATTTTCCACTCAGCAGTTAAAGCAATCCGTTTAAGACAAAAGTCAGACCTTGTTATTTCTCTGCTCTAAGATCTCCAATGGCTCCCCACTTCACTCAATACAAAATTCAGTCTTACAAAATTTAACACTCAACTTCCTTCTCAATTCATCTCCTACCTCTTCACTCAGCTGTCTCTGCCTCCGCTCACCAGCCTCCTTAGTGTTTAACAGAGTACAGCAAGTGCGTGCCTTTCTTGGGGCGTTGCACTTGTTTCCTCTTCTTAAATGTACCCGTCTTGTTCTCTGAATCCACTCAAGGATCTGCCAATGTCTTCTTATCAGAGTAATCTCCCCTAACTGCACACACAGCCAGCACCAGCACCATCACAATCAACATAGTTTCTGTCCCTCTCTACTTTTGACTTCTTATCAACAGCTGACATATTATATATTTATTTATTTACTGTCTGTTCTCTCTCTTCTATTTGAATGCATGTGCTATAAAAATGGTATTTGTGGGTTTTTTTCCTTATTTATTCTGTGTTCAGAAGAGGATTTGATACATAATACTCAGTACATAATTGTTGAACGAATGAATGAATGAATGAATGAATGGAAATATCAGGTTATCTCAATCATAAGAGAGATTTCTCTCAAGCATTTTCTATAGTATTGCCCTATTTCATTCTCTGCATCTCTGGGTTGATTAGTAGATAAAATCATCATGTAAAATCAGTTTGAGCAAGGTTGGATCCTTAAGCTTCTATGTCACCTAGGACTCCAAATGTCACGGTGTACCATGCACATTTGCCTCCAGCCTTCTCCCCCATATTTTGGTCATGGTTCAGCAGCTGTGGCATCGTTCAACTTTCTTTTCCCCTCCCCTGTCTCGGTTCCAGGAGGTCCTCCTTGGCCTTGGGCCCCTTTCCTGTGGGTGATGAAGGCAATGTAGGGAGAAGCAGCAGCTTCCCTGACTCACCCCTGCTTTCTCCATTCATACTGATCCAGTAACGCATAGCCTGTGCAGTACAGGGCTGACCAGGTCAGTCTCTGCCACCTTAGGACCTCATTTTTGTTCCCTGCGGCAGCTTGGCCATTTGCAAAATCAGAAATTGTAAAAGTACAAACAGGAGACAATATGCCATATTTTATGGATTTTAAGATGCCCCTCCCCTCCCATTTTCTTTCACATCTCCAATGTCAGGAATTGTCTTATAGTTGGGGCTGAGCAGGTGGAAGTCCCTATAAAGTTACCACAGCTTGACCCTGTGCCATGTGGTTACTGCTCCTAGGGCACAACTGATCATCTACATCCCTTGGCATGCCAAGCCACAGGCCTTTTGAGGACCATTTAAAGAAAGAAAATAAACTGGTTATTATATGAAAATCTCAGATAAGGAAAAAAAAAAAAGAAAAAAGAAAAAGAGAAACCCTACCAGCATCAAACCAAGCAGAATGGATGACCTCAGAATACTTTTATAAGAAGTGTAGCATGCAAAACAATCTTGAGAAAGGAGAACAAAGCTGGAGGTATCAGTTTCTTGGATTTCAAGATATACTACAAAGTTATAGTAATCAAAACAGTAGGGTACTGGGAGAAAATATATGCATAAATCAACGGAAACAGGATAGAGAGCCCAGAAATAAATCCACAATTATATGGTCAATTAATCTTTGACAAAGGAGGCAAGTATATGTAACAGAAGAAAGTCTCCTCAAAAACAGTGTTGGGAAAACTGGAGAGCCATTTGCAAAAGAATGAAACTAGACCACATTCTTTTACCATACACGTAAAGAAACTCAAAATGGATCAAAGATCTAAATGTGAAGTGTGAGGTGTGCCTGTCTTGCTCAGCCTTTACAGCATGTGACTCTTATTCTTGAGGCTGTGAGTTTAGGTCCCACATTCAGTGTAAAGCTTACTTAAAAAAAAAATTAAATGAATAAATGAGAGCCCTGAAACCATAAAACTCCTAAAAGACAATAAGCAGTAATCACTTGGAGATTGGTTTTAGCAACATTATTTGTGGGTATGTCTGCTTAGGCAAGGGAAACAAGAACAAAAATAAATTATTAAGACTACAACAAAATAAAAAGCTTTTGCACAGTAAGGGAAACCCGCAACAAAACCAAAAGGGAACCTACAGAATGGGAGAAGACAGTGGTGAATGATAAATAAAATAAAGAATTAATAACCAAAATATGTAAAGAACACACACACACACACACACACACACACACCAAACCCCCAAAAAACCCAAACCCCAACATATAATCTTATTGAAAAATGGGCAGAGGACTTAATAGACATTTTTCCAAAAAATACATACAGACACCCAATAGACATGTGAAAAGATGCTCAATATCACTCATCATCAGGAAAATAAAATCAAAACCACAGGGAGATCTATCACCTTATACTTGTCAGAATGGCTAGTATTAAAAAGACAAGAAAGAACAAGTGTTGGCCAGGATGTGGAGAAAAAGGAACCTCTGTACATTTTTAGTGGGAATGTAAATTGGTGCAACAACTGTGGAAAACAGTATGGAGGTTCCTCAAAAAATTAAAAATAGATTTACCATATGCTTTAGTAATTCCAGTACTTGATATTTACCCAAAGGAAATAAAAACACTTGATTCAAAAAGATATATGCCCTCCTAGGTTTTCTGCAGCACTATTTATAATAGCCAGTATATGGAAGCAGTTCAGGTGTTTATCAGTAGATGAATGGGTAAAGATATGGTGTATATAGATATATAATGGAATATTATCCAGCTATAAAAAAGAATGAGATCTTGCTATTTGTGACAATATGGCTGGATCTAGAAGGTATTAGGTTAAGAGAAATAAGTCAGACCGAGAAAGGCAAATACCATATGATTTCACTTCCTTTTTTTTTTCTTTTTAAGATTTTATTTATTTATTTGAAAGAGAGAGAGATCACAAGTAGGCAGAGAGACAGGCAGAGAGGCAGGTGAAGCAGGGTCCCCACCGAGCAGAGAGCCCGACTCGGGGCTCGATTCCAGGAACATGGTATCATGACCTGAGCCAAAGGCAGAGGCTTTAACCCACTAAGCCACCCAGGGGCCCCTGTAATTTCACGTCTATATGGAATATAAAAAAAGAAACAAGTGAACAGACAAAAAAAAACAAAACAAAAATAGACTCTTAAATACAAAGAACAAACTGGTGGTTATGGGAGGGAAGGTGGATGGGGGATGAGTGAAATAGGTGAAGGGGATTAAGAGGTACAAATTTCCTGTTATAAAATAAATAAAATAATTTCCTGTTCTCATCTGGAGATGAAAAGTACAGCATTGGGAATACAGCCAATGATATTATAATAAGTTTATATGGTGACGTGATGATATACTTACTGTGGTGATCACTGAGTAATGTATAGAATTGTCAAATTACTATGTTGTACACCTGAAACTAATTTAACATTGAATGTCAGCTATATGTCTAATAATAATTTTTTAAGTGCAGCATGACAAAAGCTCTGGGTGGCTCAGAGGAACATATTGTGAGAAAAATCTGGGCACTGAAATCTCTCAGTTAGAAAGTAAATAAAAGTAGTGAGATTCTTAATGTGAGGTTTGGAAAAACGTTAACCAAAAATTTTAACTTTTATTTTATGTATGCATTAAGGCCATATGTAATAAAAATCTGTCTAAATACTTACCAAAGAGCTTTTTGAATACATTTAAATTAAAATATTAATGAAAAGAAAACATTGTATCATAGTTTGAATGGTAGCATTTTTTGTTTCTTATTAAACTATACCAGGAAAGGAGGCCACGACTCAATGAAATATGGCTATTATCCCCAGTTTCACAAGAGCATGAACCTCTCTGGCTTAACAAAGCCTAAGGAATCTACTACAGAAATGGGTTGTTCTTACTACCCTGGAGCCTTTTGTGCAGACTATGAACCAAAAGCTCAATATTAATTATAATTAATCTTAAAATTAATTATATTACAAAGTTGTATTATTTGGAAGATGTGTTTAAATGACTCAAAGTTAAAAGATCTCAGTATAATGCTGGTTCTATAATTATCCTCCCAGAAAACATTACTTGTAAAACTTAATGATGTAGAACCATAATCATAGCATCGAGTAGGAGGTTGCCAAGCAGATGGGAAAGCTTTTTGGTTTTTGTTTTCCAGTTGTTTTCTTCTCTTTCCTCCCCTCCTTTCACAAGGAGAATCAGCCACCTGTTTTTAAAGGCTGAAGTATTTTTACTGTTCTTGGTCGGAAACATTTGTTTAAACAAAGTAGCACTTGGTTGCTAAACCCTTGATTCTAAATGGACATAGCCATCTCATTTTTGTTGGGCCAGGGTTTGGATAACAATTTGATTTCCCAGTCTGTTTCTTTTGTGACCATATAATCCTCTCCCAGTGTTGCATGCTCTGTGAGCTACAAGCACTTGAGAGCTCATAAGCACAAAGACTCTAAGGTTTCTTTGGGATTAGTACCATACAAATGCAGATTTGGCACAATGGAAGACTGATTCCATCCTTGTAACTGTTACTGCTCTACTTCCTGCTTCCTCTGGGTAGCAAAGCTAGCCACTGTTTTTAAAATACTTACTTTAGCTGCTGACTTTTTCATTGGCTGCCTGGAGAAGAGAAGGAGTTCTTGCCTATGTATTTCAGTGTTTTGATCCCTTTCAATTATTTTTTAAAATATATGTCATTAAATTTTACAGGAGTATTACAGAATTCCTAATTGCAGAATTTGAACTTGAGCTACGCAATCTTACTTTTCGTCTTTAATCTATGTGTCAATGACCTTTTTAAGTCTGATTACCTGTATGAACTCTCTTCAGAATCTTTCCCTGGTTAACACAGTATAGAGAAGTGCTGGAAACCAGTTCTTTTCTGTGACACAATTCTTCCAACGGAGTTGAAATGCTTTGCAAACAATTTCACGTATATCAGCCAATTCATATACAAAGCAATGTCATGTGAATCCTTTCCTTTTTATATATCATCTTTCAGTGATGATCAGGAATTCATGCTGGTACAGAGACTCTGGTTTGGGAGGAGGAAACAGGGGCTTGCGAGGGGAGGGCGAGAGCAGAAGCAGCTCACCTGCTGTTAGAACGACCTTAGCTGGTGGTACCAACATCTTCACCCTTTATGCATCTGCATCCTTTATGCATGAAATAGCAATATGCCTTTCCCTGTCGTGTAATCCCTATTTAGTTAATACCCAGTAGGATTTGCAAGCCCTTCACATCTCTGTGGATTTATTTTATTTCAGAGTGCAAGTGACTTTATGGCCCAATTACCATCATTGTGACTTATTGCATTATTGTGGGAGGGAGAGAGGAGCAAGAAACGCCTGATCACGTGTATCGTCATCAATGGAATGAGTGCCACGCACTCCTGGCCAAGGCAGAGGGATGGATGAAACCTTTCTGATCTATTGTTTATCAGAACACTGAAGCCTGGGTGATTGTGCCGTACTTTAACAGACAAGTGTGTCAAATGTATGGGTGAAGATGTTGCAGTGGTGGTGTTAGAGTAATTAATATTTGGAAGGTAATGAATATTTTGACTTTAAAGATGTCAAAGGTCAAAGACGGAAGGAATGACTAAGATCGGATGTTGACCCCCTCAAATTACAGGGGTATTGAAGCGAGACTGAGTCACCACCTGACCCCAGGAATGAACCAGCGAGGAGGGCTCCTTATTAGAGCAAGGCTCCCGGAAGCCAGATAGCCCTTGTGCTTGCAAGAGCTCAAGGTCCAGCCGGCTGTGGAGCACCGAAGCAGCAGCAGCCACAGCAGCCACAGCAGCCACGGGAATCGTGACCCTCAGGCCCAGCGCCTACCTGGAATTTCCGCAGCGCCTGGTTCAGAATCACCGGGGCGGACAGCTCCCCGCCGCCGCCGGCGCCGACTGCGGAAGGGGACCGAGAGCGCGGGCTTCACGCTCCGTGAGCCGGCTGGGGCGGCGGGAAGACCGGCTGCGTCCCCCCCAACCCCCGACACCCACTCGGTTCCTCCCTTCCCCCTGCGGGGCCGCGCGGGGCCTGCGGGTGGCCGTCCCGGGCCACACGTCCCGCAGGCGAGGAAGCCACCGGCCGCCCTCCCCCCTACCGCCACCGCCGCCGCAGCTGCTCTCCTTGCCCCCGCTCGGCCAAGGGGTGTGGGGCGTGCCCCGCGCGGGCCCCGCCCCGGCCTGCTCCCCATTGGCCGGCGGGCGGGCCGGATGTGCGAGGAGGCGGGGCCGTCTCTGGCGGCTCGCGCCCGGGAAGGTAGGCCAGGGAGCGCGGGGTGCGGAGGGAGGGCGCGCGGGGACGCAGCCGGCGCGGAGGAGACGCAGCGGCGGCACCTGGGCCCGGCCGCAGCCCCTGCCTCCCGCCCTCGCGCCCTGCGTCCCTCCGCGGCCTGCAGCCTGCGGCGCCCGAGCTCCGAGGGCGCTTCCGAGGGCGCTGGGCACGAGGCGGCCAAGATGGCGGGCCGGCCGGGCGTGGGGCGGCAGGCGCTGTGCTGCGGGCTGCGCTGGTGGGGGGCGGCGGGCCGCGCTGGTGGGGGGCGGCGGGCCGCGGCGCGGGCCCGGTGCCCGGCGCGTGCGGCTGGGAGGCGCTCTGGGGGGCGGGAGCGCGGGCGGCGGCCGGGGCCAGGGCCCAGGTCGGCGGGAGCGCGCGGAGGAGGGCGCCGGCGCTGCTCGAGGCGGCCCTCGCGCGCCACGAGAGCCTGCACATCTGGGAGGAAGTGTTCGGCGAGTCCGGCCCGGACAGCGGCGGGAACGCCTTCTACAGCACGTCCGCCGCCTCGCGCTCCACGTCCGCCGCCTCGCGCTCCTCCTCCGCCGCCTCCTCGGACGCCAAACACAAGCGCCCCGGCCCCCTGCTGCCTCCCGATGCCCCCGAAGGGCAGGAGTCCGACGAGGACGAGGCCAGCGCGGGTTGGAGTGCTACGCTGCGGGACCGCCCGCCCCCGCGCTTCGTGGACACTGGCGGTAAGGCGCGGCCCGCGGGTGCGGGGGCTGCCTGGGGAGGCGTGAGCGCGGGGCTGGGAGAACTCCGGATGCTCCGCGGGCTGGCTGCTTGAGGGCGGCTTTTCGGTCAGCACACAGATGGGGCCCTGGCAGCGGGGATTTGAAGTGCGAGAATCTGGTTGCGTGGTGGTGGTTGGTGGGGGCCGCTCCGACTTCTTCGCGGATGGAGAGGATGAGGCGGAGGCCCAGGTGGCACCCTGCCGCTGGCAAGGACCCAAGGGGAGGGCCTTTCCTCCCTTGCTGGGAGTGTCCAACCCAGTCACACCTGTGGGGTTGTTGTTAGGGGTGCGTTTGAGTTAGGTTCCTAAAGCCCGATGCAGCTTGTGTGTGTGTGTGTGTGTGTGTGTGTGTGTCTGTTTGTTGCGGGTGGGGGGTACGTAAATCGTTTTGTGTGGATGGCCCCAGAGCAGCGTTACCCAGGTGCCAGGGGTGGGGCAGCCAGCCTTTGGAGGGAGGCCTAGTGCGAGCCGGGACGTCTTCACTGGCTCGTGTTTTCTCCAGTGAATCTGACCAACTTTGTCCATCCCTTTCAGGATCACTTGCTGAGAGCAGAGAAGAGTGAGAGGACCAGTTATCAGCGTTAAGCTGTCTTCTCTCGCTCCAGAAGGCACTTGTGTGTTCTGCTTACCGACACGGTCATGGTCAAGCCCCTGATATCTGGAGGTCGCAGGCCTGCTGGTGGTTGTGGCTGCTTGAAATCCTCCTTTACTGCCTACTTTTTGGGAAGGTAATTCTGACACGTCTCTGCTTAGCCTGCAGAAGCTCTGCGGCCTCTGCCCTCTGGGAGAGGTGGAGACCAGCCAGCAGTCCCACCTGTCCCCTGATGCTTTCTGTTCCTTGCTCGACAGCCTACTGTGGCAGGCCCTTGTTTCTGCACACCATTTTCTTGTGTTGAAGAGTGTGCAACCAGTGTTGTGGAGGACCAGGGAGTGGCCATACTGGACCCAATGCCGCTCTCCCTGTGGCTCTCCATGATTGTTGTTCAACCATAAGAGGGCAGGCCAAAGGGAACCCTGGCTGGTGCCTGGGCTAGGATCTGGACCTTGTGCCACAGCCTGCTGGTAGGCTGATTGGGTTGGCTGGACTCTCTCAGCAGGGAGTGGTCTGCAGACCTCCCACAGACAGGCTGCAGTGTGGACACCCTGAGCTACAGCTGGGCTCTAGGGTCCGAGTCAACTGTGCTGTGTTTTGGAATGGGTGAATTTAACATATTCTCTTTTAGGCTTCAGTTCAGAGTTTGGGAATTTTGAAAGTCCCATCACCCTGCATAATCCTTTTAAAGCCCATACATTTCCCAGAATGTCATAAGGGTTTCCAGCCCCAGATGGCTGTTTTCCATTCAATTAGCTCTTTAAGAATTGTACGTACCCAGAGCTCTGGTTTGGCAGACTTGATGCTGTGAGTGCTGTGATCCAGTTTTTGATCTTGGAACATGAGAGACATGTCCTCTTGTTTCCCTCCCTCTCTGGGGAAAATAGGGGAATCGTGTTAGCTTAAGCCTGGTTATGACTAAGAGCCCATGAGTGTTGGTCTGAGAAGGATGAGCGCACCTAAATACATTTTCAAGCAATATTCTGTTTCTCAGTAACCTATACTTGGGAGAAATTCTGCATCAGAGCAATTTAGTCTAGCCACTGTGGCACTTAAATGGTCATGAAGTTCAGGATCATTTGTCATTTAGCATCAGGTTCAAATTCTGCTTCCTTTGGATGTGCACTGAGCTCACATCTGGACCTGAGAATCACAGGCAGGCAGGTGCTTTAACCAAAGACATTTAGTGGTTATTGGATGGTATTTATACCCAATTTTGTTTTCTGGTTTTTTGTGGAAGCTTGCTTTTAAAATCCAGCCCTAATGAAGAATTTCCTTTTCTTCTTGAAACAGTCTTTCCCTGTGGGAAATTCGGGGTGGTGGCGGAAGGGTGAGGTGGATGGTTTATTAAGCATGAGTTCAGATGGCCTGGAACAATGGGATATGATTTATGGGGCCTGGAAATAGATGCCGGGCAGAGAAAACCCTTGTGCCCCGCGGTGGGGGGAGGAGAGATGGACGGGTTTGGTAAGAGTGAGAGCTGCACCCTGGCCAGTCTGAGAGCAGAGAGGCTCAGGCTCTGAGGTTTATTAAAGTGTCAAATATAACCCCACTTTAGGAAGGCAGCTTGGGCCTGTCTTCCATCTTTGTTCCCTGGTTCACTGACAGACGTCAGCGGGCCGGTGGGGTAGGAAAGGGTGGCAAACAGGATGGTGGCATTTGGATCTGTGATCAACCCTCGAATAGGAAAATCTGTAGCAGAAATGGCTGTTGCTGCTAGAAGCAGATGAGGAAAGCAAAGGACTTAGGGAACAGGTTTCATGCCTGCCTTCTGCTGCAAAAGCGTGTGTGTGTGTGTGTGTGTGTGTGTGTGTGTGTGTAGATAAGTGAATGTGTATGTGTGCATAGGTGTCTTACACATAAATATGTATTGCTTGTGCTGGATTGGGCTGGTTGGGGATTTTGGTTTTGGTTTTAAATTAGAGATCACAGGTGCTGTCTAGGAGTCCCGCTGATGCCCTAGAGTCCCTGCGCCGGAGAGAGGCATCGGCACTGGGCACCCCTGAGCTTGGATCTGCATCTGGAATGCAGTAGGGAGGCACCTGGTGCCCAGCCGAGGGGAGGAGGGCAGGGAGGCAGAGGTGTTTCTGTGGTTCAGGTTGAGACTAGTCCACGAACAGCTCTTCTAGTCTTCCAGTCTTCCCAGATTCTTCCTTCTGTTCTGTCCACACATTTAGCTTCCTGGATCAGGCGCTCCAGAAGTGCAGCCAGCAGATAGGAGTGGAGGTACCCTCTCCCTCTCCCCCTTCCCTCTCCTCCCTGGCTTCTGGTTGTGCCTAGAGATATGGGCCCCCTTGAGGTGATTTAAATACAAAGACCATGCTTGCCCTGCTGCCTCTTAAACCCTGTCTGAAGGGAGGGCCAGCTTGGAAGCTGGAGATGCGTGCTGGGACCCCAGGGTCCAGAACCTTCTCCTGATCAGTCTTACAGCTCTCCCTCTAAAATAACCCCTTCAAGCTGTCAGCCTCACCTGCCCACTGTGTAAATAACTGACACAGCAGCACAGCAGGCGGGCTCACTCCTTGGAAGCAGCACGAAATTCAGGACGCGCTGGTTTCTGGGCTTCTGCCCTTCTCATTTCCCATTCTGAGCAGTCTTGTGACTCGTTTCCTCTGAGGAGGCAAAGGAACAGGCAGATTCCCAGATGCTCAGGGGCTCCTCTGTGTTTGGCTTTGTCGGTGGTTCCTTTGCCGTGGCTGGCTGCATTCTGAGCTGTTTGCTTTTTCTCTTAGAGGCTGGTCATCCTAAGAGTTTTTTTTTTTTTTTCTGTGTACCCTGTCAGCAACCCTCGGTAATCATTCAGCAGGGAGGTGTGACCTTGAGAAGCTGAAGACGACCGTAGGCCTTAGGAAATTAACACGGTTAAATGTTTTATCTTAGGGTTTGTTGTTGGTTTACTCGGCTTAAAGTCTTTTTTGACTGAGAAGTAAGAGGAGAAACATCTTAAAGCTAGAGTTAAATGTATATGCTTGTAATGGGTTTGTGAGCTGAGGTACCTGAGCCCTCATCATTGGTGTCCACGGTGAGCCACTGCTCCCAGCTTTAGCTCTGTATGGCATTCGGTGGCTCCGGGAGGAGCTGGGCATCTGGGCAAGCGACAGGGTACGCCTTATGCCGTGCTCCCTAATAGTCAGCCACGTGCCCCTACCACACAGAATTCAGAGAAGGGAGCTTCCTGGAGGGAGGTGGTGTTCAGGCTGTGGGCATGACGGTGACCACAACCAGCGGGCCCCGGTCATAGTGTTTCGTTTCATAATCACGCCAAACCTTTGCGAGTACTCCGAGAGAGCTGCGATCACCTCCACTTCACAGAGAAACATGGTTTCGTCTGAGGCGATGAGATTACCTGGGGAAGTGGTAGCCTTCTCTCGAGGGAGACTTGATTAATCAGGGAAGGTTGTGCCTTTTTAGTTTTTTTTTTCTTTACAGCATCTGAAAACTTTTGCTGTCAGAAATACTTTTGTATTTTTACAGGGAATTGCTTTACAGGGTCTTTTTCTCAGGGTGTACGCAGTTCAGTGAGATCTAATGCATGTATGGATTTGGATTTGTGTAACCAATCTGCACAGTCGGATAAGAGACAGGAAATCTGCAATGTTATCTCTTTATTTAATCTGTCTCAGCCACTGTGATGAGCGTCGATAGAGCGCTTCTGCAGGCAGCAGGGCTCTGAATCCATGAGGAATCTGGGAGTTGTGTGGGGTCTGGTACTCAGTTTTATTTTATTTATTTAAAGATTTTATTTATTTTATTTGACAGATAGAGATCACAAGTAGGCAGAGAGGCAGGCAGAGAGAGGGACGAGGAAGCAGACTCCCTGCTGAGCAGAGAGCCCGATGCGGGGCTGGATCCCAGGACCCTGAGATCATGACCTGAGCCGAAGGCAGAGGCTTTAACCCACTGAACCACCCAGGCGCCCCTGGTACTCAGTTTTAGAGTTGAAAACTCACCTTTATTTTTAAGAAGTGTGATTGTGTATTTTTTCTTATTAATAAGTAATATATGTACATTTTAGGGGAAAATGATAAAATTTTAAGAAATCCCATAACCCCTCATGACCTTAGCTAATCATAGTTAATCATATTGAGTATATTCTTCATATATCTTAGGTGTCAGCTTGTTGGGTGACCTGCTCTTTAATTGTAATTAATATATTGTAGTCGTTTTCCATTTACATTTTTAAATGTCGATTTTAATGAGTCCGCGGTATCACACAGTTTCCTCTGGGTCCGTGTTGTTGCTGCCTCCCTCTTGTATTTGTTCTGCTGTGATAAATATTCTTGAAACCTAAGTCTGTGTGCACATCTGTAGCACAATCCTTAGCAGAAAATGACCAAAGCAGAATTGAATCAAGGACCCACTGTAAGGTTTTTGGTGTCTGTGGTGAAATAGGTCTCCATAAACATATCTACAATGCTCCTGCCGGCTGTGCACCGAAATCCTTAGAAAGTCATGCTCGGAGGACCTGCTCCAGTGTGTGAATCCTGCCCGCCGGGGCTCTTGGAGGACTGTTGCCTTTGGTAAAGCTTGCTGAGGTGTAATACACACACACAGCACATGAGTCCTAGCATGCGGCACGCTGTGTGTAACTACTACCCAGATGAGGATCAGGAACATTCTGAGCACACCAGAGGTTCCCTCCTGCTCCTTCCCAGTCAGTCACTCCCTGCCCCCTGCTTCTCTTCCATCACCAGCGATCAAGTTTGCCTGTTACCTTGCTCTGGTGGTTCGGTTCCTCAGGACATCTGTGGATTCCTTCTTGTTGTCGCGTATGTGGCATCTTAAATTTCGTTATCGTCTGTTGTCTTTCATCACGTAGGTACTGTAGTCGGTTATCCGTTCTCCTGTTAATGGTCTTTTACATGGCATCCAGTTTGGGGCTTCCGAGGATAAGCTGCTTTAGACATTCTTGTGGTTTTGATGGACAGATACATTTCCCTTGATCATGTAAAGCTAGGAAAAGGTTTTCCAGGTCCTAGATTAGATGCGGGTCTCCCCTGTCGACCTCGTGGACTGGGTGATGTTTTGCTGAGGCCTGTCTTGTGCATGGCCAGATGTTGGCCACCTCCAATTTGGCCTCTCCCCACCAAATGCCCAGTGGCGCCCTTTCCTCCAATTACATCAACCAAACGTTTCTCCAGGCATTGCCATATGTCCCCTGGGGAGCCAAATCACCTGCAGCTGAGAACAACTGCTTAATTTTTTTCAAATTTATTTTAAAATTTATTTTTTGAAAACATTTTATGTATTTATTTGAGAGGGAGGGGAGAAGCAGAGGGAGAGGGAGAAGCCAACTCCCTGTTGAGTAGGGATCCCGGTGCAGGCCTGGATCCCAGGACCTTAGGATCATGACCTGAGCCGAAGGCAGATGGTTCACAGACTGAATCCCCTGGTGCTCTGAGAACCCCTGCTTCAGTACATGCTGCCACACTGTGTTCTAGTTCATCCAGCTGCCAGCGATGTGTGGGACATGCCATGTGTTAATTCAGCAACATACTGAACCCTGCTGGGATAAAATGATGAGTGAGACCTGTCTCCTGGGGTCCAGCAGGAGAGACAAAGTAAAGACAAGGAGAAAGAGCCTCTGGGAAGCAGTGGGATCAACGTTAACAGGGATTTATATGGAATTCTGGGGAGGGTCACCTGGTCCAGCGGGGTTGGGGAGGAGGTGGCCCCCTGAGCTGCTTCTGGAAGCAGAGATAATGATTACTCAGGTGAAGAGGAAGGAACAGGGCATCTCCAACTTGGGCAAAGGCCAGGAGGAGAGAGAAGGTATGCCACTCTGCCCAGGGGCGAACCCACCCTTTTCCTACCCTGAGCATCCCGACCCGAGGCCTTATATACGAAAATGTCCTGAAACGCGACATGATGTCCTTGTTACCACAGCACAAGAAACTGTAGCTGGGATCCAAGGTCCCATGTTCAGGTGCAGATACAGATGTTTCCGGCGTTTCCTGGCGCCCACAGGGAGGGGAATGTGGTCGGCTCGGTGAGATCTATGAACTTAGGATGGAATCTCTGGAGAAGCCCTGAGCTCTGCCCTCGAAAGAAGGAAGAGGGAAAGGGGAAAACTCAACTTCTGTTGGCGGAAAGAGGCACGGTGTTGTCTCGGGGTGGGAGGGATGTCGTACTAAAAGGATAACAGGCTCTGAAAACACCCTGTAATGTGACAATGATGTTCCGCCCTGACTGGCACGTGGTGCAGAGAGCCCCTCTCCCCTTTTTGAGTTTCAGAAAAAACTTATTACAAAAGTAGGAACCCCGGGCAATAGTTAGCTGTGTGTTTAATAAGCCACTTTACTAAAAAGTTTAGAACTGCAAATCTTGACACTCTCACTGCGACAGACTCACTCCTTGGCCAGGATATTGGAAACTTCATCTGCTTCCATTTCCAGCTTCTAGGCTCGTGGACACCCCCACCCCATCCCCATGTCTTCTGTGGAAGAGGAGCGATCTTTTACAAGTATAAGCTAATCTGATGATTCCCCGCTTAAACCTTCATGTAGCTTCTGGCTGAAACCAAAGGGAATTCCAGAGTCCTTCGCAAGGCCTCCAATGCCGACAGCTGCTCCGCAGCCTTCCTTTCCAGTGTCCCCTTAGTCCCCTGTCCTGCTGTCTGCACATAATCTATTCATTTCCGCCTTCATGCCTATGGGGCCCATACCTGGAATGTTCTTCATGGCAGGCTCTGCTTGTTAGTTTGATCTTGATTCAGATGTCACTGCCTTACCCCATCCCTCTTTGCTGCCACATTTGCTAATATGTTTCCTTTGTGGGATGAGATGCTGGATGTCTTGGTCACAGTTAGGACACGGTGAGTCCTCTATGTTTGTTGAATAAAGGAACTAACAGAAGACCAGATGAACACACAGCTAGATTGTTAAAAATGAGGATGGAATGAGCACCAATGGAGAAATGTCTAAACGTTTTCTACATCCCAAATAGTGGAAGAGAGGTTGGACCACTCTTGAGGGAACGGATTCCCTACTAGGAAGGCAGCAAAGCAAGTCTGGGATGTGTTTTACAGGTTTTCTGTCCTGCATAGAAAACTGAACTTGGCCTCGGAGGAACTCTACAATCTTGGGCTTCTGAGGCCTCCCCACTTCCTAAGAGCTAGAGACCCCCAGACAGGAGCCTATTAGAAATCTGAAGGGAAGCCAGCCTCTTGTACCCTTTTATCTGTTTAACAAGTGCTTGTGTGTCCTGTACTATGTGCATATCGTGTTCTAAGAACTTCGGTTTTTTTTAAAGATTTTATTTATATATTTGAGAGAGAGAGAGAGAGGGCAGGAAGTGAAGAGGGAGGGAGAGGGACATGCAGACTCCTCGCTGAGCAAGGAGCCTGACACGGCCCTCTCCCAGGACCATGAGATCATGACCTAAGCTGAAGTCAGATGCTTACCCACTGAGCCACCCAGGTGCCTCTAAACACTTTGTAACGTGTGTGCTCCTCAAAACAATCTTGTGATGTATTGTTATCCTCATTTTTAGTATAAGGAAACTGAGTCACCGATTGGTCAAGTGATCTCAGGTGAAAGAGTTCCTTTGATTAGGGCTCGAGGAAACCCCATCCTTACGGCGTGAATGTGGAACACAGTATATCTGTTCAGATCTGCTACTTAATGGTATTTCCCTTGTGAGGGGCCCTTGAAGGTCAGTGTCATTCTCCAGATCTGTCTGACCTGCTGCCTCTCTTCCTGGTGGCAGCACCTCATTACTCAGCACCCTTTGTCGTGAGACGGGGCCGCTGCCTGGATTCAGCGCGGTGGAAAATGAGCCCAAGGGTGGGCTCCACTCTCAGGCCTGGCCGCGGGGAGGCCCTTGGGAGCCACACGTCAGGGATGTTGGGGGCTGGCAGGCAAAACGACCTCGTATCGAAATCACCATTTGGAGAAAAGCTGCTCCTGCATCAGCCACAGCTCTCAGGGATTAAAGGCTTGTCGGCCAGAAATGAACTTCTTCCCCCGTTGGTTCTTGGTACGTTTGGTGGGGGGTGTTAGAGGAGCCGGGTTTGCAGACACAGATGCTGAAGAAAAGCGGATTCCTCCAGGGAAGTGGATTCAGAGCAGTAGGGCCCACGCGGCATTGCTGCGTGGGGACTCCTGAGGGGCTACGAGGGAAGACAACCCAGAGGATAAAAATCGATTCCCTGTCTCCTTGCTGCGACATTCCCACGGTGATTTTGGGAGCGGACACGGAAGGGTGCTGGGAAGCCACGTGCATCCTGCGCTCTGGAGTTGGGTGCTGAACCGCACGTCAGTGGTTTGAGGCTGTAGACGGTTTGGAAGGGGCTAGGGGGTCAGTTTATGGCTGGAGAGGACCTGGGGCAGGAGGCCTGGGCTGTGCGTGGGCTCCCCCTGTGACTTTGCACCAAGGGGCTCCTTCCCAGGGTTCTGAAGGTCAGGAAAGATGTGCGGGGAAGCCCAGAGCTGCTGGCTCATTCTGGGGAGCTTTATCTTTCTTCCTTTAAACTCCCTCTGTCCCGTGTGGCCAAAATGCACATGATGGCTTTTGTGCTACTTAGGAGATTTTCAGACCTTTGCAGCAACCAGGAACCTTAAAGAGGGCAAACCCAGGGTACCTATATGAGGCAGGGGAAAGCAGGCGCTGTCTTTGAAGTTGGGAGTGGGAGGGCCCCAGAGCCCCCCACCCCAGGGTGCTTCCACACCCCATCCCGCTCAGTTCCTCATACTCTAATGTGAAGGACCTTTGGCTGGGACCTGGGTCAGGAGGGGAGAGAGGCCTCTGAGAGGCACCCAGTCCTTTTCTGAGATGGTGAAGAGGACACTGATAAGTCAATGAGATTCTGGTGTTTCAAAGCCACCCAAAAGTGTCTATGGCAAAGTGATTAAAAATTGAATTATTTTGGGGCTTCCTGGGTGCCTCAGTTGGTTAAGCATCTGCCTTCGTTCAGGTCATGGTCTCAGGGTCCTGGGATCGAGCCCCAAATAGGGCTTCCTGCTCAGTGGGAGAGTCTGCTTGTCCCTCTGCATATGTGCTCTGTCTCAACAAATCACAATTTTTTTTAAATTTTAAAGATTTTTATTTTATTATTTTGGATGGAACTGGAATGGGAGGACACCTGTTTCCTTCTTTAGGAAACTGTTACAAAAAGAAGATCATGGATTGGGAGAGAGGATGATTTTCTAGGAAGAAAAAAGGTAAATAAGTGTAATTGCCTAAAAGTGGTGACAGTCTTGCTTGTAGATGTTCCTCCTGCATTTTGGGAAGTTGGAGAATCCGTAATACTTTCAATTAAAGTTTTCCTGAGAATCCCCAGCTGACTTTGGGGGTGGGGGGCATTGTCCTTTGTGAAGATTTTGAGCTTCTGTGAGTGAGCAGACCTCCACTCCAGAGTGACATAAAAAGCAATCTGCACCTCCTTCCTGATTTGTCTGTAATGAAACTTGCTTTCCTCAGGTCCCAGCATTCGAGGCAGATAAATATGTTCCCTTTCGTTGGCTCTTACTCATACTTCAGCAAGATTTCCCATGTGCTTTCCTTGGCTGGCTGGGAAACTGGACCACAATTTATGGGATCTTAGGGGACAGGCGCATAGAATTCCAGTGGGATCCCAGAACAGAAACTAATTGGAGATTAGAGACCATTGTGGTGTGAAGCTTTTCTTTGAGATCGAAAGAAGTGCATGTTATGCAAATATTAGCAAGTGTAAGTTCACACTATTGAAAATTTATAGACTCATTATGGTCTCGAAGGCAGGAAGCTAAGTAGATTTTGGGAAAGATGCAGGTAAATTCAGGAAGGTGGCAAATTTCCCCAGGGAAAGTAGAATGGCTAAAGAGTATGGCCCACACTTTTTTTTTAAAGATTTTATTTATTTGCCAGAGATAGAGAGAGAGAGTACACACAAGCAGGCAGAGAGGCAGGCAGAGGCAGCGAGAGAAGCAGGCTTTCCGCCGAGCAAGGAGCCCGATGTGGAACTCGATCCCAGGACCTTGGAATCATGACCCGAGCCGAAGGCAGCGGCTTAACCAACTGAGCCACCCAGGCATCCCTGGCCCAAACTTTTTTTTTTTTTTTTTTTAAGATTTTATTTATTTATTTGACAGAGAAAAATCACAAGTAGATGGAGAGGCAGTCAGAGAGAGAGAGAGAGAGAGGGAAGCAGGCTCCCTCCCGAGCAGAGAGCCCGATGCGGGACTCGATCCCAGGACCCTGAGATCATGACCTGAGCTGAAGGCAGCGGCTTAACCCACCCAGGCGCCCCCTGGCCCAAACTTTTTAAAAAGATTTTATTCACTTATTTGACACACAGAGAGCCAGAAAGCACAAGTTGGGGGAATGGCAGAGGGAGAAGGAGAAGCAGGCTCAGGGGAGCTGAGCAGGGAGGCAAATGTGTGGGACTCCATCCCAGGAGCCTGGGATCATGACCTGAGCTGAAGAAAGACACTTAACCAACTGAGCCACCCAGGCGCCCCCCGGCTCCAACTTCCAATTATGGTGTATGAGATACCTTTGGTAGGAAGGAATGAAGATCAGCAACTGTCCTTGATTCTGCTTCTCAGGAAGGCATTGTGATGTGGTGCCCAGGACTTTGGAGACACACACATGCTTGGTGCCCTCCGGCTCTGCCACTAAAGCAACACCTTCCAGAGGGCAGCTGCAGGCACCGGGTGGCGTCACACAGGGTCAGACCCGGGAGGCACTCAGCCATGTACCCCTTCCACCATCCTGCTGGGGTTAAAAAAATTACCTATATATATAAAAAAAAAAGGACCAGAATAGTGGGAATGAATGAAAGATAAAAGTTTCCTATGTAGTAGTGGTAGTTCTCTTGTAGTACTTTTTCTCTCTCTCTCTCTCTCTCTTTTTTTTTTTTTCTTTCTTGGTTTGTTTTCTGGGGAAGGGGCCTGCCATGTGGGTTTTCAGTCAATGATGTTCCCTGACTTAAGTCCTACCGCCCCCCTCAAGGGGGTGGGCTCTGAGGAAACTTTTTTTTTTTTTCAGGCTTTTGTTCTCTGGCGGTTTTTTGTTTGTTCACGTTTTTTTTCTCACTTTGACCGCTTTTGATGGTTTTTGTAGTTTTAGAGGAAAACAAACTGCACCCTGATCTCCCTCTCAGAGAGAAGCCTCAGTCTGGCTGCAGAGCCCAAATAAGTTCCCCCTTGGCCGCTGGCAGAGCAGGTTCCAAGTCGCTGTCCCTGGGGATGGAGGATCTTTTGCTTGTACCCAAAAGCACGGCAGCAGCAGCTTTGGGCACCTCTAGACCACTAGAGAGGTTCCAAGCAGCAATCGCACACTGAGATTTTCCCGCTGGCCCGGGCTGGGAGTGCCCGGTCTTTCTGGGTCTAAGAGCGCCCACCTTACATGCACCAATTTCAGGGAAGGCAGAGGTTCGCGCGCGGGTCTCAGGCTCTGAGAATGAGGCACAGGTCCGAGAGCACCAGGCTGGGCCTTCGCGCACCTCTCTGGGGCGAGAGTTTGATGCAGGCTCTGAAACAAGGGCGTTTATCAAAGGGCACCGGCTGGGCCTTTATACCTCTTTCAGGGGAGTATCTCAGGCTCTATAGCAGGACTCTTGCATTCTGCCGCCTGGTGTGGCTCCCATTCCCTCACAGGAAGCGGACCCCATGCATTCTCCTTGCACTGGCAGCTTAGGGACCAAGAGCTGGTTTCTCTGCCGCACTCTCTCTGACTCAGTGCCAAGGGAGGCTGTCCTGGGACCAGGGACTTAAGCCCTTGTCCCTAGCCGCCCCGATTCCCACAATTTCCCCAGAGATGCTTTGCTCTTTTGGAGTGCTTTCAACCAGTCTCCGAGTTAATGCTGGTCCCCAGACGCAGGGCACTCTCGCTTGTATTGGGGTATTACTTTCCAACTGTTTGCCTCTGGTAGCTCCCTCCCCCTTTTGTTTATCTTCTGATATCAGTTCACAGTTCCCACTCCGCTTTACCTGCCCACTGGCTTCTTCTCCCCCTGTAGAGATCCACACATGTATAATTTTGATCTCAGGCTGATTTCATGGGTGATTGGAGTTCATGGGTGATTGGTAGGTAATCAGCTCATTTTGGGGTACAAGTTGAAAAGACGCCTTCTAATTCCGCGCCATTTTGTCCCCCCTCTTAACTTTTTTTTTTTTTATTTTATTTGATAGCACAAGTAGAGGGAGAGGATGAAAGAGAAGCAGGATCTGCACTGAGCAGGGAGCCAGATGCAGGGCTGGATCCCAGGACCCTGGACAGATGCTGCACTGAGGGAGCCACCCAGACACCCTTTTAGACCTAGGATGCAGGTAGGAGAAGCAAGCCAGGGGTTTCTTGGCCCAACACTAATGACCATGGCTCAGACAAATCCATCTTCCACTTCAGGCTTCCAGATACTCTGCGAAGGAGACATTCCCCTTCCTGTCCCTGAATGCTCTGCCAGTTCAAGGCAGATCCATGTTTCTGAGGGTTCCTCTTTGGTCATTCTGTCAGGGACAGCCAAGAGGGCTCCAAGCCTGTGTGGACCCCAGGCCTGGGGATCCCAGCCCTGAACTCTTTGCTCTGCCCTTGATGACCCCAGAATAGATCAATTCAGCAACTGTCAATCCATGCCAGGCCAGGGAACAAACACAGCAGTACACAAGATCAACTCGCCTTGGTCCCAGGAGCCTGGATTCCCCAAGGAGGGCTTCACCTGGTCTCTGAAGGGGATTCCAGGGGTTCCAAGATGGCCATGGGTGGAGCCCACCAGGTAGAGAGGCCCCTGGAGAGTGTCCACTGGCACTGAGCAGACGGAAGATCCCCTCAGGCCTTCCCTCGTGGCTCCACTGTGCCCTGGGGAGAGAAAAGGGCCAGCCACACCGCACCGGGGCCGCAGCTCGGCCACCCAGGAGCAGCAGCGGGCCTAGCCTGGAGCTCAAGCAGCGGCAGGGAGCGGCAGGGAAGCCAGGACTGGGCAGGGCCTGGGGTCCTGGAGTCAGCAGAAGAGCAGCGGGAAACAGCAGGGGGCGCAGCCAGCCCCCTCACCGGACAGGACAGAACAGGAGGCTGGGCGAGGGCGCGCGGGCCTGCAGAGAGGCCTGCACTGCTGTTTGCCGCCCCCCACCCGCCACAGCTCGCCCGCACCTGCCTGCCCCGCCCACCGCCTTCTGTGGGCCCAGCAAACTCACTGCGCAAGTAGCGCAAGTAGCGCCTCCCGGGAAGGCAGGGGTTCTGGGCTGGCTGGGCAAGGCGCAGGGGAGTGCATCGGTGCCCCGCTGACTCAGGTACTGAGGGGCTGGGGAGGGGTAGGGGCGCTAGGCAGAGAGGGAGACTGGGGCCCTGCTGCCCGCTGCCACCTGCTGCTTCGTCCAAGGGAGCGGGAGGGGGGCCTGGCGGACAGGCTCCTGGCGGCCTGGTGCTCCTACGCCCCATAGCCCTTGCCCCACAGCCCTCGCTCCACTTCTCGGTATCCAGGGAACCCGTGGGGCCCTACTGACATCAAGGGGCCCAGCACCACTGGGCTCGTCTGGACCCCGGAGAGACGCCTGTGCTGACAGGCTTCTTTTCCAGAACTTGATGGAAAATTTTGTCCCTCAGAATCGCCGGGCTCCCCAGCCTGAGAGGCGCTGGCTCAGCCCGCGCAGCCTGGGCCCCACTGGGCCCCCTCCACCTCAAGTGCCTTTTACCCAGGAGCCCCAGGATACCAGTTTTTTCTAGCCCATGGACCCCTTTACCCCACCCCCACCCCCACACCTCTACTTTGGGCCTGCAACCACCCTGGGATCACTTCCATCTCCGGCCCCCTACCCCTTGTTGGTGGTCCTTGTCCACCTCCAGGCATGACCCCTGGCCCCTCTCACCTCTGGAGTTACTGAAACCCTTCTACTTGGGGGCCACTGGCATCTGTGATCCCAGACTCCCGGGACTCCCCTCCACCTTGGAGCTCCCTACCCTGTTTCCTCTAGGAACTGCTGTGCCTAGAGCACCGAAACCCCACATTCTCAAGCCAGCTGTCTTTGGGCCAAGGACTCAGGTATCCTCAGGGACCCTCCTTTCCAGGGCACATACTCCTCTCTGTGCAGGAGAGACCAGAGAGAGCAGGCTTGGGGATCCTTCACTCCAGCTGGATGGAGGGGCAGAAGCTGGGGTGTGTGTGAGGGGGTGCTCACAGGTGGCCTCCCTGGGTAAGGAGCTTCCAGGAGGAAACTTCAGAGTGAGGCTATGATGTGGAAGCCTCAGGAAGCACTGGCTGCACAGACTCCAGGCTCCTGGCTTGGGCAGTGGGCATTTAGTGGCCAGAGCCCTACAGGACCAACCCTGTCCAAACCCACCCCACCATGGCCGGCTTTTTTGTCTTTAATTTGCACAGCAACCTTTTCTCCAGTATGAAATTGAAAGCTTTGCTTTGGAAAGTTTTGTGTCCAGGAGGCTCCTGGGCATCCACTTACTTTATTTCCGGAGGCTAGTTGAGGAGGGTGGAGTCTTTGGGACCTTAACAGCAGGTCTCCTGATCCTTCCTGACTGCCTTTTTTTTTTTTTTTTTTTTTGATTTATTTATTTGAGAGAGAGAGATAAAGAGCACACCACAGAACACATGCAGGCACAGGTGAATGGGCCAGGTGAATGGACCTGTGCCAAAACAAAGAGTCAGATGCTCAACCAGCTGCAACCACCCCCCCCAATCCACCTTTTAGAGATGGGTTACATCTACACACTGTTAGGCGCTTTGCCTGGACCCGGCTAGTCTTACAGCAGTCCTAGGACACTGTCTCTTGCCCAGTGTCTCTGGTCAGTACCAACCCATGCCTCAAGTGTGGGAATGACTTCTTCCTGACTCCTTTTTTTTTTTTTAAGATTTTTTATTTTATTTTATTTATTTGACAGAGAGAGATCACAAGTAGGCAGAGAGGCAGGCGGAGAGAGAGGGAGGAGGAAGCAGGCTCGCTGCTGAGCAGAGAGCCTGATGCGGGACTCGATCCCAGGACCCTGAGATCATGACCTGAGCCGAAGGCAGTGGCTTAACCCACTGAGCCACCCAGGCGCCCTTCCTGACTCCTTCTTAACTCCCTGTCCAGCCTGGGTTGCCCACCCCCCTCCAGGCTGTCCTAGTTGTATATATTGGATCTCTGTAGATAGTGGGCACCATCAGATCCTCACCTGTCGTGGCCGGCGCAACAAATCAACCAGGAACATGAGGGTAAGAGGATGAAGAAAAGAACTCGAGAAGCAGAGAGATGGGGGACAGGAGGAGCACTGAGGAGGATGTCCAACAGTGCTAAGTTTATTCAAAGCCTTAAGGCCATATATATAGTGACATTACATCTGTGTTTAGTTAAGCAACTATTGTTCCTCATGACGCCAAATGGCTGATGCCAGTACAAATACAGCAAACCTGAAAGTAAATTATGGGTTGTACTAAGGCAGCAAGGACCAGCAACGAACTTTTTAGCCCAACCGAATTGTTCTCATTTGTTTAGTAAGCGTGTGGGAAGTCACGTAGGCGAGCGCACAACACATAGCACAGACTCTTGCCCAGTGCTACTGAACTTTTCCCGTCCTAAACCTTTTGTTAGGTTATTTGGACTTTAAAGGAGGCACAAGTCAGGGTCTGGTTTGGTTCTCGTCTCAAGCCTTATTGCGGCCTCCCACACTCACCGAAATGAGAACATGGCTCAGGGTTATGGAGTGAATATACCCTTTAGGAAACATTAAAGGACATAGCATAACTGGTCCGGGGTCACCCAGCCTGTGAGAGGCATGGGTGAGATTCAGACTGCACTGGGTGCCACAGCCATTTTCAGCTCACCTTAGTGTCCAACCTGGTCCCAGAAGGTTCCTGCTCAGGACTTTGCTTTGTGCTGAGCTGGGCTTGCTTCCTGCCTTTGAAGCCATTTTCACAGTGTATCCCCAGCCCACCTTCTCACATTGAGCATCAGTGCTGCCTTGGCTGGCCTCTGTTGATCGTGCCATTCCTCTCAATCCCTCTGTCACTCCTCCGGCCCACTGTCCTACTGCCCTCTGTCCGGTGGGCCAAGTTCTGAGTTTCTTACCTGCACTTCCTCTTAACTGTGCTCTGTTGAAATCCTCTCTAACAGGGAAGACCTGCTTATCAGAGCAGCTTGATTTGGAATCCATCTCCCCTGGAGGTCAGAGCTTCTGACCATCATGTCCCCAGCCTCAGCACTGGGGATGCCTGCCCAGCCTATTCTGGGTGCTCGTGGAGCTCTGGGATCTTGGAGAAGATTTGCCATGAAAATAAGCATTTATACATAACACGGAAGAGAAGATTTGAGGAAATTGAGTGAGTGTCATCTGGTAATGTTTGTGTTAGGATGGTTCTGAAATTTCTGGGCCCTGAGTTACCAAGAACCCTAGGTTGCCCAGCTGGAAGGACCTCAGATAGATCAGCTGGGCTCCTCACCTCATTTGACAGATGGGAAGTTGAGGCCCAGAGCTTAGTGCCACAGAGCAGGAGTGAGGAGAGATGTTAGTGACAGGAAGAAATCATAGGGTAAGCACAAAGTGGCTGAGCCTGGGCTTTGTTTATGCAAATGAGTTGCTAAAACAGTGGGCCTGAGGCTGCTGACTCTATCTAGTGGCCAGCAAGAAGTAACACTAGCCCACACCTTCTGAGGTTTAACTCATGCCAGGAATGATTCTCAATGTTTTATTTGTGGGCACCTGGGTGGCTCAGTTGTTCAGCTGAGGTTATGCTCCCAGGGTGCAGGGATCTAATCCTCACCAGGCTTCCTGCTCAGTGGGAAGCCTGCTTCTCCCTTTCACACTCCCCCTGTGTGTGTTCCCTCTCACCCTGTCTCTCTCTCTCTGTCAAATAAATAATAAAATCTTAAAACAAGAACAACAACACCAAAATGCTTTATTTGCCTTAGGAGATAGGGTCTGTTATGGCTACCATTTTAATGCATGGAAATATGGGCACAGGGGAGCTAAAGGAGTCCAAGGTCACACAGCTTTCAAGTGGAGGAGCCAAGATTTGAACCCTGGGCAGCCTGCCTCCAGAAACTGTATTATTTTTTCCCCTTGTGTATGTCATTTTTATAAACCTTTCCCTGAATTCTAACAGAGATGTGTAAACATTGTTAAGCATGCAGTTTATTGATTATCACAAAGCTTAGGTTCTGAAGCATTGCAGCAAGCTGGGGTGGGCTATGATGTCAGAACTGGTTGGAATCCAGTTTCTGGTGCTGCATGATCTTAGGTGACTTACTCAGCCTCAGTTTCTGCACTGAGTTTGGCAGCCTTGTGATGAGTAGAGCGTGTGACAGTGCCTAGCGGGTTTGGTGCCTGGCGAGTGTTTAATAAATGGTTTTCTCTTCTTAATCACGAAAATTCTAAGTTGTGTTGGTTTTGTTAAGCAGTCCGAATACCTTCCTCATCGGTCAGTTGCCGGTCAGTCACCTTGTAGGTACTTGTGATGAGTCACTTTGGTAAGTCACTATATATAGCTGAAACATTTGGGGGTAGTTGGGGGACACCCCCCCCCCGCCCCCACTGCCCCTGCATTGAAAGTCTGTAATTTAAAATGTTCCACCTGTGCCTTTTTTTTTTTTTTTTTTAAACATAACCACTTTGGGACAGTGAAAGTTATATGTCTTCTCCTTAGGGTTGTGACGGAGCCTTTGGGGATCTGCAACAGCTTACTTCCAGTTTCTGTCTGGCATACTGATGGGCCAGAACTTATTTTAACAACATTCCATCACATTCCAGGCACCTGGAAGGAGGAATATGTTGAACTTCTCGGAAATTATTTTTTGGAACTGTTTTTATCCTGAGGAATAACCCATTTAAAAATTGAATGACCTTTATGGTTGACTTTTCCACTCTACATAATGCAAACTGAAAAACTCGTTGTTTTCAGCTGCTTCTGCAGCAGTGGGAAGAGCAAGCCTGTGGGAGTCCTCCCCCGGTTGGCCCCAGCACAGAGCTGCATCATTCTACACACCCCTCATGCCTTGTCTCCTTGTCTGTGAGGTGGTAATGATGGTGCAGGGAGCTCCAGGGGTTGTCGTGAAGGTTACAGAGATGGGGGGTGTAAACTTTGAACAGTGTGCCCCACATAAAATGCAGATCTGGTGAGCAGAGGCAGCTGCTCACATTAATTGTTGATGCCAAGGCACTGCAGTTCCACAACAGCCTATGCCTTTCTTTCCTGGGTCCTTTTTGTCTCAGCCACCACCTTAGAGAAAGTGACTCAGCAAGACTGGTGCTTGTGGAGCCCTCTACAAATCCAGCTAATTCACACGGGCGATGCCCTGGAGATAAGGGGCTTTTCCTGGGTGGTAGGACCCCATTTCAGAGGCTTAACTAGCCGCTTTCTCCTAACTGGTCCTGTCCTCCAGGGTCAAGTTGAAGGCCTGCCAGGAGACTGGTGGTCTCACCAGAGTTTTCCACTGGAAGCATGAAGGACCCCATGGGGCCTCGTGCAGAATGACATGGGTGTTGGGGGGAGAACAGAGGAGACATCGCCTGTACCATCATGGGCAGGTCACTATATCTGGCTCACGCCGGCTTTCTTCCCATCTGGGAAATGGCAGAAGACCATGCTTTTTCACAGGAGGGATGAGGGTTTAGGGAGGTATTTGATGACTGTGTTGGGGCTGCATGAGTAACAGAGTTGACGGAGGGGCCTTGGAGTCACAGACTTGGGTTCAGGCCCCTGCTGCTGCCACATAAAAGTAGATCGCTTGGGTAAGCCATGGACCTCAGTGTCCTCCTCTGCACTGTGGATAATACCTAGCATGTAGGTCTGTGAGGGGTACAAAATAGAAGGCCATATTAGGAGCTTAGAGCAAAGCCTGGTACTCACTAGATTGTAGTTTTATGGAGATACTCTGGCATCACTGGTGTTGCAGACCTGGTCCTACCCTCTGGAAACTTTGGCTGTGTGACAGATGGCTTATGAGGCCGTGGCTGACAGAAAGAAGCGGTGTCTGTCTTTTCTTAAGATTAAGGGTACAGAGGGGTGCCTGGTGGCTCCGTCGTTGAGGCATCCAACTCTTGGTTTCAGCTAAGGTCATGATCTCAGGGTGGTGGGATTGAGCCCTGAGGTGTGCTCTGCTCTCAGTGTAGAATCTGCTGAAGGTTCTATCTCCCTGTATTTGTGTGTGTGTGCTCTCTCTGTATCTCTCTCTCTCTGTCTATCTCTCCCTAAAATAAATGAAGCTGTAAAAATAAATAAATACATACATGCATAAGTTAATTAATTATGGGTACAGAAATCAGTGATGGAGCTGGGCTGATGGGACGCTTGGCAGCAAAGACAGGTGCACCCTGCTTGAAGGCTCGGGGGTAGCTGCGGTGTCAGCAGTGGTGATGGGGGTGTGAGGAAGTTGCCTCGTGCAGCGTCCAGAGAGGAACTTAGATGGGGGGGGGGGGTTCCAGGGAGTAAATGCCCATGGGTAGGAAGCATCTTCAGATGAATGTCAGAGGGTGTCCTCATGGATGGGGAGGCACCCTTTCTCCCTGAAGCTGCCCACGAGTGGAGGTGTGCCTGCTGGGGACATAACTAAATCATTGGGGTTTAGCCTCCTAAGCTGTTAATTTATGAAGATGTGGCCAAGACCTTGTCTCACTGCTTTTTAAAGAGAAGTAAATTAAACTGTTGTTTGGGATGGTGTTGTCTTCCAAAGGCTCATTCAGAGTCAGTGGCAGAGCTGCTGTGGGCTTTCCAACTTGTCTTGAAAGCCTGGTCCAGGCAAGGGTGAGGGATATTCCCATCTCTTGGGGTCTCTTGCCCTCTCTGTTTATGGCAGAACGTGGTTTTGTGACTGGTAAATAAACAGGCATCCTGTGCAGATCCTTCAGCTCTTCGTGTGGCTGCAGTAGAGGAAATTCCCATTCACTGGGCGCAGACTGTGGCTGGACGGGCAGTGTGGCGGGGCTCTCACTGAGCATTCTCCTTTCACGTAATCCCTGACCAGATATGAATTTTGTGGTGTTGCCACTTTCCTGCTGGCCAGGAGGGAAGTTGAGGCCCAGGAAAGTTACACTTTCTCGCTGTGGTAAGCGGCAGAGCCATGTCAGCCGGTCCAGGCCTTGGCTTTCAGGTCTGTTTGCTGTGAGCATTTCCTCTTGTGTTTCCAGCTTTTGGCCTGTTTGACCTATCAAACTACTGATGGTGTATTGATAATTCTAATACTCTCGACATTGTGAAAGATGAGCTCTTCACTTTGTGCTAGAAATGTTTCTTGCTGTATTTTTCTTTTAATTTAAAAAAAAAAAGTCAAAGTCCCACGTTTCTGCCCATTTGAATCTCCCTGAGTCTCCCTGTTGTGAAGTGGTTGGGTTTGGGGATTTCTAGGGCAGGGGCCTAGTTGGTGGTGGCTTTGCCTGGAGGAGCCCAGGGCTCAGGACTTAGAGTGAGGACTGGAGCAGTGTGAACTGTGGCCTGAAAATGTGTTCATGTGTGCTGAGGTGGTGCCCAGATTCTTTTGGAGGATGAACTGAGGTTTTGATCAGTAGGTTAGAGAAACACTTGATGGAATAACACTGATAATTTTGTTTTTGTATTCAATCCTAATTTTGTGTTTTCGTTTTCGTGTAGTGCAGTGTGCTCTATGTTCTAAGAAAAAATTGGCAATCAATTCATACAGTATCATGATTTAATAATCCTTCCTCACTCACCGGGTCATATTTCAGGTTTTTATATGTAGTTTTTATATCTGTAGTTCTGTTTCTGAATTCTGCATTTTGATTCATTCCTTCATTTTTAAATTTCTTATTTTAAAGATTTTATTTATTTGAGAGAGAGAGAGAGAATGAGCTAGGAGCGGGGGCAGAGGGAGAAGGAAAGGGAGACTCCTCACTGAGCATGGAGCCTGATGTGGGTCTCAGATCCCAGGTCTCTGAGATCAGGACCTGACCCAAAGGCAGATGCTTAACAGACTGAGCTACCCAGGTGCAGCCACATTCCTTCATATTTTTATTTTTACTCCAGTGCTACACTGTTTGGCTGGTTGCTTCAGTTTCTGGGAGGGAGGGAGATGACCCCCTCCCCTGTTCTTCTAACAAGTTTGCTTTTGCTGCGTTGACTGGAGAAGGGCCAGGCTTCCTGAAGATGAGTAGGATGATTCAGTGACACCCAAAAGGCAGTGGCTATCATTGTTCCCACTGTGCTTCAACAACTTCACCCACTGACTCTTTGATGATGGCAGCCACCAGCAAATCTTCTGCAGAGGACTGCTGCCTTGGGATGCTTTTCTTGTGGTGCTGGACTTCATTCCCCCTGGCAGCCAGTACAGCTAGGATTAGAACCTAGGAAAAGTCCCATTAGAACCCAAGAAAGTGGGGTGCCTGGGTGGCTTAATCGATTGTCTGCCTTTGGCTCAGGTCATGGTCTTAGGGTCCTGAGATCAAACCCTGCACTAGTGTCCGTGCTGTCTGTGGAACCTACTTAAAATTAAACAAACAGAAATCAGCCCAAGAAAGTACCATCCTTTGTGTTGTTCTATACTGTGGATCAGATTTTATTTTTCTTTTCTTTTTTTTCTTTCTTCTTTCTTTTTAAAGATTATTTATTTGTCAGTGAGAGAGCACAAGCAGGGGGAGCAACAGGCAGAGGGAGAGGCAGGCTTCTGGTTGGTTAAGGGGTCTGATGTCGGACTTGATCCCAGGACCCTGTGATCATGACCTGAGTCATGTTAGGCTGCTGCCTAACAGACTGAGCCAACCAGGCATCCCCCAGGATCAGACTTCAATAACCCTACCAGATTTCTTTAGCTTTGACATTTTAAAGGACAATGAAAGCTAGCTAAACCTACACCAGGATTCTGCATCTGCTGGGGCTGTGCTGTCCGGGCCTATGTGCCTCCTGTTCTTCTAACCCCATCAATTCCACCCATGTTTTAGCCTGAGAACTGTAGGCAGGTGTGGGTGTGTCACTGAAAGCTTTGACTCATCATTCATATCTTTATTGTAAGCTTATAATCTTTATTTTTTTCTTTTTTTGGGGTAAGATTTTATTGATTTGTTTGTTTATGAGAATGAATGGGGAGCAGAGGCAGAGGGAGAAGCAGACTCCCTGCTGAGCAGGAAGTCTGACATAGGGCAAGATCCCAGGATTATTTATGACCTGAGCCCAATGCAGATGCTTAACCGACTGAGCCACCCAGGTGCCTCTTTATTTTTCCTTTATTGATTATCTGCCTTTCTGAGGCAGCGTTCTACCTGGGTTTTCATAACTCCACACTAAGGTATTCTTCCACTAGTGTGGCCTGTTTTGAGGTAATTCCTATACATTCTGGCTATGCTGCTAAATGATGCTATGATCTTGGACTCTTTTTTTTTTTTTTAACCTCTCTGAGCCTTGGTTTCCTCTGTGCTAATGTGGATAATATACCCTCTCTTGCAGATGTGTGGAGGGCCATGGCTGACTTGGATGCAGTTGGAGTCATCTCACGGCACATGGAATACACAATTTATCTTGCTTCCTGTCTCGCTAACGACATCTTGGTTTTCATGCTGTCTTAGAACAAGTAGAACTTGACTTACATGTAAGTTGTGAATTCACGTACTTTTGACAGAGGTGTTATTTTAGTTTAGTTTAGTTTAGTTTAGTTTAAAGCAGGCTCCACACCCAGTGCAGAGCCCAGTGTGGAACTCAAACTCACCACCGTGAGATCAAGATCCGAGCTGAGATCAAGAGTTGGCCGCTCAACCAGCCTAGTCACCCAGGAATCCCTTCTGTTTATCATTTTTCAAAAAATGTGACAAGTAACACTTTCTCTGCTTGGACCTGTCCTCACACCTGCTATGCTGGTCTGGGGGTCAGACGTGTAGCTGGTGTGGTGCTGGTGATGTTGAGCAAGACAGTTGTTAAGTCTTTTTACCCTAATTGCTGTTGTCCTATTATTTCCTTTTTTTTTTTTAAGATTTTATTATATATCGTGGTGATATATGCTAAAACTGTTGCTTCTGGTCCTGCCTTAAAACTTGAATATGTAGGGCATTTTTTAAGGATTCATCCCTGGAGATACAGTATTTGTTTTTCTCTGTCTGACTTATTTTGCTTAGCACAATACCCTCTAGGTACACCCATACTGTTGTAAATATCAGGATCTCATCCTTTTTGATGGCTGAGTAATATACCATTGTGTGTATGTACCACTTTGTCTTCTGTTGCTGGACACTTGGGCTGCTTCCATATCTCGGCTATGGAAAAAAAAATGCTGCAGTAGGCTTAGGGGTGCCTCTGTGCTTTCAGAATGTTGAGTCTGATGTGTCAACTGCCACAACAGTCATGGCAACTCAGGAAGGGAGCCAGGTGCAGGAGGTAAGAGGAGGAGTGCAGCTTTAGGCAATCTGAGTTGAGGTGTCTGTTGGACGTGCAGGTGTAGGTTCTGGTTGGACAGTCAAAATGTAGGAATGGGTGCTTGGGGGAAGAGAGATGCAATCATGCTGTTGCCAAGGGATATATTCCTTGTAGAGAGAGTGACAGTTAAGGATTTAGGGTAATTCCTTCTTTTCTTGGGCAGATAAAGGGGAAGAATAAAGGAGTAGTGGATGGAAGGGGAAGGACATGGCTTTGATGCCAGGAAGGCATTTTTGCACAGATGTCTAGAGAAGAGAGATTTCAAGGAATGAAATGTCAGCAATGTTCGATGATGTGAAAAGTTGCAAAGCAGCTTGATTAGGGGGTGGGGGTAGATCGAGGAGGTTGTCACTGAGTACTGAAAGAAAATGGGAGGTGAGTAGTGGAGTCCTAAGCCAGACATAGAGATAGAGTGCCTGGGCGTGAGACCATGGAGGTCACACACAAGAATAGCCTTTTAGAAAGTTTGATGGTAAAGACACAGACGATCATAACTCCAGACATAGCTTGGACAAGGGTGGGTTTTACAGGCTGTGTTTACCTATTTGCAGGTTGACTGAAGGGAGATGACAGATGGTGCATGCTGCTGGATGTTGTGGGTTGAGATGGGATCAGGTATACAGAAAAGCACACAGAGAGGAGTGTATGGATGCCCTGACTGCTTCTGTAGAACACAAGGCCAACATTAGGCATGGAGGGAATGGAACGTGGCTCAAGGAGATGTGCAGTCTCAGATACAGACCACATGGCTCAGAGTCTTACAGGGCTCTCCTTGCCTCCGCGTGGCCCTTCTCACAGGGTTTAAGTTTTGAAGAGTCCTTTTGTTTCTCTGGGTTTGGGGTGTGACTGGAGAGACATAGCAGAGAGCAAGGGCTGAGGAAAGACCAAGAGGGCAGGAACTCACAGAGGGGAGTCTACTACCCTCTCTGCCTTTTCTGGTATGGGCTCTCTCCTGATCTGGATGGACGGATGACCTGCCATTACTTCTTTTAAAAATGCATTTGGCTTTACCCTGCCAGAAAGCAACACATGTTTATTGAAGAATAGTGGGAAACCCCAGAGAAACTGAAGGAAGAAAATAAGCACTCAGCTGAAGACAACCATTCAAAAGTTCTGGCCCTTTTCCTCCCAACTTTCACTGAAGTTGAACAGATAAATGTATATATATGAAGTGATTTCTGGGAAAGACCAAAAAAAAAAAAAAAAAGATACCAACAACAAGAAAACAAAAAAGAGAACAAAGCAGAAGAAAACGGTGTTCATTTTCTTCCTGAGGCTGCCCTTCCTCGATACTGCTACTTGGTTTTACTACCTGCTTTTCTCCCTGGGCTTTCTTGACAAAACATGGTTCCACTACTTTTACCTTCTTCAAAGTGTTTGACAGAGTCGTTTGCTTTCAACATGGAGTTTGAGCAAAATGGACTATTGTTTTAAAATATTCTATCATGTGTGCTGTAATATCTCATCCTGGACATGATACAAATGCTATGATAAAAAGAAGAGATGCTTTTAAAGTGATCACCAGAGTTGTGAAATTCATTGGCATGATCCTTCTTTTTTTTTTAAAAAAGATTTTATTTATTTATTTGACAGACAGAGATCACAAGTAGGCAGAGAGGCAGGCAGAGAGAGGAGAAAGCAGGCTCCCTGCAGAGCAGAAAGCCCGATGCGGGGCTCGATCCCAGGACCCTGGGATCATGACCTGAGCTGAGGGCAGAGGCTTAACCCACTGAACCACCCAAGCGCCCCGACATGATCCTTCTTTTGAGGGTCATAATTCGTTTAATTTTTTTCTGCTCCAGCTTAACCTTCGCAGTCTTCAGTTGTTATGTGCATTAGACACAGTATTAGCAGTAGTGGCAGTAAAAATACTCCTGTCACCCTTTACAGGTACCATTTTACTAGCATCTCCTTACCACTGTAGCAGCTTTAAACCCTGTTTCCACCCTGTTCATTCCTTTAAATGCCTTTTCCTTAAAACCTTTTAGTTTTTGGTGTTCTATAGCTTTACCACAAAATGTTTAATTGAAGATTTCTCATCTTGCTTGGTATCTGTGCATTTCCTGTATTTCTGGATTTATCATTTCTGTCATATCCTCAGCTGTTTTCTTCTGAAATTTTGACTCTGTCCTTCTGCTGTACTTCCCAGGATTCTTATTTAAACCTCCCGTCTGTTGTTCGTGTCTCTCAAGCTGGCGTTCATCCTCTTCTCCTGCCTCCTTGTGTTGCATTCTGGGGAATGTCTTCACTTCTTGGTGCAGTGTTGTGAAGTCCTTCATTCGGGGCTCATCTACTGCCCCACCATTCTGGTGTGTTTTCTGTTGTGTTTTACGTCTCAGTGATTTTTGGTCCCTGTTTAACTTCCTTCAGTTTCATGTTCACACTTGGCCTGTTGCTTTTGATAGGCTCTTGATCCTTCTTTATTTTTAAACCTCTTTTGTGTTCTTAAACAATTAACATGTAATATTTTCTATTCTGTATCTGATCATTCCAGTGTCTAAAGTCTTCATTTTCCCTCAGTCTTCTGTCTCTCACAGTGGCCTCATTTCTTGCATGCTCTGTGAAGGGATTTTGAGACCAGATTTATTGGAACATAGATGTAATCTCTTTTAATTCTGTTTTTTGGTGGTTTTTTTTTTGTTTGTTTGTTTGTTTGTTTGTCTGTCTGTTTTTTCCTGGAGGGTTTGTCTTTCCTTTGCCAGGAGGCTGGGAGTGTTCTTGGTTGGGATCACTTTGGTTCCATTTGAGGGTCCTGGTTTATTAAGGAAATCTCAGGATCAGTTCCCCCAACTTACCGTGTGGTGGGAACGGGGTCTGGAGGGCACAGGCCTGTAGAGATCCTGCAGTGAAAATGGCATTTGTTCTCTGGCACCCTGATTTGTTTCTCTTGAGCTTGTTGCTTACAGATCAGGTTTTGGCTCACTTGTTTCTGCCACCTCCCTCTTCCTGCTTTCTTTCCTACCATTTTCTAAGTCCTTTGCTAGTTTTCCGATGTCTTCTAAAGCCCAGAAATGTTTTGTGAATTCCATTTGCCATCACTAATTGCAAGTCTCCTCCTGCAGCAGGAAGGCCAGAGCCAGACACTGTAATGCTCTGCCTCCCACAGAGGAGATTTTAATACCCTCTCCTCGTGTTCAGAAATTCTAGATTGGAGATGGAGTTATGGATACATTACCATCTACAGAGGATTAGTTGCCTATATAATAGAACAAGTATGCATTATTCTAATCTTCCTAAAACTTCCATTTTGCATAATAAATATGAATGAATAAGGAACCCGCATTACTTTAGTTTATGCAGATGTTCGCTTTCTGTCTCTGGCTTTAGATGGTAGGTTGTCATTTGTATGGTTCATTCTGAAAATTGGGTAACTTCATTCTTATTTTCTACATGTTGGTGCCATATAAAGTGATGATTTATGGAGATTCAGAGGTAAATATTTATCAACATCTAAATAATTGGGGAAGGCTTCCTTTACAAAAGGTAGAATTATTAAGACCTGTTTAATCACAGAAGGGATATCCTGTAAAGCTAGCCCATAAATAAAAAGTGGATCAGAAGAAAGCAGAGAGAGGAGAGAATTTGGAAGGAGCACGTGGAGGGACACCTACTGCCTATCCCTGTAAGTCAGGGGCAATCTGGAAGGGAAACCTTGTTAAAGGAGGCAGTAGTGTTTAGATGTAATGAGCTACTGGAAACCTCACAGTGTTCTGGTGAAGCAAGTGGTGTGCAATCAAGTCCGCAGCCCAGTTGAAGTTGTGGCTTCAGGCAGCAAGCGAGCAGGCCTTTCTGTCTGCCTTTATCTCCAGTGGGAGCGACTTGTCCTCCTTGAAGTCAGCCTCCAGACATCTTTTCCTGTCGCTACACATCTGTGCATCACTGAGAATTTCTGCGGTTGCTGCTTCATGGAGATGTTTGTCAGTTTTGGGTTTTGTTTGTTTTGTTTTGTTTTTTACCGAGGTTCACTTGCTAACTTTTCTCTTCTCTTAAAAAAAAAAATATTTAATCTAGGGGTGCCTGGGTGGCTCAGTGGGTTAAAGCCTCTGCCTTCGGCTCGGCTTGAAGGCATGATCCCAGGGTCCTGGGATTGAGCCCCACATCAGGCTCTCTGTTCAGCAGGGAGCCTGCTTCCCTTCCTCTCTCTCTGCCTGCCTCTCTGCCTATTTGTGATCTCTGTCTGCCAAATAAATAAATAAAATCTTTAAAAAATATATGTGTTTAATCTAGGGGCACCTGGGTGGCTAAGTGGGTGGGTTAAGCCTGTTTCTTCAGCTCAGGTTATGATCTCAGGGTCCTGGGATTGAGTCCTGCATCAGCAGGGAGCCCTCTTCCTCCTCCTCTCTCTCTCTGCCTCTCTGCCTACTTTTGATCTCTCTCTGTCAAATAAATAAGTAAGTAAATAAATCTTTTAAAAATATATATATATAATCTCTTCCAGGAAGAGATTATGCTGAGTGAAAAAAGTCAAGCAGAGAGAGTCAATTATCATATGGTTTCACTTATTTGTGGAGCATTACAAATAGCATGGTGGACAAGGGAAGATGGAGAGAAGGGAGTTGAGGGAAACTGGAAGGGGAGGTGAACCATGACAGACTATGGACTCTGAAAAATAATCTGAGGGTTTTGAAGGGGTAGGGGGTGGGAGGTTGGGGGAACCAGGTGGTGGGTATTAGAGAGGGCACGGATTGCATGGAGCACTGGGTGTGGTGCAAAAACAATGAATACTGTTACACTGAAAAAAATATATATATATATTTCATCTCTTATTACCATGTATTTCAAATGGTAGTGAGGGATGATGGTGTGGGACCCCATGAAGTGAATTTACACTGCCATCTTGACCACAATATAAGTGTCGTACACAGCCGTCCTGTGTCCCCTTTCGTTCTGAAATGGATTCTCTCTTCCCAGCTGTTATCAATAGAAGACAGGGGTCTTTGTTCTTGTAGGTGACTTGTCCAAGATCGCACAACTTTCGAGGTTTAACCTTTGGTCTGATTGTAGGACCCATTTTCTTTAACTCAGTGCCATGCAACCTGCCATGTAGGACTCTCAATACTCTCCTGCGTTTGAAGCTGTACTCCACAGGCCACATCTACCAGTGCATATCTATTTTTGTCTAGTTCACTCATTTATTGCACACATTTACTGGATGCCATCTATGTATTTCAGGCACCTTTCTAGGTGCTGGAGATATGGCAGTGGGCAAGTCAAACACAACCCCCTGCCCTCATTGAGCATGTTCCATTTCCTACTACTGGAAGCATCCACCAGGAACAATGGACTTATGCCAGAAGTCCAGCAATGATATGAGTTCCAGAAATTTCTGAATGGTTCTTTGTGGAAGTGATGATTTGGTGGCAGCCCTCAAGGTAGCTACCTGCACAGGCAAAAAAAAAAAAAAAAAAAGAGGGCTGGTGTAGAAATGCCTAATATATGGGCTTCAAGGTCAAATAACTGAGCCAGGTCTTTAAGGTCTTATTAAGCTCGGAGATTTTTCAAGAACTTTCCATGATACATAAGCATATTATAGAAAAAACACTATTCAAAGCACACTGTAAATTTGGAGGATGATTGTCTTTGCATTATTTTTGTGATTAAATGACAGTTGATGATACAGGCACTGTTGTAAGTCACTTATCCCTGTGCAAACACTTTGTGGTAAATTCTTTTATCATCCTTATTTTTCAGAGGTAGAGACTGATGCAAAGGGAGAAGTTTGGTGGTTCTCCACTGGCCACAGCTAAGCAAGCAAAAAGCAAAAAGCAGAGCCTGCATTGGAACCAGGCACTGTGGCTCCAGACCCCAACTCTTCACCCTTGGGCTTCTTGCAGCACGCCTGATTTCTTGTCACTAAGAACTTGGTGCAGGAGTTTAACGGTACCTTTAACTTCTAGTTTTTCTTTCTCAGAACTGAATCTGCATTGCAGTGCATCTCTGCATAAACATGTGTTTAATTTTGTCACCTTTAATTTTGTTTTTAGGTAAGATCTGAAGGAGTCAATCTGTTTCTTCTGTGGCTTCAAGCACTTCAGACAAACTTTGCAGAAGAGCAGGTGCTGATTTTTGCTTGCCTTGTGCCTGGTTTCCCAGCGATCATGTCATCCTTAGGGACCTGCATGGTGGAGACACTCATCAGTCCTAGCCCTGGTGTGGCGGATGGTGAGGAACATTTTAGCCAGCCTTACAGGTTGAAATGACTCTGGAAGTTCTCTTGAGGGATTCCTCAGCTTGTCAGGATCCTGAATAGAACCCTTTATTTCGTAGATGGGTTTGGAGGAGGAATTATCCCCTGCTCTTGTTCACAGTAATGTCTTACAGACATTAGAATAGAAAGAATCAGAGCCTTTTTTATATGCAATGAGGATGGGAGACATTTACTGAAGTGGTGGAAACAGGAATGGAAGGGAGGACTCAGATGTTGGGAACAACAGGAAGTGGAGACACATCATGTATCTGGAGTGTTTCCTTGGCTGTGAATGAAATTTAAATCTGCCATCCAAAACTACTGTTTATTGTCCTCAGCATGATTGTTTCACGAGTGGACATTCATCTGCTCACCCAGCCCTGTATTTTCATGCCGCATTCATGGAAAGACAGTAGCTGCTTCCTGGGAAAGTCATGGCAACCATCTGTGTCCCATGAGTTTTTAAGGAACTTGCCAGTTAGGGCCAATGATTGATTAATGCACATCACTTTATTGCCCAAAGACAGGTATTTGATCCTTAGGCTGACCGAAGCAGAATTTGGCAGAGAGAAGAATAGTTTAGAGGGAGAGGTGGCTTCATGGGAGTTTGTACCGTATTTCCAACCCCTTGATGCTCGCTGGCCTGGAGTGTAGCGTGAGCAGGTTCCAAAGGAGGGGCAGATGTATTTTAATGAAGGCCATTTTTTAAAAACCCTTTGAACGTTGGTGAAAGAACTCCTTTTTTTCCCCACTCTGGAGCAAAGATATATCCACAAGAATCACTCCACTCTTGCCGGCCATATCAGGGGAAAGGATCGCTGAGGACCAAACATGCTTTTTCCTTCAAGTACTATTGAACTGTATGGTTATTCAGGTAAAAGCAAAATCTTGGATAATTCAGGAATGGTCTTTCTCTTGATAGGAAAGAGGAAACATTGCTTATTTTCTCCCAGCTCATTCATATTTTGTATGTTTGCTTGTTTGTTTGTTTGTTTTTTGAGTTGACTCTTTATGATATTTCACTAGAACTTGAATATGTGCTATATCACATCAGCAAAGACCTGGCATACATAATATTTTGTGTGACAGTGTATGTCAAGCAAACATTTCAGTTCTCCCATCTGCTTTTATATTACCATATTCACACAGAACACTTCACTTCTAACACTGTGGCTGAGGCTGTGGATTTTTCCCTCACCAGGCAACTCTGCAACACCAGCTGGGTGTCCTGTAGTTTTACTCAGCTTTGACACTGTCTGCCTTGATATGGCATCTGATCCCACAGGTTAAGGGCTCAGTCCCGTGAGACTGTTCCATCACATTCAGGTGCCAGTCATAAGTAGGAGGAGCCCAGGTTACCCACAACTTCTCTACAACTTGGCTACAAATCAGAGGTTCCTTCAACTCCTCCTCCGGTTCAACTGAGTGGCTCGCAGAACTCTGGGAAACATTTGTTTTCATTTGCAATTTATGAAAGATATGATAAAGGATACAGATGAACAGTCAGATGCAGAGACACAAAGGGCACAGTCTGGGAGGGTCCCAAGCACAGGAATGTCTATTCCTGTGGAGCTGGGTTTTATCCCCCTCCTGGTACCTGGATATGTTGACTTACCTGGAAGTTTCCTGAAACCCCTGCTATGAGGATTTTTTTAAAAAGATTTTATTTATTTATCAAAGAGAGAGAGGGGGAGAGAGCGAGCACAGGCAGACAGAATGGCAGGCAGAGGCAGAGGGAGAAGCAGGCTCCCTGCTGAGCAAGGAGCCCGATGTGGGACTCGATCCCAGGACGCTGGGATCATGACCTGAGCCGAAGGCAGCTGCTTAACCAACTGAGCCACCCAGGCGTCCCTGCTATGAGGATTTTTATGGAGGCTTCCTTACATAGATGTGCTCTGCTTTTAGCCCCCTCCCCTCTCTGGGGGAATGTAGGGGTTGGGGTGGGGGTGCCGAAGATTCTAAATTCTAATCATGGTGTGGTCTTCCTGGTGATGTGTCCCCACTGAGGAGCCATCTCGGAGCCCACCCAGAGTTGTGTTATTAGAACAAAATATTAAACTCAAAATGGATGGAAGACCTCAATGTAAGATAGGAATTCTTGCCAGTTTTCTTAAGGTGATTCTTTCTCTCTGCTATCCCTCAAGATTCTATCCTTGCCTCCCTTCCTGACTGCACTGTCCTATTGGGCAATCTTGCCTATTGGGCAGGTGGAATGGACCAGTAGGGTCAAAATGCACAGCTTTTAGAAGGCAAAGGGATACTCCAGTCTGCTCTCAGGACTTTGGAGTCTTTGTGTTTTTGGTGCTGGTGAAAGGAAATGAGAGAGAAGAGCAGACAAGAAAGAATGCTAAGTCATTAGAGAGAACTGGTAGGATAAAATACAGGCATGATGAGTAGAATGAGTTTAAAAACATGATACCATTGGGTGATTTTTTTAATACTCAGTAAGAATATTTTTAACAAAGTGAACCATTTGGTTTTGAAATATTCATTCTTAGCATAATTTGAGTTTTAAGATAGGATTACATTACATGATTGTCAACATTATTTGTCACCATGACTTTGTTTTAAATTTCGGATAGGAATTTTAATAAGATAGCATTTTATTTCAGTAGACATTTAAGTTAAAATTTAAATGTATATATGTTCTTTCCCACATATTATCCAAAGGCTCCAAATTAGAGTGGAAGAATAAGGAGAATCAAGATACTTGTTTTAAAGTTCTTTTTACACTGTTTTGAAAATATTGTCTTCCTCATTTATTTCCATCATTTACCATGTTAGCAAAATCTACAAACTTGTACTTGGTAAGTACTGATTGGGCTGGGTATAGAGGATGTCCACAGGGAAGCTGCCATTCTCTTTCAAAGTGACCTTTGTTTATTTTTAAGCAAAATAGTCACTTTATTCTTATATTTAATGGTAACTTTATTGTAAGAGGTTTAAAGTTTCCTAATAAATGATTTTACCTATTTGTACAAACTATTTATTTGTACCTCAGGAAGACTGTGGCTCCTAAAATAATTCAACATGTGTCATGATTCTTCTTGGTATAATTATATTTAAAATTAAGTTTTAAAATTTTAATTTTTAATTGAAACTGTTTATTGAAGGCAGTGTTTATTTTCTCATGCAAAGATGTTGAAATAAACATTCTCGTTGAAGTCTTCTCTTAACGGTGTTGAGGTACAGTGACCCCAGGCCCCAGACCTTGCCCAGTGGTGAGGCAGACCATCCCAGGCCATGCAACTGCCCAGAGTAGCCCTTCCTTATATCCTGGATCTTTCATCCACTACGTGCTACTTACAGCTTCTTATGGAGGGGCCAATATTTGGGCAACTGTGCAACCTAAGGGCAGTAAGCTCCAGAAAGGAAGGAAACATGAGGGAATTTCTAGTTTCACTGCTCAGGGTTTTTTGGGTTTTTGTTTGTTTGTTTGTTTGTTTTCCCCTATGAAAAATGAAGGCTCACAAGACATAAGTATCCCTTTGATTGGTGCTGGGGTGGGGAAGCAAATTTTCTTCTCCCTATTATTGGAAAGCAGGCAAAATTAGTTAAAGTGAATAATCAGAAACAATTTGGGAGGGAAAGAGATCACAACAGGCATTAATCCATGTGGTGAATGTGGACTACTAATTCAGTTGTCTTTGGGTGTTTACTTACATACACACAAATGTGCATGCTTGGATCAGGGGAAAGCAGCAAAAACTTGATGCCTTTTGAAATATGTAGAAGTACTAACCTTTAGAGGTACCGGGCTGTGTATTTGTTAGCTATCTGTATATGGGTATTTTTTTCAGAACTTGATTCTGATTTGATAAATAGTCTATATTCACTGTGGAAAACATAGTATACTTTAATATATTGAATTAAAGTTCTTTATTGAGAACTTGTCTGCCTCATGCAAGTGCCTCCAGGTATATAAAAGGTGGGAGGTCGGGGTACCAGGTGGTGGGTAATATAGAGGGCATGGATTGCATGGAGCACTGGGTGTGGTACAAAAACAATGAATACTGTTATGCTGAAAATAAAAAAAAAAAAAGTAAGTAAGAGAGCTGGACATACAGCAAGTAGTAGCTCAAGTCCAATACCATGTAACTTTTTGTATTGATTATGAAATTTAAAAGAGAAAGGGACTTTTTTTTATTATTCTATTTCTTTTCAGTGTTCCAGAATTCATTGTTTATGCACCACACCCAGTGCTTCATGCAATATGTGCCCTCCATAATACCCATCACCAGGCTCACCCAACCCCCTACCTGCCTCCCTTCTAAAGCCCTCAGTTTGCTTCTCAGAGTCCACAGTCTCTCATGGTTTGTCTCCCCCACCAATTTCCCTCAACTCACTTCTCCCCTCCATCTCCCAATGTCGTCTGTGTTATTCCTTATGCTCCAGAAGTAAGAAACCATATGATAATTGACTCTGCTTGACTTATTTCACTCAGCATAATCTCTTCCAGACCAGTTCATGTTGATACAAAAGTTGGGTATTCATTCTTTCTGATTGAGGCATAATAATCCATATTGTATATGGACCACATCTTTATCCATTCATCCATTGAAGGGCATCTTGGTTATTTCCACACTTTAGTGACTTTGGCCATTGCTGCTATGAACATTGGTGTACAGATGGCCCTTCTTTTCACTACATCTGTATCTTCTTGGTATATACCGAGTGCAGTTGCAGGGTCATAGGGCAGCTCCATTTTAATTTTTTTGAGGAATTTCCACACTGTTTCCCAATGTGGCTGCACCAAGAAAGGGACTTGTTATTAATTCTGTGGAGCTGGTCAAGTCAAAATTCAAAGATGAATTTTTTCAGACATAAAGTAGTTTATACTGATTCTATTCTTCAGATTCATCGACAAGGAAAAGGCTATAAAACTAAAGTCCCATGGATTGGATTAGGGTAGTATTGGATGTTAAAGTACCTGAAATGATGAAGAATGTCTGTACATTCTTCTAGATTTGTTTCAGTCCTAAAATATTAAATTAGTTATAATGTATGTGAAAATATCCTTACTATTAGAATTGCTTATCCTTTCTCAAATTTTCTAGTGGCTTAGTACTTAGTACTTCCACCGCTGTATGCCATAGCTATAATAAGCAAGCAGTAACAGGAGTCACCATCCCACCTTTGTCAGGTCACAAGGCAGAATCAGAAACAAGTCTACCGGGCGCCTGGGTGGCTCAGTGGGTTAAGCCGCTGCCTTCGGCTCAGGTCATGATCTCAGAGTCCTGGGATCGAGTCCCGCATCAGGCTCTCTGCTCAGCGGAGAGCCTGCTTCCCTCTCTCTCTCTGCCTGCCTCTCCATCTACTTGTGATTTCTCTCTGTCAAATAAATAAATAAAATCTTTAAAAAAAAAAAAAAAAAGAAAGAAAGAAACAAGTCTACCAAAAAATGTCATCCCTAATAATTTCTGGTACTTTAATTTTAAAGTTTTAGTTGATATTCATCCAATCAAATATAGAGCTGACGTATATGTTTGTGAGAAATTGAACTGTTTAGGGTGGTGGCTTACACTCACTCCCCTAATCATGTATTCTGTTTCCTTCCAGACATCCCCCATTTGAGACCAGCGCCAGTGTATGTACATTACTACAACTCAAGACAATGAAAACATTTATAGTATAAAAATTCCATACATGGCAATTCACATTGTTTTTATTAAATGGATTATAAATTTCTTTTTGGAAAAAATTATCTAGCTATAATCCAAAACACTCAAAATCGAGTTGCTGTACTGCCCCAAATCATACAGGTATGTCATTCCTCTTTTTCTTATATTTTACATAGGTAAAAATACACTAACACATACCAAAGTAATTGACTCATAGGGGTTTTGGTTCCTAAAGGATGCTGGTTCTAGGGATTATGTTTATGGGTGGGCTCTCTCTCTGTTGCTGAGGCGTCAGAGGGACTTCTGAGATAGCACTTGCCATGCCCTGCTGACATTGCCATGACAAGGTGATCTTGGGGGCCAGGGAGATGTTCTGAAAACATGATGTTGTGTGCAGTCTCCTGGACCCTCTCATTTTCCTTCCTTTGCTCAAGAGCCAGTGACATCAGAGCATAAGACCAGGGGCCTGTGTTGCCTTCACCCATCCCCAGCACCAGGCAGGCCCTCAATAATCATGTAGGTGGGCTGTGGGAAGGACCTATTTGACTGCCAAGTGCCTCTTGGCATCTCAGAGGGAGCAGTGGAAGAGATCTCAGGATTTTGAGGTGCCATGATAGAATGCCTGGAAGAAAAGGCAGACTCTCTTTAGAAGGCTTTCAGTGGAGACCTCTTTCTGTGTGGGGCCCATGGTATACCTTCCCTCTCTTGTGGTCCTTGGTCATAGAGAAATGGGCTTTCCCAGCAGGTTGAGTTTCTTAGAGACTTTGTGCTGTGTAAGGAAGGACAACTTGGGGAGGTTTGAGAGGGGCTGCTTCATGGCAGGGGCCTGCTTTTATGCACAAAGCATGGTCCCCTTAGAGTAGCTTCGCTGATGCCCCAGAGTTCCCCAAAGTGTGACTAGGCCTGAGCTGCAAGAGTTCACACACCTGAGTGGCAGGTAGCATCTTGGTGGAGGAGCACCAAACTGAGGTCCAGAGCACGTGTCCTCATTGATTAAGAACTGACTACAGAGCTAGACAAACTTATTGTCAAGAAGTCTGAGGGGGATACAGTTACAGTAAAGAGCAGCAAAATACTTACTGAAGATTTTGAAAGGGAGCTTTGGGGTGCGTGGATGGCTCAGTTGGTTAAATGTCTGCCAGAGATCAAACCCTGTGGTGGGGGGTGGGGAGTCCCTGCTAAGTGAGGAGTCTGCTTCTCCCTCTCCCTTTCCCTCTGCCACTCTCCCTGTCTGTGCTCACTTTCTCTCTGTCTCTCTGTGTCAAATAAATTTTATAAATCTTTTAAAACATAAAAATACAAGAAAGATTTGAAACTTAAATTCACTAGTTGTAACATGTAATAGGAACCCTGTAAACAGTAATGATCACTGCTGAGAACAAAATTGATTTTTTTAAAGATTTTATTTATTTGGCAGAGAGAGATCCCAAGTAGGCAGAAAGGCAAGCAGAGAGAGAGGAGGAAGCAGGCTTCCCACCGAGCAGTGAGCCCAATGCAGGACTCGATCCCAGGACCCTGAGATCATGACCTGAGCTGAAGGCAGTGGCTTAACCCACTGAGCCACCCAGGTGCCCCACAAAATTGATTTTCCAAAGGAATATCCCAGAACACTGAGGAAAATTTCAAAGAGATGGAAATGAGAAACGAATAAGTAAGATCTGAGGTCAGGTCCAAATCTACCTTGCAAGTACCCTGAGGACAAAAGGAGAAAATAACAGAAGTTATAACTGAACTAATGCAGCATTTACTTGAGCTGAAAAACAGTCATGCCTTCAGTTCATAAAGCCTTCAAGTCCCAGGGAGAATTAGCTGAACAGACTCAAACCAAAACAGCTGTAAACCTATTTGACTTTCAGGGACTAAGAAAAAAATTGTCAGAGTTCCAAACAGAAACCACCAGTTCCTTCTCGAAAATGAGACAGATTATCATTGAATATTGACTTTAAGCTCTATCCCCCAGAGCTGAAAGAACTCTCTTTCTTAGAACTCTTGCTTCCTATCACATATGTAAGGAGATTTCAGGTTGATTAACCTTGTAAATTGGTTTAAGTTCTAACTCTACAAACAAAATGATAAAGAATTTGGAGACAATCTAGGGGCATGTAAAAATTTGGGAAGTGGTAGACTACCTTAGGTAGAGATAAGACCCACAGACCATAGAAGAAATGACATGCCTCTTTATTTTAAAAATTTGAAAAAGATTTGTATATCAAAAAAGAGTAAAGCTGCATGTGGGCAACAGGCTGTGAAAAGCATCTGTAACATCAGCTGTTCAAGGAGTTCATGTCTCTGACGTGCCTACAAATTGAGAAGAAGACAAACAGTCCTATTGAAAAACAGACCAAATGAGAGGAAGGAGAAGTTCATGGAAAAGGAAACAGAAATGACCCTGGATTTCATAGTGAGCCAGGGAACACCATTAGTTCTGGACCATGCTGAGACACCTTTATTCACTCACCCTGTAGACAAAAACTAAAAATCATCAGGTAGACAAAAATTTGCATGAAATCATATATAAGAAACTCAGCCCCACTCTTTGATAAATTTTACAGTCTATTTTGTGTGATTGTTAAGTCAATTCAAAACAATCTGTTTAGAGACTCTGACTGTACCCTACTTGGTTACAAATTTTCAGGGAACCATCACTGTATTTATTGAGAATAATTTCCTCATTCTTGAAAAATACATTTGAGTGATGAAAAATAGCAAGAATAATGGAATAGCCACAAATTCAAGGTTCTAGTTTTCCCCCCGCCCTTAGTGGGAAAGGAAACTTTTCACACATGTGAGTCATCTACTTTTATTATCTGGATTTTTTAGTTTCCCTAAAGTCTGACCTCCTGAATCAGTTTGGATGGTTGTCTCATCCTAACTCAAACTGTCTTAAAGATTAAAAAAAAAAAAAAAACCTTCAATCTCATGAAGAAGCAGCTCATGGCAGATCTTGCAGAGAATGTGTTTTATTCACACTGTCTCCATGATTTTCTCCATTTTTCCCTACTGTGCCCTTTCCCTCTGGCCAGTTTGTCTTCCACCCCCTGCTGACTGTGTGATGGCTGCCCGCAGTGGGGGCACTGCTTTTCTTGTTCACATTCAGAGACAACCCAGATATTTCTGTAAAGCCCTTCCCGTTTGTGTGTGTGGGACAACCTAGGTTACTGTCTCTCATAGAACAGTAACAAGGCACTAACTGTCGTGCAGCTGGCTGTGTGAATGGCCCAGGAGGAACATGACTGGCTTCCATGACAGACCCCTTCCCTGTAGTGTGGATGGGGCCAGCTTCCTGTGAGTCACCTGGGCTGCAGTGGAGGAGGCACACAGTGCACTGGGGTTCAGGGAGGGGGAGGGAGGAAGGATGCTGGCAGTCAACTCTCCAGATCCAGTACTACCACACCCTGAAGATAGTCCTACCTAGAAATGGTCCCTGCCATTGTACAGACTCAATATGTCTCAGTGAGTTCTTCTAGTAGTTTTTAGTGCCACTGTAGCAAATGACAAATTCTCAGTGGCTTGAAACAACACAAATTGATTATCTTGCAGTTCTGGAGGTCAGAAGTTCAAAAATCAGTCTCAGTGTGGTAAAATCGGGGTGTTAGCAGCCTGTGTTCCTTCTGGAGGCTCTAGAGGAGAATCCACTTTCTTGCCTTGTCCTGCTTCTAAAGCTGCCTGCATTCCCTGACTTGTGGCCCTTCATTGCACCACCTTTTATCCCTCTGTTTCCAACTTCACATTGCCTTCTGATTCTGAACCTCCTGTCTCCTTATGGATCCTCATGATTACATTGGGACCACCGAGGTAATCCAGGATAATCTCTCCCCCCTCACACCTTAATTTAATCATGCTTGCTAAATCCCATTTGCCAGGTAAGGTAAAGTACTCAGAGCTTATTGGGCTCAGGATATGGTCATCTTTGGGGCAGTCGCTATTCAGCTGGTCAGTTGCCTCCTGTGCTCCCTTTTATGCCTCACACCTCATCTCACATGTGTCTGCTGTGTTCCTCTCTTCATCTGCATTGCAAATGAGAAATGCAGCAATTTAAACCATTGAATATTAGATTTTGGAGATAGTTGCAGGAATAAAAGCACATATAATTTTATTTGTGTCCTAAAAGTTTTTGTTTGGAATTTTAAATTTTATCTAATTGTCCCTAGGTAAATTAAATATGATTCAATCAGTTGATCTGAAAAATCTTTTCAAAGAGTATACCGCTGTTGTAAAGGCCCTTCAAAACAGTATTTTGAGTGCTGTTTCCAAATGAAGTTTACACTTTCACCCTTATCACTGTATTAAAGGTCATGTTGGAGGGTTTTGTGTGTGTGTGCTTTTTTCCAAAGTGAACTTGCTTCTCTATCTAAAACTAATACCTCTAATAGTATTTTTCACCAGGGAGGAGAGGAATTAGTGTATCTTCTAGACTAAGTTTTCTTTCCACGTGAAGAATCTGTTAGGACTAATATTCATGGGAGAAGGAAAAGACAGTAGCTCTTACACCCCATATACTATGTTGACAACAACAGTATAAGCCTGACCAAAGCTGTACATCTTGGTGCATCATTTCAGCTGAAACATGTTCAGTGAAATATGATTTATTCCTTAGTAATTCATTTTTGTGTGAGATAAAAGTACATCAACAGAAATTAGGGAAAGCAGAGTGGTAATTTTAAAATTTCATCATTGACTGTTTTTTTTTTTTTTACCAGTTCTATAAGCACATTAATTGATATTAAAACCCATAAAAGCTCATTTGGGAATGAAAAAGAAAGTTTGAGGTGGTATTGATTTTTTAATGATATTTGTATTTATTTGTATGATTACGCTTAGTTACACTTTGATTTAGTCCTAATGTGCCCTTCAACAATAATCCATGGGCTCTAGGTTTCCTGAAGTTGTATGTCATGGGGTGAACAGTTAGAAAAAGTGAATCCAACCAATTGACAACCCTATGGGGGTTTATATATTACACAAACACATTTGTTTGTTGACTGCCACTCCAGTACTTTCTGTGTCCTCGAGCTCCACCCACGTGGTGCAGGCTGCCCCCATCTGTGCTGGAGAATCATGACGGGGCATTCAGTGGCCTTAGGCATCCCCAGAGAGCTGCAGTTGCATCCTCTCATTTCCCACCTAGTTTGTGGGCATCCCCCTTTAGCTTGACCCTGACAGTGGACAGGTCTCAGTATGAGCTGTCTGTGGGAAGAAACAAGATGTTGGGGGGGGGCAGCGGTAGTTGTTGATGGGAAGTTTTAAGTGTCAGGTTGTATCTTGCAATTTTCTGAACCCTGGCAGTGCAGGCCTGGGCCAACCTGGTATGTCTGTTTCACCAACCAAATCTTCCTCATGTGCCCAAGAAGTGAAACCATATTTGCATTTGCCACCAGAATCAACTAATCTAAATAATAGTTGAGAATTCCAGCTTGATTATAGTGAGTGGAAAATGGACCTCTCTCTGATTAATTCTTACACTATGATTTTACTGTTCATCTTCATAAAAGGGATAAGAAATGAGGAAACGTGGATTATCAGTTTGTTTTCACTCTCATCACTCACTGCAGTTATAATTTTCAAAATACCAAGATGTTTTTCAAAAGTAGTTGTTTTTTTGTTTTTTGTTTTTTTGTTTTGTTTTGTTTTGTTTTTGTGGAGGGAGTAGGGACTAAGACTAAGGAAAGCATTGTTCTATCAAGAGAAGTCGTTTTCAATTTATGGTATGATGGGAAATCCATCTCGTATGTCCTATTTGGATAACAGAGCTCACTTTTAATTTTTTTAAACTTCCTTTGATTTTTAATTGAATTATAGCTGACCCACAATGTTGCATTCGTTTCAGATATAAAACAACAAGATTTGACAAGTCTGTATGTTGTGCTGTGCTCACCGTAGTGTACCACCAACCATATTCCCTATGCTATGCCTTTCGTCCTGCAACTTATTAATTTTGTAACTGGAAGCCTGTTATCTCCCACTGTATTTCACGCATTTTGCCTGTCCACCCGCTGCCTCCTCTTTGGAAACGATCAATTTGTTCTCTGTAGTTATGGGTCTCTTTCTGTTTTTCTGTGTGTTCAGAGAACTTTTTAAGATAACTTGGTGCCTTTAAACATATTCCTTGATTTCCATTAGTTTGGATACGTATTTGCCATGTTACCCAATTAGTTATGTAATGACTTCAAAATTTGGGGGCTTAAAACAACCCTTTTGTCATATTACATATGTTTTGGGGGTCAGAAATTGGGGCAGGATCTCATGGGGCAATTTTTATGCTTAATAGGGCATTAACTAAGGTCAGTGGGTGGTGGCCTTCAGCAGGCGGCTGCTTGGTCTAGAGGATTCAGGATGACTTTATGCACATGCCTGTCACTTTGATGGGTACAGTTGGGAGATGAGGCTCAGATGGCCCTCCACTTCCGTGCAGTCTTTGTAACAAGGTTGTTAGACTTATTTCCTGTCCACTCAGTGCTCCAATAGCAAATGTTCCAAGAGAGGGGTTCCTTTTGGACTTGGGCCTGAAACTGACACGTTTATTTCACTGTTTAACACAGTCACATAGCCCATGTGAATCAAAGGGAAATGGGAGTCATAGGATTTGTGATCATTTTTTAACGTGCTACATATGTTCATATGTGCATTTTTTCCCATTTCTCTGACCTGTGGGAAAATGGAAGTTATTGATCAAAGAGTCACAGGTTATCAAGCTGTATGAGAGACTTCAGACTTAATCCAACCTCCATACTTTATAGATTATAGAATATATACGTAGGTGCACATGTACATCTCCATATCAGTTATTATATATACACTTGTATATCACTAAAAATGGTATCTGTGGATTAGCCAATTCTTCTATCTTCATAGGAATGAAAAGGACTCGTCATTCCCCGGCAAATCTGAAGAAAGAAGCCAGAGCAAGAGTAAGGGAGAAAGAGAGTGAGAGGAGCATCTGATGGGATAGGATTTCTTACAAAAGGACTCCTGAAGTGACCAGAGAAAACAGACCAACAGAAAAGGGCAGACTTTGACCAAGCGGTGCTCAACAACATGAATATCCACATGGAACAGAAGAGGTTTTAACGCTATTCCTTACTGATGTAGCCTACATACTAAAGAGGACATCAGAAGTTTTCTGGAAGATACCATAGAAAACCATTTTGAGGACCTGGGGGCGGTGGCAGAGATGAGTGGAACAGAACACCAAAAACAGGAAGCCCAAGAAAGCTTGGGTGCCGCTTCCAGATGGCGACGAGAGAAGAATTAGGCACGAACCAGTCAGCTGGAAAAGACTGGGAGCAGGGGACAACAGTCGAAAAGGACGTCTGCCAAGAGCAACTCGACAGTCTCACTTTTATTGGATAGAAAACAATAGCCAATAGAAGGATTGAGGAAGGTCAAATGTTAATCCCATCTTGCTGACAAGCAAGAAGGAGGATAAAGTTTATAGTTAAACAAGCACATTGAAAGAACTCTTCTAACTAGCAACAGGCACTTCTGGGAAGAGAAAGGCTCTATGGCGGATAAGGGAGGCAGGCGGTTTTCATTCCACCCTGAGCTAACCTGTCATTCCCGGGTGCTCCGCTTTCCTGAAGCAGGCGGCATTCCGCCCTGGGCCGGCCGGGCTTCCAGCCAGCGAAGCTTCTGTGAGGGGGCTGCATTCCGCCATGAGCAAGCGAGGTATCCCCTGCTGCCCAGCTTCTGTGAAGGGGCGGTGTTCCGCCCCGAGCAAGCTGAGCATCCCCAACTATAAGTGCTACCATTTTACTTAAAACTGTGAAATTGGGTCAGATTTAAATTTCAATTTATGTTAAAACATTCTGTAAACTGTGTTTGGGACGCCTGGGTGGCTCAGTTGGTTGAGCGGCTGCCTTCGGCTCAGGTCATGATCCCAGCGTCCTGGGATCGGGTCCCACATCGGGCTCCTTGCTCCGCGGGGAGCCTGCTTCTCCCTCTGACTCGTCCTTCCACTCTGTCTGCCTGTGCTCGCTCTCATTCACTCTCTCTCTGACAAATAAATAAATAAAAAATCTTTAAAAAAAAAAAAAAACAAAACATTCTGTAAACTGTGTTAAACTTTGACATTTGTTCCCTCTGTTCAGTGAATAACACTATATCATATTCTGAAAAATACGCTAATTTTCATTTTGAAAAATATCCCTTTTTCCTCTTATGGTAATTATTAATATGAATTAATAGTAGAATTTGATATGGTTCCATATGCCCATAAATACTTTATTGTATATTATCAAATTTAATAATGAATATAATGTACTTCTTTGGACAATTTTTAAAGACCAATCTACTCTTAAAACAAAAAAATGGAGACACACTTCTTTAGTTCACACAAATTTCATTTTATTATATATAACCTCAGATAAATTTCAACAAATCATAATTTATTAAAATTATGTCTACTTAAAAATCTCATAGAAGAGTAAAACCATCAAAAATAATAATAAACACACACACATCACCCATGTATTGGCAAATTACAATTGCTGTAACAATACATTAGGCATTCCACTGTTAAGGGCTATCAAAATTTCCATCAGTGACAAAAAGATTTGTATCCAAATGGACTGATTTTCCAGAATCCAAGAAAAAGTCTCCTAGGGTTTATTTAAAGATAAATATTTGAACAAATACTTCTTAAATTTAGGAAATTCAGAACATACGATTAAAGAATATTTGCAGTGCAGACTATATTCAATCCTTCCTTCAAAATGTGCCTTTGAGTACATAATTCTGTTTTCTCTATCTAAATTGAGCTGTCCTCCAAGGAAGTTTTCTAAAATGTGTGTCTCTGTGTGATAAATGTTCTAAGACCTAACATGCTTCATTGTATTTTTACTGTACTCTCAAATTTAATCAATAATTTGGCTTGATGTATAATATCTAGTTTCAAATATCTTTTCCATCTATACAAACCCCCAGCTGTCTCCTTTATATGCTATTACTATTGAGAATTCTGCTGTCAGTATTATTCTTGTACATTTTAGGTGATCTGTTCTTCTCTTGGGCATCATTTATGCTCTTCTATGTTTTTGATATTCTTAAAACTCACCATAATGTATATGAGTGGTTTTGTGTGTGTGTGGATTTTGTTTTGTTTTGTTTCTGATTTCTCATGTTTGGCATCATTTTAAGTCTGGTAATTTTTATCTTTCTTTAATTCTCCAAAATTTATCTCAGTACTTATTTAAATATTTTCTTTATTTTTTTCTTTTCTGCTGCATTTGGGCAGAAGTCATTAATTTGTTTGTTTGTTTGTTTGTTTTTCCCAACTCATTTATTTATTTTACAGCTATATTCATCTTAGGCTCCATTTATTGTATTCTTTATTTCAACAATTTTCACTTAATTTATATTCACAGTATAGTATCTTTTCTTTGTATATGTATATCATTATTTTATCATATACTTTTAAGTTATTTTTAAAAATATTTTACTTATTTATTTGACAGTGAGAGATCACAAGTAGGCAGAGAGGCAAGCAGAGAGAGAGGAAGGGAAGCAGGCTACCTGCTGAGCAGAAAGCCCGATGTGGGGCTTGATTCCAGGACCCTGAGATCATGACCTGAACCGAAGCTAGCGGCTTAACCCACTGAGCCACCCAGGCGCCCCTTTTAAGCTATTTTTTAAAAGTACAGTCATTCAATTTTTTTTTTAAGATTTTCTTTCTTTATTTATTTGACAGAGAGAGATCACAAGTAGATGGAGGGCAGGCAGAGAGGGAGAGAGAGAGAGAGAGAGAAGCTGACTCCCTGCTGAGCAGAGAGCCTGATGCAGGACTTGATCCCAGGACCCTGAGATCATGACCTGAGCTGAAGGCAGTGGCTTAATCCACTGCGCCACCTAGGCGCCCCTAAGCTATTTTTTAAATTCCTGTTCCAATAACACTTGGATTGCCATATAAAGTTAACCACATCATCTTTTTTAGGTAAGTAATTGTACTTTTTATATGCATAGTTATTTTGGTCCATGAGTTCAGCTCCTCTTCGGATCATCAAATCTCTGTAAAGTCTGGGTATGCTAGGATTTTCTAAACAACAATAAAATACATTGAAACCTGGTAGCTTAATTATAATAATGTTTTCTTTCTCAATCATTCACAATAGTATTACATTCTGAGTAGCTTCCTTCTATTTTGCAGCTATAGTGTTTGGAAAAACTTGAATTGTGATATCACTGTGATAATGTGAATTAGTCAGGGTTTTTCAGAGAATCGGGAAGAGAAAAAAAGGAAGATATTCTCCAGGGCCAACTTTAGAAGTGACTATTAAAACATCTGTCCAAATTCAATTGAACAAAACTCAGAAATGCCATCTCCAGCGAAATACAAAGAAGATTATATATAGTTCTGGGCACACACATCTCATTTGACCCAATGATGTACATCAATGAAAGACTGAAGGCCAATCACCACTCCATGGGAGAATTTAAAAATAAATTTACTAATGAGGCCAAGAATTCAGAATCACAAATACTTCAAAACTAATAATAACTGCCTTCACTTGATGTTATTCTATAAGATAAATCCTACGATCAAGTTTCAATTTTAAATTCTTACAATTTTAAATTCTTAAATCCTTATGAAGAAGCATCATTTGGAGGGAGCAGTTTTCATAATTTATCATCCATCAGCCTTTTTTTTTAAAGATTTTATTTATTTATTGGACACAGAGAGAGATAAAGAGAGAGAGAGAGAGAGATCACAAGTAAGCAGAGAGGCAGGCAAGCAGGGAGGGAAGCAGGCTTCCTTTTGAGCAGAGCCCGATGTGGGGCTGGATCCCAGGACCCAGAGACCATGACTTGAGATGAAGGCAGAGGCTTAACCCACCACCCACGTGATGAGAGAGCCACTCAGGTGCCCCTCATCCATCAGTCTTAATTGATTGGAGAAAAATGTGTGTAGGAATAATGCCTTAGGGAGCTAATCTCTCTAAAGAATTTTCAAGTCTTTACCCCTTCAAGGTTTTTGTACAGTTCTGATAGCCTCTAAACATCCAGCTGATTTCTACAGTGACAGGCCTGTTAAAACCTGTCTTCAAACCAGGAATAGAGCTTGAAACATACCAGTCAAGAGCAACTTTGAGTCTTTTAAGGAATTTATCATCATTTCTTTGTTTTTGGTTAATATCTGAAATAGTTCCATATTACACTTGCATAATTTCTCCAGAGCTGACTTTGAAGGAGGCATTCAGTTCCAGCTAGTTCCATATTTTGGCAAGAACTATAATTCTATATATATATATTAAAAAAAAAAACATATTTTAGGGCGCCTGGGTGGCTCAGTGGGATAAAATCTCTGCCTTCGGCTCAGGTCATGATTCCAGGTTCCTGGGATTGAGTGCCACAGTGGGCTCTCTTCTCAGCAGGGAGCCTGCTTCCATTCCTCTCTCTCTGGCTGCCTCTCTGCCTTCCTGGGATCTCTATCAAGTAAATAAATAAAATTTTTTAAAAAACATATTTTATATCAGTTATTCATGTTTATTAACTAAGATATCACAATACAAATAATACAAACAGTTGCTCTTTATTAATACCTTCAACCAAGATCAAAAAATATGTCATATTTTCTCCAAAAATTTTATATCATCTGATAGGTCAGATATATATAAAATTACATTTAAAGTTTTAAAAATATCAGCAAATATTTTCATTTAAATGCAAATTTGAAAAAAAATCTACTTTCCCAAACACGACTTTTTATCCTAATTTTTTTTTGAATTTTGTCGACAACTGATAAAATGTTTAGCGAGACTATAAATGTTAGATCGAAAAAAATGATTAATACATGTAGGTTCAAATTATTATGTTCCATTAAAAATGATTTAGTCTTTGATGAAAATCTGTTTGTTAATATGTTGTATCCAGATATAGTAAATTAATGATATATATAAAATTATAGGGAAATGACACCTTCCGTTCCATTATGAGTAGAGCTTTTAAAATGCTATTTGTCACAACCTGTCATCTTGTCATTATGTAGCATTATGTAGCATTTAAAAAATGTATACTCTTCACTTCGAAGTCTTTTAGAAATCTAAAACATGACTTTCTATGGTTTGTGTTTCCATATTCCTTTATTGCCAGTTTGAACAAATCCACATGCTTGGATTCAAAAGTAATAAATTCCTCTTATTTGGAAAAATGATGTTTATTTTTGTTCTCTCCCCCTTCGCAGGTGGTTTCATTTTAGCACACTTCAGAGTTATAATTTCATGCTTATTAAAAACATTTATTATGATCTACATAGATGAATGAAACTTTTATTTTATTAAATTATTTTGACAAAAAATCTGTTATTTTTAAAAATGTATTTCCTTTGAAGGGTTAATTTAGAACGTTCAGAGAGGATCTAGGAGTGCGGTATTATGCAGTTTTTAAGTAGGTATGAAATGGTTATTTATATGATTGTTTCTTTAAGGCTTATATATATTGTCCATTATATGCTATAAAATATTTTGAAAGTAAATTTAAGGTATGTTTTACATAGTTTATATTTTGGAAAAAATTATTGAAATGACTTATGAAATTCAGTATACTCTCAACATTAATTTATTCTGAAATTTACCAATTGTCTATTGAACCTATTATATGGCAGATATTACTTCAGACTACACTGGTAAATGAAATACTTGGCTTTGTAGAACTTTTATTTTCATGGGTGAGACAATTAAAAGCTATAAACCTTAATAAAAATTGCATAGTGCATTCAAAATTGATGAGTATAATGAGGAAAAAGAAAAATTCGATCAGGGTGAGAAAAATCAAGGTTGCTAGGCAGGGGATGGGGAGTTAAAATTTTTAATAGGAAGATCAGGGTAGTTACAATGAAGCTGACAATTGAACAAAGGTATGGAAAGGTGATGAATTTGCCCAGAACTATCAGCAATAAGGTCACTCCAGACAAAGGAATTGGCTATCTTGAAGGCCATAAGGTTGGATCATGCCTGGCATATCTGAGGAATAGCAAGGAGGCCACTGTGAGTGACTGAAGAGTAGCAGGGAAAGAGGTCACAGAGGTTAAATGAATGGCTAGATCATGTAAAAGCTTAGAAGTCATTGTAAAACTCTGGCTTTTATATTTGGAAACTTACTGTGTGATAGAATTTCTGCTAATAACTGAGAGTTCAAATGTCCATAAAATTTCAAGGATTCTTATTCTAGTAAGAGAATAAAGAAAAAGAGTTCATATTTTCACATGGTGTAACAAATGCTCGGAGATCCAAGTGTAGGAAGCTATGGGAGCACAGAAAAAGGCACTAAAATCTCGCCAATATATTTGGTAACTGTGACTATATATAAATTTGTATTTTCTAGATTTTTTTATAGTCATGGAATCACACAGTATATACTATTCATTGCCTGGCTTTTCTTTTCTCAGCATCATTATTTTGAGAATCTCCAACTGTAAATAGTTCATTTTGATGTTGAATAGTATTCTCTTTAATGAATAGATCATAATTTGTCTTTGCTCTATTGATGGACATTGATGAACATTTCCATTGTTTTCAATTCTTAAAAATAAAGCTGCTATGAAATTCATATACAAGTCCTTGTATGAACATAGGGTTTGTTTCTCTTGGTTAAATGCCTAGAAGTAAAATGGCTATTTGTGTAACTGCAACATATTTTGCATTTAAAAAAATGTTCAGACTATTTCCCAAAGTGGTTGTATCATGATATATGCCAACAACAGTTTAGATTTTTTGTTGCTTCTCCATCTAGCTCAGACGAAGTACAATTAGCCTTTATAATTTTAGCCATTCTAATAGATATGTAAGCATGTCTCATTATGATTTTAATTTGTATTTCTTTAATGCCTAAATGTTGAGAAATTTGTCATGTGCTTATAAGCCATCCATATCCTTTTGGTGACATGTCTCTTCCATTATTTCCTTCACATGTAAAATTGGATACTCTGTTTGGTTATTAGTAAGGTTTTTTATTTTTATTCATTTTTTAATATTCAGAGTAGATGTCCATTATCAGATATATAATTTGCAAATCCCTTCTCCATCTTTACGGTTTCTCAATGGAGCTTTGATAGCTGTGTCTTTCAAGAAATATGCTACTTCTTTCCTGGTACACGGAGGTATGACTAGAACATTATCAATGTTGACCTTTGCAAAGAAAATCATGGCTTAAGATATATGTAGTCCAGGCCTCTTCCTGAAGAGTTAGCTCTGATCAGAACGTCACTTTCCTCGAAGACTTTGCAAAGTTAAGGGAAAACCAGGTAGACAGAGCCCTAATCCCTTAACCTTGTGTTTCAGAACTCTAGGAGATGAGGACAAAGGCAGTACCATATATCCATGCCCTCACCTTTTTCCTCAAAAAGGGACTTTCTGTCCGTTAGTCATCACTGACCCGTTGGGAAAAGACACTGACAATGGACTTGCTCACCCACAGGATGACAAACCCCATGGAGAGCTGTTGGTACCCAAGATGCCTCACTGTTTCTTGAGATCTAGAAATTGTAGTGGAAATAGGACACCTTGCTGTCTCTGGAGAATTGTTGGCCTAAAGGAAGGTATAATGAACATCATTTTTTCCTATTTATCTAGAAAGGGGAAATGGGACATTAACCCACAAGACAACCTGAGTTCCTGATCAGGCTCAGAGGACTCTTGTTCTATCCTTCCCGGGGCTTCCTACCTAAAGCCATAGGATACCAAGGTCATGGGAGAGGGACAGCTGCTTCAGTGAAGCCAGCATCTGTGATGTCACAACGCTTTGAGGTCATAGCAACCAATCCTCATAAACCCATGCCTGATCACTACACTTGGTTGGAGTATTCATGGGTGTGCCAATAGGACCCCTAGCCATCCCAAACCGCTGGAGCCGCCTGGGTCTCTCACCAAGGCAATTTGTGAAGCGAGTCGGTATCACCATCTCCATGGCCCGATTCGTAGTGTTTGGTCCTGACTGTCAGCACCAGCCCTCTGGATTTCGGAGAAAGGCAAGAATCCACCATTCCATCTTAGCCAGGAAAGGTCAAGTAACAATCAGGCCTCAAGCAAACCTCAGGGGAGGGAATCTGAGCCCTGCACAAGGGTTAGGCCCTCCCACCCATTCACCAATCTTCTGAACAGGAGAAGGGCCACCCAAGGAAAGCTCAAAGGGAACACCCCCAATCATGACATAGACATGTCTGGAGTCTTCCACAGTGCAGACACAAGTGTTAGGGTTTTTAATCAAAGGAGCAAGACTGATACAAAGCGAAGGTCAAGCAAAGCTTAATTTCATTCCAAACATCGAGAATCATACTGACTGGTCAGGGCCTTCTCTTTCAAATTCGACCCCCTCCAGCATCACAGACTAACATGTATAGATGTAGTTTAGCTGGGCTATACACAGGTGGCCTTGAGATTGCAATACACAGAGAAAACTGCACAGTGGTGCTAGGTCTGCCAGACATAGAAAAAAACTGCTAGTAACACACGGATGGACAATTGAATCTCAATTTACCTAGTAGATATAAGCTCCCCACTGACTGGATATCTTCATCTGCCCTGACCTGCCCTTATATCTAGGCTTTGAGAGTAAATACCTTTGGAAGGGGCAGTATCAATCTAAATTTACTGCATGAGGTCAATCTATGTATACTGCATAAACACAAAATGATTCCCTCTGGCCACCCAGGCTCTTACATTCCTCCCTATTCTTTGGAGATTAGTCCAATCCTTGACTTTTCATCCAGTTCTACATTCTCTGGTTATAAAGGGTTTATTGAGCATGTAATTCTAACATTTTTATCGCTCTCATTTTCTTTTGTACATGACACTAGTGTACAGTCGGCTGTATATTTACACTAGTGTAAATGACACTAGTGCACAGTCGGCTGATGACTTACCCATTTACCGCTTCATAGAACCCTTTCCATTTTTTTTTCTAATTTCCTTTATCTAATTAACTACCTATACTTTACATAAACAGGTAAAAATAGGAGCAACAACAAACTCATAGTCTTTTCAGTCTTAGATTTAGTCCACAGTGAACGGGATCTTTGGCTGTGGCTTCCACCTTTTGGGGTCATCTTCATCCTTGGCTCGTTTGATGTGACATGCGTGAATCCAGGCCCTGATGCATTCTACTTTTACTGCTGTGGTGTGGTCAGGGTAACAGTAAAAGGTCCCATCCAGCGAGGCTCCAAGCTCCCCACTTGATAATGTCATATCCAAACCAAGTGATTGGGTTGGAAAGGAAGTGGTTCCACCTCCGTCTCCATACCAGTGTGGGCAGTCTGGATCCCTGCATTTTTTTTTTTAATACAGACTGTAATGCCTGCAGTGACTGGAGTACAGACTGATCAGTCATTTTTCCTAGGGCAACCTTTTGTAGCTGAAAACAGAGCGGGAGCAGGGGTTCTCCCAAACATTTCAAATGGGGTCACCCTGTTTAAATAGTGTGTACATCTTGCCCTGAGTAGGGTGAAAGGAAGCAGATCCACCCATCCACTGCCCGTCTCCAGGGTTAGTTTTGTCAAGGTCTCTTTAAGAGTCCGGTTCATTCTCTCTACATGCCCAGAACTCTAGGTCTGATAGGCACAATGTAGTTTCCAATTTGTGCCCAGGGCCTTGGCCAATTCCTGTGAGACTGAACTCAAAATGCAAGGCCATTGTCTGACTCAACCGTGAGAGGCAGCCCAGACCTAGGAATTATTATTCTTGTAGCTTTCTGGCTATCACTCCTGCCGTCTCATGTTTCTCGGAAAAAGCCTCAACCTGGCCTGAAATGGTATCTACAAAAACTAACATATACTTGTCCCCATATTTTCTGGGTTTTATTTCTGTAATATCTATTTTCCAATAAATTCCTGGTACCCTACCTCTTTCTCTTTTCCCTCTTCCAATTCTAGTTCCTCCCACATTAACTGTCTGGCACTGAGCACATCTATCAACTATATCCTGAACCATACATTGTAATTTAGAAGCCTGGAAGTTCCTTGAGTTTGAGTGACCCCAGGTGAGTACCCTGATGTATCTGGTCTACTAATTTCTTACCTAGTCTTCGAAGAAGAATTAAATTTCCTCTTTTAGTCTTAGCCCAGTCTCCTTTATAATATAATTTAGCCATTTTTGTAAATACTTTAAATCTTCCTCTGAATACTCCAGTTTATCTGGTAGGGATAGATCCAGGTGTGTAACCAGCTCTTGCATTGTTTCTCAGGCTGCTTGCTTTAAAACTCAATCTGATAATTGGTTTCCTTTTGAAATCAGATCAGTCCCCTTTTGGTGTCGCAAGACATGCATAACAGCCACCTCTTTTGGGTCCCAATATTTCTCTTCTGTTTTAATTCATTTTCCTTCTGCTGTTAATAGGCTCCTTACTTTGTAAGTAGCTCCATGTATATGGAGAGTAGCAAAGACATTCCTGTGGTCCGTATTGATGTTGGTGGTTTTACCTTTAGTCATCTGCAGTGCCTTAGTGATTTCAATCAGTTCTGCTTGTTGTGCCGAAGTTCCATGTGGCAGGGTGCTGCCCAGAATTCCTGCTCAGGATAAACTACCACAGCCCTCACATACCTCACATACCTCTTTCCATGAACAGAGTCATGTCTGCATCTGGGAAGAGCATGTCTCTGAGATCCAGTCTTATTCCTGTGACTTGGTTTAGGACCTCCGCACAGTTGTGTGGATGTTCAGCCAGCTCCTCTGGGAGCAGTGTGGCTGGATTTAGCACCACTTGTGGCTGTGAGATCACTCTTGGTTTGTTGAGGAGGAGGGCCTGATACCCTGTCACTCGGGTGTTCACCATCCATCAGTCAGTTGGAGTCTACGAAGGTCCGCGATAGCGTGTGTGGTGGTCAAGATGAGATTTTGACCTAATGGTCTAGCATTATATCTCATTTGGTTAAGACCTACATGTCCAACGAATTTAATTCCATTTGTCATTCAAGCAACCCTTCACAGTTTCAAGTTACCAAAGACTTTGGAAGCCACTTTAACAATTACCCATTAAAACCTTGAGACAGACAAATAACTATCTCCACTTCAGATGCCATGCTCTCCCGCCAACAAGGGGGAGGGGCTAGGCAGTCCACATCAGGCCAGAGAAGGCAAATAATTCCCCAAAACAAAGGGGGTTTCGGCAGCTGCTGGGGAATATTTTTTAAAGTCTTTGGCTCAAGGTCGGTTCATCCCACAGTGCCAGTTCTGCTTACCAATAGTGGTCCATTAGGCACTCATATTCCATGCTCAGCTCCAATGAGCCTCAGCATGGGCACCTTAACTCACTCTTAGACTAACCCCAGTTGGCTACAGTCATAGCCCTTAACACACGAAATGAGTGAGTGAGAAGCCTCACATCTATTATGAAGAACAGAGAGATGAAAGTCAGAGTCCCTTTACTCTCTGCTTGCCCCATTCCTTCAATCATAACAAACAATACAACAGACAACAAAAGGACCAGGCAAAGACAACCATAAGCCCAACGATTCTTACCCATAACCTGCCACTGGTGGGGGCTTTCTTTATCCCCTGATCGCCTAGGAGGACTCGAACCCCCAAACCGCCCAGGGGGACTTGAACCCCCTGAATGTCTAGGGGTACTCGAACCCCCCTGACTATCCAGGGGGACGAACCCCCTGGAGTTCACCTAGGGGTATTTGAACCCCCTCTAACCACAAAGGGGAACTCGAGCCCCCTGACCATCTAGGGGGACTCGAACCCCCTGACCACCCAGGGGGAATTGAACCCCCATACGATCTACCAGCAGAGGATGGGGCATCTCCGCATCCACACCAGCTCTGGGGAGCATGGCTGCTGCCAACTTCTACCAGTGGGCCATAGCCTGCAGCTCCATGCAGGATCCCATGATCTTACCTCCAGAGGATTTTCCAAAAATTCCAATGCTGTTTCAGTTCTCATCATTTGAATTCGGGTGGCCCTCCAAAGATAGGGTCCTTATTCAAAGGAGCGAGACTGATACAAAGTGAAGTTCAAGCAAACGTTAATTTTGCACAAAGCATCGAGAATTATATTGACCTGTCAGGGCCTTCTCTTGCAAAAGGCAACCACTCCCAGCCTCACAGACTAACATTTATAGCGGTAGTTTAGCCAGGCTATACAGAGTTGGCCAATGAGATAACAATACAGAAAAAACTGCACAGTCATGCTAAGTCTGCTACACCACAAAAACAAAAATGCTAGGTAACACATGGGTGGACAATTGGATCTCAATTTACCCTAGTAGATATATGCGTGCCCCTCTAATGGGATGTCTTCTCCTGGCCTGATTCACCCTTGTATCTAGGCTTTGAGAGTAAGCTCCTCTGGGAGGAGTAGGGTCAATTTAGTTTACTGCATGGGTTCAATATAAGTTTACTGCTGAAACACAAAATGACTCCCTCTGGCCTAGCGGCCCTTATAACGAGTACTTGTAGCGTCTCTAGAAATCGAGCCAAAATGACTTCCAAATCTTCAAAACTGACGATGTACCAAAGGCAGATTCTACATCCTAGAACCTTAGGTCCAGAATGGACTCATGTACTTGGAGTCCACAGGAGCAAGCATGGAGCATGTTGGAAAAGACCCATAGCCCAAGAAGCCATCTGAAAGACGTCCGTACCCGTTTCAGGAAGACAACTTGTATCTTCAAAAGGACGCATTGAAGAGGATTCAAATGTCAAAGAACCTGGAGCATTCCCACAGGGTCCTGCAGATACCCTCTGGAGAAGTACATGTAGATGTGACAGCACAAGCCTGCCTTCACCCTCTCATGAACATCCCCCAAATGGTTTCATGGGATAAGCAAACAATGCCTCTTGTGGAAGATGGGCGTGTTCTAATGGAGGCAGCAGAAGATGAACAGTGGGACAACAAAGGGCCATTAGAGAGCCACAGACAGCGTATGCTACAGGTTGGTGAGGATATTCAGGAAGACAAGGAACTGGAGAATGAACATTGGAGCTCTGAGCGAAGGTCTGGCATTTGAGGATGGTGGGAGGTTCTCTGAACCTGGCTGCCTTCCATAGAGATCTAGGTCCAAATTAAAGAAAACATCCCCTGGCCACAGTCAATCCTTGTACCCCGGTTATGTTTTTGTCTTTTTGTCAAACAATGCACATGCACATATTTGACAGAGAGACAGAGAGATCACAATCAGGGTGTAGAGCTGGAGAGGGAAAAGCTGACTTACCCCTGAGCAGGGAACCTGAGAACAGAGTCGATGCCAAGACCCTGGGATCATGAGTTGAGCTGAAGGCCGCCTCTGAACTGATAGGCACAATCCATGACACAATCTTTGACTTCTGAATACGTCCTAGTTCTAGACGTGAACCACTGCTCTGTCATTGTTCACAAATGCAGGGGAAATGGATTTTGGCTTGGGCTGGTGTTGCTTGAGCTATCTGGCCTGCTTCGAGAGCTGGTATAGTTTGTCCTCTTGAGGTAAGTGACTTGGCTATGTACAAACTACACTCCCACGTATATTTAGGTAAAGAGAATTCCTCCATTGATAGCTTTTGCAGAGGGAATGAAACTATGTCTTGTTGTTCTATGCTTCTGTGGATGGTGATGTGAGTCCTCCTTGCCTCTGAATCTGGATCTCTGTTTCTGCTCCCAGATGAGGGACAGTTTTAGCTCTGAATTCTCAAATCCATGTTCAGCCCTCTTTTTTTTTCTCTCACTCCTACTTCTCCTACAATAAGCACCTCTTTCTATTCCTTGGAGTCAATGACTTTCCTAAGCTCATTGTCATGTTTCATCATTCTTCCTTCTTTCTTTGGATTTGTTTCCTTATTTACCAATCCTTTTCTGCCAGGTCAAAAATTTGGTCCTTTGCTTCTGCCAGCTTCTTGGACTTTTCCTTCAGTCTGCTACCAATCTTTTAATGATGATTCTAAATGTTATTTAGAGAGACATTCTGTTCTTAATATATTTCAAATATTCTACACAAGGCAAAGTGGATCCAAGTAATCTGTAGGCAAAATAAGATTTTAGAGAAGTATATATTTCCAACAGTATTTATAAAATATTACCTTTATGTAAGGCATCATCCTGGACTTTGTGGAAAACACACAAAGGAGTAAGAAGTGGCCCTTCAAGAAACATATACAATATCAAGGTTTAACATGAAGCAGCATGTCTTCTCTAAGTAAAAAAACATTGTACCAACTGACTTTACTGAAACTTTATATTTATTGCTCTCATTTTAGGTCATAGTGTCCTTGTGCATGCAGGCTGCTATAACGGACATGATATAGACTGAATAGCTTATAAAGAACAGGAATTTATTTCTCACAGTTCTAGAACTGAGAAGTTCAAGATTAAGGAATGGGCAGATCCAGGGAGAGCCCACTTCCTCATAGATGGCTATCTTCTCACTGTAAACGTACATGATGAATGAATCAAGAGAACTCTCTGGGGTCTCCTTTAAAAGGACTGTAATCCCACTTATAACCTAATCACCTCCCAAAGGCCCCTATGTTTTAATACTATCACTTCCAGAGTTAGATTTTGTAATATGATTTTGGGAGACATAAACATTCACACCATAGTATATATAAACAAAAGAGACACAAAAACAACAAACAACAAAAATTATTTTAACTACCTATTATTTTCAACTACATAAAATTTTAATTTGTTTCTATATAATATTAAATAACTCATTTGAGTGATTCACTTATATCCAATGCATCTGAGTGCAATTAAATTTGCTTACCCAACATATCCAGCAGCATATTTCTTCAGACTATCCCATTCCCCACCTTACAGGATTTACCACAATTAGAAGACAGGGGATAGAGGATAGATAGATAGATGTATACATAAACACACTTGTACATACACATATGCATATTTTTTCCTGTTAATGATACTCATGCAAATAAAATTTAAGCTCAAGGAAACCTGTCTTGTGTGTTACTTAATATCCAGTTTTTAGTCATCATCCAAAAACAAATAATCCAATAAAAACATGGATAGAGGACATGAACAAGTGTTTCCACAAAGAACACATTCAAATGTTCAGTAGATACATGAAAAGATGTCCATCATCATGTATCATCAGGAAATTGCAAAGCAAAACTAGAAAGAGATACCACCTCACACCTGTCAGAATGGCTAACATCAACACTACAAGAAACAAAAGGGGTTGGAGAGGATGTGAAAAAGTAACACTTGTGGGGGCTGCCTGGGTGGCTCAGTGGGTTAAGCCTCTGCCTTCAGCTCAGGTCATGATCTCAGGGTCCTGGGATCAAGTCCCACATTGGGCTCTCTGCCAGGCATGGAGCCTGCTCCCTCCTCTCTCTCTCTACTTGTGATCTCTCTCTGTCAAATGAATAAAATCTTAAAAAAAAGAAAAAGTAACAATTGTGAACTGTTGGTGGTGATGCAAACTGATACAGCCATATTTGAAAACAGTATGGAATGTCCATAAAATTTAAAAATAGAAGTCCTTTGTGATCCAACAATCCTGTTGGTGTGTATTTACCCAATGAATTTAAGAAAACTTATTCAAAGGGATGCTAGCACCCCTATGTTTATAGCAGCATTATTTGTAAAGCTAAGATATGGAAAGAACCCAAGTATCCATCAATTGATGAATAAATAAAGAATAAGTGGTATGTATATACAATGGAATATTATTCTGCCATAAAAAAGACTGAAATCTTGCCATTTGCAATAACATGGCTGGAACTAGACAGTATAATGCTAAAAGTGAAATAAGTCAGAGAAAGACAAATACCTTTACTCATATATGGAATAAAAGTAACAAAACAAACAAGCAAAGGGGAAAATAATAACACATAGAAAGAGAAACAAAGCTAGAAACAGACATTTCATAACGGAGAACAAACTGATGGTTACTTGAGAGGATCTGAAAGGAGTGATGGATTAAATAAGTGATGGGGGTTAATTAGAGCACTTGTCATGATGAGCACCGAGTGCTATATGTTATATTGTACACATGAAACTAATACAACCATATATGTTAACTAACTGGATTTCAAATGAAAATTTTTTAAAATCCCAGTTTTTAGCTCACATTCTGGCTTACAAAAGGGATTTAGTCAGGAATTTGGAGATTAGTTAATGAACAAATAAGGGGTGAACAGGCAGTTGTTAGATAAAATTACTATCCTTTCTCGCATGACTTATACCTTTTATCTAGAGTTAATTTTAGCACTTTAGACTCTTCCTATTTTATTTTGAGTCATTAAACAAAAATTTCCTCAAAGGACCTTAGACTCCATCCAATTTGAGCAACAGTGTGAGAGAGGAAATGGTGTCCAGGAGGAAAAAAAAAAAAGATAAAACTACTTTTGTTTACTAGTGAATGCATAGTTCTTCCACAGAAGAAGCTCTAAATGGTCATGGCTCCAGCTTTATATGTGTTCAGTCATATGTTCAGAAGTAGGTAACACTATCAAAAAATATAAAGCATCTGAGATTATTTTCCCTTATTTGAAAGCTGGTGTATGAGTCTGCCGTGGTTTCTTGGGTGTTGATAGAAGACGCAGACTCATGGTTCAGAAATAATATAGTTTATTATTCACAGCATTAGAGGTAGCCAGAATATTAACAGTATTTGTGTTTGTGTGTGTTTCTGTGTGTGTGTGTGTGTGTGTGTGTGTAGGGGTGGGAGTTATATATCAGTTCTGAGCCTCAGTTCCCACAAGAAGAATCAAAACAGAGGCAGATAATATTTGCAAACACAACAGGTTAAGTTAAAAAAAAAGATACTATTTCTGTCCTCCAAGTCTATTCAATACAACCATCTTCAAAGGACGGTCTAGAACAAATAATAAATGCAGAAATGTAAGCAACCAATTGAAAAGTGTCTCCCAAGAAACACACTTTGAGAGTCTTCCTTTGACAAAAATACTATAGGATATTACATGAATCAGGTGCATTGAACTCTGGAAGGTTAAAATTACAAGGGACCAAATATTTTTAAGCAGACTGGCATCCAGTAGAGTTCAAATAGGTTTTATAAGATTGAGGAAAGAAGCCATCAAAACCTGGGCCCAGGGGCGCCTGGGTAGCTCAGTGGGTTAAGCCTCTGCCTTTGGCTCAGGCCATGATCTCAGGGTCCTGGGATCGAGCTCTGCATCAGGCTCTCTGTTCAGCAGGGAGCCTGCTTCCCCCTCTCTCTCTGCCTCTCTGCCTACTTGTGGTCTCTGTCTGTCAAATAAATAAATAAAATCTTAAAACAAAACAAAAAACCTGGGCCCAATTTTCCCAAAAGTATGATTCTGATTCTAGTCTCTATGATGTTATCCCTTGAAGACAATGTCTCTAATTGAGTTGAATTAGTTTACTAAAGAGCATACCCCCATTTGTTGTAGGAGATGAACAATATGCAAGAGGCAAAATGCCACATGGAAGCCACCTGGTCTTCAGTGGAATATAGAATCAGTTCCTTTGGGATGAATTTGTTCCACATTTGACTTCCCACTTAAGGGAAAATAAGAGTGCCTTCCAATAGATTTTAAATAGGAAATGACAACGGAAGCTTATACAAGATTATAAAATGGGAAATTTCATTTAGATAAGCAATAATTTCAAAGTCATCTTCTTAATATTACAGACTCTTCACATAATCATAATTTTATTTTGGTATTATATGGTAATTTCAAATATAGTAAATATAAAGAATTTACCTCTGTAATTATAGCGATTCTGGTCGTAGTTTAATGGCAACAAAACTTCAAGTTAGAAGTATGGTCTACCAATTATGAATACATTTGGTAATGGTGTGTCATCTTCACTCCACTTGTCTCACTAAAACAGTGAGCCAAAAAAAGTAGGTCCAAGCTGTTTACTATGGTCAAAATGAGTTGCTTTTTCACTTGGTAAAGAAGCAGTCATATTTTGGAAAAAGAAACTGAGGCTATTAATATTTTCAACTTATTTTCAGAAAAGGAAAGAAAGGATAATCTAAGCTAAAGCCAAAATCTTACACAAGGTGGCAGGAGAATGGTCTTTTCCCAGATAAAGGGTTTTTCAACTTAGCCATGTTAGGAGGAAGAAGAGATGAGACATTGTGGACTTGACTAACGTTTGTACACTGTTCAAAAAGTTTTCAAAATAATGTGTATTATTTTTCTTCTTTTAGTTGAGACAAAAACAAACAAACAAACAAAAAACCACTAATGAGCTTACTCTTAAAAGGAGGTAAACAAGAAACTAGCAAAGATTGAGTGTTAGGTATTGTCCCCCTCCTTTTTTTTAAAATTATGTTATGTTAGTTACCATACAATACATCATTAGTTTTTGAAGTAGTGTTCCATGATTCATTGTTTGTGTAAAACACCCAGTGCCCCATGCAATATGTGCCCTCCTTAATACCCATCACCAGGCTCACACATCCCCACATCCTTCTCATCTTTAAAACCCTCAGTTTGTTTCTTGGAGTCCATAGTTTTTCATGTTTCATTTCCCCCTCCAATGCCCCCACTTCATTTTTCCTTTCCTTCTCCTAATGTCCTCCATGCTATTCCTTAGGTTCCACAAAGTCTGCTTGACTTATTTTACTTAACATAATCTCCTCCAGTCCCATCCATGTTGATGCAAAAGTTGGGTATTCATCCTTTCTGATGGCTGAGTGATATTCCATTGTATCCATAGATCACATCTTCTTTATCCGTTTGTCTGTTGAAGGGGATCTTGGCTCTTTCAACAGAATGGCTATTGTGGACATTGCTGCTATGAACACTGGGGTGCATATGGCCCTTCTTTCCAGTAAAATAGAGCTAGCCTATGACCCAGCGATTGCACTACTGAGTATTGACCTCAAAGATACAGATGTAGTGAAAAGAATTAGGTATTGTTAAAGCACAAATGCAGGGGATAGAAGTTATGGTACAGAAGAGGGAAGGGCAACCATATGGCAGAGTAGAATAAAGTAGCTCAGGAAGAAATTAGTCATATCCAGATATTGTAAGGCATGTGGGGTTGGCAGGGAGAGCATGAGAAATCATGAGAGAAGAGAGAGAAAATGGACCAGGCAGGAGAGTTTATAACATTTTAACATCTAAGGTAAGCATATTCAAAGCAGAATAGGGAAAGAAATAAAAGTTTTTATAAGACTCAATACATAAGGAATAACGTGGAGGACACTGGGAGATGGAGAGAAGTGTGCTGGGGGAAATCGGAGGGAGAGACAAACCATGAGAGACTGTGGACTCTGAGAAACAAACTGAGGGTTTTGAAGAGGACGGTGGCAGGTGGTTGGGTGAGCCCAGTGGTGGGTATTAAGGAGGGAATTTATTACATGAAGCACTGGGTGTGGTGCATAAACAATGAATTTTGGATCACTGAAAATAAATTAAAAGAAAAAAAAAGACTGACTACAGACATGGACCTCAGTGTAACACAGATATGGAACTCACTGGAATACCAGCCACTTCCCACCGACACACACAGACTATGATAATAATAAATAATAATTCAATTAAGAAAATTGCCTGCCAAATAATTTTTCCTCTTTTTATTTTTATGATTATTATTTTTATTTTATTTTTAAAGTTTTTATTTAAATTCCAGTTAGTTAAAATAAGGTTAATATTAGTTTCAGGTGTACAATATAGTGATCAACACTGCCATACAACGGCTTAAATATAAAAATGAAAAAAAAATTTTTTTAAAGATTTTATTTTTAAAAACCTCTACACCCAAGGTGGATTTCAAACGTACAACCCCAAGATCAAGAGTTACATATTTTACTGACTGATCCAGCCAGGCACCCCAACAAATAAAAATTTTATAAAATTGTTGAGTTTGTGGGAGTCTCATTTGCTCAGTCAGTTAAGTGTCTGCCTTTGGCTCAGATCATGATCTCAAGAGTCCTGGGATCGAGCCCCATATTGCTCATGCGCTCTCTCTCTCTCTCTCTCTCTCTCTCTGGCTTTTGCTCTTAAATAAATAAATAAAATATTTTTTAAAAAAATTGTTGAGTTTGTTTAACTAGTTTTAAACTAGTAGACAGAGATGAAGATAAAGTATGATCTCATGGCAGGGAAAAATACAACTTACACGTTTTAAAAATAAAATGTGCAATGCAAGTTACATCACTTCTTTTATCACCACACAGGGACTTTCCCTACTGAGTTGTTGTAATGTAAGGACCTATTTTATATTTTTATATTTTAGCAAGAGGCTTCCATTGAGGTTAACCCTGAAACTGTCCTTGCTCCCCTTCCCCCAGGGGATTCACTTAAAAACAAGACCTGGAAATCAGCTCCAGGTAACAAAGCCCATATACAAGGGTGGGTCAGGCCAGGTGGAGACATCAATCAGCGGGAGGGGGGGGGCGGTGTTTGCATATTGTCTCCCTAGATACTAAGGAGTATGCCCCACTCCTCTGCCCTTTGGGAACCGTTTTGGCACCAATCCTAATCAAGGTGTAATAGGCTGGGTCAAATGTCTATACTAGGGTAAATTGAACCTCAATTGGTCACCTAGCCTCACTGTGGAGTTTCCTGTGTGTGTTAAAATCTCATTGGTCACCTGTGCGTGGCCAGGCCTGACTTCATGGCCTTTGCCCTTAAAAGCTAGACTGTGAAACAGTGAAGGGTTGCCTTCTCTCATAAGAGGTGTGGCTCTGAAAGTTCGGTTAGATTCTTGATGCTTGGCATGAAATAAGGCTTTGCTTGACCTTCGCTTTACATCAGTCTCGCTCCTTTAATTATAGACCCATTATTGGGGCATAACAGTATTAATCTTATAGTTATAAGTCCACAATGCATCCATCATCCATTCTACCCCTTAACATTCCCCTTTGGACAGACCCATGATCTAGAACAAGCCTTATTTTATAGTGCCTTGTAGGAGATTTTTGCTGCTGCCTAAATTGCCTACTTTCCTCTCACCATTACCACAGAAATTGGTTCCACTGAAACAAAGGGGTAGTGTAAGAAATTAACAACTTTCATAAATCTCTTTAAATCATAAAGTATAAGATAGTGATACCTTTTTTTCTGCCACATAACCAATTCTTGCAAGAATAAGGTCATATAAGAGAATTTACAACACATGCTAGCATTATCCTACTGGACCCAGATCATTTGTATGTTTCTCTGTCTCTGAGAAATGTAGTTATTTACATGACTGAAACCTACAAATTGTTTGATATGACTACTAATATCACCTACAGTATTTTAAAGCCTGTTTAAGGCTTCTGAAATACATAGGTTTTGTAAACACTTATTAAGCATCTTGTATATATCAAACACTTTAAAAATCTCTGCTTTAAAAACAGAACAAAAAAACTCTACCTCAATGGAACTTTGAGTCTGAAAAAGATACAGGCAATATACAAGGCAACAGATAGAATAATTACATATTTGATTATATACTCCGAGGATGTCACATTAAATTGATATGAAAATGATGAGAAGGATCTGGATTTCTTGTCAAAATTTTTTGCCTTAAAAAGAAATTGATATTTAGGGAAAGTTGTTACTGAAAGAGGTCCTGTGTCAACCAAAAATGTTAAACCATGATCTGAATAAATTTTCCAGTTGTGATCATTGCTTTGTTTAGCTGTCTTATATTAAGACTGAATTTAGTAATTCAGTCTCAGATTTCAGTAAGTCTTTTTTTTAATGATTTTTTTTATTTATTAGAGAGAGAGAGGGAGGGGCAGAGGGAGAGGAAGAACCAGACTCCTTGCTGAGCAGGCAGCTGATGCAGGACTGGATCCTAGTACCCTGGCATCATGGCCTAAGCTGAAGGAAGACACTTAACCAACTGAGCCACCCAGGCACTCTAGACTGTAAACTTCTTAAAGGTAAAAAAGTTTATTCTTCTAGAAGTTCCACAGACATTTCTAACATCCATAAGAAAGCATGTACTGATGTAAAATGCCAGCAAATCAAATTATTTAGAAAAGAAAGAAAGAAAGAAAGAAAGAAAAGATATATCTGGATAAAGAGAAAAACAGAAAATCTAATAATACATTGAATTATTAGAGCAAAGAGTGGAGGAAGAGAAAATAAATATGAAATAGAGATTTCCACTAAAAGAAAAAAATTGAATAAGGCAGGAGATTTAGAAAATTATTATGACAGACTTGAGAAAAAATAAAATAGGAGTTTTTAGAAAATAGCAATGAATGAAAAGGTAAATTGTTCCTACCTCTATAATATTAGCTGTTTGTTGTTGTTGTTGTTGCTAATTTACCTATTTAAGCTAATAAACAAAGAAAGGTTTCATTTAGGGATAAGGTTTCTATATATATATATTTTTTTTCCATTTAGGGATAAGGTATATATATATATATATATATTTTCATTGTTAGAAAATGTGTCACAGAAAGTGTTTAAACTCTAAGATACAGATGCAACATGTAAAAAACTACATTGTTTGAACGTCTAATTTGTAAATGCTGTTAGAGGAAACTTGGTGGAAATGTCCTTATGTGGTTGTGTTTCTGGAACTAAGTATATTTATTAATAAGGAATAGTTTAAAATTATGAAATGACCAGGAGTGGACAATTTTCCTAATCCTATCAGCTCTTTGCAGCTCTTTTATTAGCCCCCTTCAGGAATACCAGCTTTATTTATCTAATTAAATTTTATATTAATATGCTTTTGACTTTTGGCCTTTCTCTTCATTCTGTTCTTTTTTTTTCCCGTAAATTACATGTTTCTGCTTAACAGCTACTATCAATTCTTTGATATGAATTCTCAGCATCAATTTACTAACTCCAGAGATGAAGCAGCATCAATATTTAGAAGCGAAGAATACAAAGCCTTGGGCATCTGGATGGCTCAGTCAGTTAAGCATCTGCCTTTGACTCAGGTGGTGATCCCACGGTCGTGGGATGGAACCCCAGTTTGAACTTTCTGCTCAGCTGGGAGCCTACTTCTCCCTCTCCCTCTGCCTGCAGCTCCCGTTGCTTGCGTTCTCCCTCTCTTTGTCAACTAAATAAAATAAAGTAAAATAAAATAATGTAAATAATACATTTATTTATTTATTTATTAAAATGCAATTATTACACAATACATAATGTATTGCATAATTATAATAATGATTAAATAATTTATTAAATATTTATATTAAATATATCGATTTAATTAAATAACTATTTTTTAGAATTTAAAATATTTCAAATTTAGATTGTTAAATATTAAATCATTAATTTAATAAATAAATATCTAAACATAATTAAATAAAATAATTTATTTATTAAAATAAATAAAATAATGTTGTCATTATCTGAGCATGTATTTTTAAATAGTCTAAAAACAACCATGTAATAAAGTCTAAATACATTGAGATCAGATATTTATACAAGTTCACCCAGACACTCAACCCACAGACAGTTTCAAAACATTTGTTTTTTTTAAAGATTTTATTTTTTTATTTGACAGAGAGAGATCACAAGTAGGCAGAGAGGCAAGCAGAGAGAGAGAGGAGGAAGCAGGCTCCCTGTGGAGCAGAGAGCCTGATGTGGGACTCGATCCCAGGACCCTGAGATCATGACCTGAGCCGAAGGCAGTGGCTTAACCCACTGAGCCACCCAGGCGCCCCTCAAAACATTTGTTTTTATCTACTACTCAAAATACGATTGTAATGTATTTATTTATAACTTTGACGTAGCAAGGAAACTTGGAGGAAAACGAGACATTTGGTTTTAATATTTGAAAATTATTTTGTTGATTAAAAAAAAATAAAAACCTTAACACATGAGCATTTCTTCTTAACACTGTGAAGTTTCTGAGTCGCATTCTATTAAAAGTGCTGATAAAATGGCCTCAGTTACTCATTTAAATTATCAGCTGAATGGGTAACAAATGAAGTAGAGAGCTTTTTAATTATTTATGAATGTATTGCTTGTGGATGGAGTGCCACATAGAGTCACCTCTCTTTTTGGCTTTGTTTTGTGAGCAGCAGTGGAATCTATGAATGAGATTAAACATAAGGACATTCACAGAAATTCTTAATGAACTTCTGGGGAAGGGCAATAAGTGCAAGGAAAAACTGCAGCAAGACTAATTACAAATTTCAAGTGGTCATTGCTTAATTATAGAAGCTTTTAAGTTCAAGTAATATATCTTTTTTATGAGCCTATCATATTGTATTAATTACCACAAACTGCACTCATGAACACTTATCTTTTCACATATTTCTTATTCTTAGTACTTAAAAGTACCCTTATGATTGATAAGTAAATGGATTTTACTGACAATGCATTTATTTACATAAATAAATAATGCTGTTTATATATATAAAAACAATTGAATATGTGTATGTGTTCAATGAAATTTTTTTTTCAAATTAACATCTTAATTCTACCACATTGGTTACAAATAGATATAGACTTTATAGATTCATCAAATATTTTATTCTCAAATTTATATCTCCTTTGTGAAGTAAATGAAACTGTATATATTAAATATAATCCTATCACATGTAACAGTTACTAGTGCATCCCAGGACATACATAGGTCAGGTCCTACTCAAGGCATCACGGATAACTGGATTTAACTTTCTATCCTGGGAGTCTTCTGTATATTTCTGTGGCTTTTATACTACAATCAGGAGGAAGAATTCTTTTGCTAAAAGCTTCCAAATCGGGCGCCTGGGTGGCTCAGTGGGTTAAGCCGCTGCCTTCGGCTCAGGTCATGATCTCAGGGTCCTGGGATCGAGTCCCGCATCGGGCTCTCTGCTCCACAGGGAGCCTGCTTTCTCCTCTCTCTCTCTGCCTGCCTCTCTGCCTACTTGTGATCTCTCTCTGTCAAATAAATAAATAAATAAAATCTAAAAAAAAAATAATAAAAAAAATAAAAGCTTCCAAATCACTATGTGAGTAGATTATTTGTAGACTAGTGATATAATATTATAGTTTAATAATTAAAGCATGATAAAATAAAATGCTATTGCCATATTTAATTTATTCAGAAAAGCATTCATTTAGTTATCAAGCATTCATTTGCTTTTTTTAAAGATTTTATTTATTTATTTGACAGCACAAGTAGACAGAGAGACAGGCAGAGAGAAAGGAAGGGAAGCAGGGTCCCTGCTGAGCAGAGAGCCTGATGTGGGGCTCTATCCCAGGACTCTGGGATCATGACCTGAGCAGAAGGCAGAGGCTTTAACGCACTGAGCCACCCAAGAGCCCCAAGCATTCATTTTCTTTATACAGAAGAGATAGAACAATATTATATAGTAGAAAATACAGTAAATAATCTAGAAACCTTGATCATTGTGTTTTGGCAATTTTAGAACATAAAATTAGCTAAAGCTCAAGTGCAAGTTATATTTGTATCCTAGGAGGAAAAGTTAATTAAAAGTTTGTTTATTACCATAGTTTAACACTTCAACAAAATGATAATGAGTCAAAAATTAATGAATATATGAAGTATACAATAAAAACAATAATCTTGAGTGTATGTGACTCACTGTAGGTATTGATAGGCTAGAAATCAAAGGGAAAGTATCTATAGGGTTTGTTCAGTTCCATGCTCATCAGATTAATAGGCTTTCTCATATTGCTTCCTTCATCACATTAATTTGTCTAATGAAGTTTTCAAGAGTTAAAGACAGTGATAGGTTCATGACTGGAGAGAAGGTACAGAATCTAAGATAGTTCAGAAGTGCTTATTATTTAAGAGAAAGACAGCATGGGAGGTGAGGGGTGGAAGGAAAGGGATAAGAAGAGAGAATCTTAAGCAACCTCCTTGCCCAGCACAGAGCCTAAAGGGGCTTCATCTCATCGCCCTGAGATAACAACCTGAGCTGAAATCCAGAGTCAGATGCTTATCTAATTGAGTCACCCAAGTGCCCCATTTTTTTCCCTGTATCTTTATTTTCATCTCTTTCTGTAACTGAGTTTCCCTTCAAAATCAGGACTTGCATACACAACCTAAATAATTATTTTGGGATTTGATCACGTGGAAGAGGAGAGAATGAGAAGAGCTAAGTGGTCCAGGAGAAACATATATGAGTTCAGACTGAGTGGATTATGATTGTGGACAACTGAGCATCAATCCTGATGCACAGAATACATCTCAGAATTATTTTCCTGAAACAAGAAAGAATCTGTTTAACCCACTGGCTTCTGCATCCTATCCACAGTGGTTAAAATTCATCCCAGAAGTAATTAATGTTCCTGACTTTTCTATTAATGGGCATGAGAAAAGAGCTGAGTGGGCTTGGTCAGTTTCCCACCTAATGAAAGGCAGAGCAGATTCAGGCAAAAAAAAAAATATATTAGTTCTTTCCAAATTAGATTTAATGGGATTCTGTTTTTCATTCATGAATTCATTTTACATTTTATATTTTATCGATTTTTCTAAGCTTTGGCCAATATTCACTACATTTTTGAATAGCTTTTATCTATTATTGTAAATCATTTTTCTGCTACATTTGTTTAGTCATGGTTATCCATTTCTTCTTCCAAGTTTTTCAGATATGTGATATCAATTTCCAAATAAATTATTTAAAATGTTTATTTTTTATACTAAACTTCTATGAAAAACATTGATATATGTATTATGGCATATTGTTCCCCTTTCAACTTATTTTTTAAAATGTGAATGTGCCTTGGCAAATATATATTGTTTCATTTTATGTTTATGTAGATTCTTCATAATTTTTCCAAGTTCATTGGCTTATGGTTTATATTTTTTTAATAATTTTCCTACTGCCAATTAATAGATTTTTTTCCATTACCTTGTCTAAGTTGCTATTGCCATTATAAGTAAAAAGCATCTGGAAATCTATATCCCTGTCCAGTTTCCTCAAATCACTCATTATTTTCAGGATCTAGTTGGATTTTCTTACAGGTTCCAGGTGGACAAGCTTTTGAACTGGTGCTAATTATTATTTGTTTGTTTCTGGCTTCCTGCATTTACCAGCTTAGGGATCATTTTTAACAATTATGATGAAATGAGGCATCATATTCTTATTCTCAACTTCATTAATAATGATATTAGTGTAACATGTCCTACAAGATAATAATAGATACATGTAAAATAATTTCATTGACCAAAAAAGTGGTGGAAAATGTAAATAAAACACAGTGGCAGCCAACTAGTCATTTCAAGTTGAGCTATTTTTCCCCCTTTATCTCCCTGTCACTTTAATTTCCTGTAGCACATTCCTACAAAGTATTTTAAGGTGTTTTATATGCACATACATAGAGATCATCATGGAGTCTAAATCTAATAATTCCTTGTCAGTTTTAAATATTTTAAGTATTGTTCATTCCTATGTCAGTTGTCTATTAACTTTTTCTCCACACTGCACTTAATTGCAAGGAAATATTTAATTTTAATATAAATTAATTAATCACTTTAATAAATATTTTTACCTTATGGATTAATCTTTGATGCTTATTTCTTAATTTTTTTTAACTTTTAAAATTTTATTTATTGAGAGAGAGAGTGAGAGAGAGAGAGAGAACAAACACAAGCAGGGGAAGCTGCAGAGGGAGAGGGAAAAGAAGAAGCAGGTTTCCCACCAAGCAGGGAGTAAAGCTCAGTCTCAGGGCCTTGGGATCATGATCTGAGGTGAAGGCAGAGGCTTAGCTGACTGAGCCACTGAGTCTAATTGTTATCTTGATATTCAAGGAAATACTTTATCATCTCTAATTGATCCCCTATGTCACAAATACAGTTTTCTCTATGGTGCTATTAATTTTATTGTCTTCAAATGAGACTCTTTTTCTAGAAGCATTTTTAATCAGTCTCTTAGGTCTATAATTTAGTTTTTATACATTTCATTTAGTATTTTATTTTATCTTCATCATCTCTGAGTATTCCTGACCAGTACTCATTGGTCAAATCTTTCTTATTAATCTATTCCAAAAATTTGCTTGTTTCTATAATATTTTGTTATGACTGCTGTCGTTCTTAGGTTTTGCCTTTATATTCTTTTTGTTTTGTTTTGTTGTTTTATGCTTTGGTGTTTTTGTTGTATTGTTTTGTTTTTCTTTTGAATTAATACAATTAAACCTTTAGATTTCTTTCATACCTTTAATTATTGTCACTTATTTTCACAAATGATATTACCGTAGTACAGTAATTCTAAATATTTCTGAATTAGCTGTATTTCTTTTTAGGTATAAAGTTAACTTCCAGTTACATGGACTTAATATTTTGGTCATTCTATTCTAGTTTTATTGCCTTATCATTGGAAAATATAGCCTGATACTTAACTCTAGGGAATGATGTGGGAGAGCTAGGTTCTTGTCTCTTGGAGTCAAAGAAGGAATCTCGTGGGCAATGGAGAGTGAGGAAGTGACAGAAGTTTATCAAGTGAATATATAGAAAAAGCTCTCACAACTAAGAGGGGTCCCCACACAGTTAACAATGAGTGCCTTCAGGGTTTATTTTTTATAAAAAGGTAACCAGGCAACTTTAATCCTTTTAACATCTCTATCAATAACTCCTGCAATGGCTTACCTCCTTTTGAGGGTCTGATTATTCTTTTTTGGTTACAGGTGTTTATCATAGAGACACCCACCCCACATGACCCACTCCATACACCTAGGGCAGGGTGGTCCTCCATCCCACATGCCTAGATCAGGGTGCTCTTCCCTGGGATAGGGTGGTCCAATTTATCTCTTTACTCTGGTTTTCCCACACCACATTTGGGGGATTTCTGAGAGCCTGTTCACAAAGTTCCCTATGGATCTCTTCCTCCCTAGCCCCACCTGTCCGTTACTCATTTTGAGAGTTGATATTACCAAAGTACTGTAATTCTAAAAATTTCTGAATTAGCTGTATTATTTCTTTTTAGGTATGAAGTTAACTTCCAATTATATGAATTTAATATTTTGGTCATTGTTTTCTAATTTTATTGCCTTATTCTTGGAAAATATAGCCTGATATTTAACTCTAGGAATTTATTGGCATATACTTCTGGCCTAAATAATGGCCTGTTTGTGTAAATGTTCAACTTATGCTTATATACTTACTGAAGACTATTGTTTTGGGATGGCTACATCCCAGGATGGCTACAATTATTAATAGATCAGGACTATTAGATTCTCTAAATTTTGATGTCTTTTAATTTAATCTAATTAAATTATCAGTTAATGAAAGAAGTTAAATTTTTTATGTACTACTGCATATAAACTTATCAAAGTCTTTTGCTATTATTAGACAAGTATGTCATCCTGTTTTTATACCAAGTCTTACATTAAAAAAAATCATACTATATGAAATGTTACTTATTATTATTATTATTATTATTTTTAAAGATTGTATTCATTGGGGTACCTGAGTGGCTCAGTCAGTTAAGTGTCTACCTATAGCTCAGGTCATAATACCCGGGTCCTGGGATAGAGCCCCGCAGGGGGTTCCCTGCTCAGTGGGGTGCTTCTCCCTCTCCCTCTGTTATTCCCCCTCGGGTGTGCATGTTTTTCTTTTCTCACTCTCTCTCAAATAAATAAGTAAAATTTAAAGATTATCTCTCTCAAATAAATAAGTCAAATTATTTTTCTCAATGGGAGGGAGAAGCAGACTCCCAGGACCCTGGGATCATCACCTGAGCTGAAGGCAGACAACTTGAACCGACTAAGTCACCCAGGCACTCCAGTTGTTTATTTATTTATTTATTTTTATTATGCATATGTTTTATCTCTCTTTTCTTCAAGTCTTTTTTTGATCTTTTTACTTTTTTACTTTTTTCATAAAACTGAATTATTTCAAGATGACTTGGTCATCCTCTTTTACCCCACCCCATAGGTCATAGAGTACATTTTAACTGTTAAAATATTAGTATTTAAGTGCTGCCTACACAAATTAAGGCAAATTATCTGTGGTCTGTATTCCTGAAAATATTTTTTTTTTATTATGCCTTCCTATTCCAATGACATTTTATAAGGATCTAAATGTTTACATTTGTGATTATTTTTTTCAAAATAATAAAGCTATTACTTCATTCTTTTTTATATCTGATGTTATTTAAAAAATTTCTGTCAGTCAGATTCTTGTTTCTTTATTAATGAATTATTTTTTTTCTCTCTAACACTTATAATTTTTTTTTGTCTTTGGCATGTATGCCCTAGTTTGGGATTCATAGAGTCAACTATAGTTATGAATATTTTCTTTCTTTTTTTGTATCTAAGTTTTAATCCAGTGTCTTGACTATTTTATGCTTGAGAAATAGATGTACATTAATATTCAAATATTTCTTTCCTTTTTCTTCTTTCATTAAAAAAAAGTCATTTATTTTATTTTATTTAAAAAAATATTTATTCATTTATTTGGAGTAGAGAGAGAGGGTCATGAAGAGTGGCTGATTATATACTTTCAATTTGGGAGGAGGTTAGGGATAGCACAAGCCTCCAAGGTATTTTATAAACAAGGTTTCCAGGACCTTGAGGGGGCTAGCTATTGTTAGGGAAAGGTCATTTATTACTATTTAGTAAAAACTCAGGGAAGAGACTCTTCTGATGTGTATCAGTGGGTATATGCTTGGGAGATGATTGCCAATGTATATCTTGAGGGCAGGGGTGGGGAATAGAGATAAAGAAGTTTCCAAAGTAATTTTTACATGTGAAAGTAGATTTTCAGTATCCTGGGGGGGGGTGGACTAAGAATGCTTTTTGCCCTGAGTAGATGTGTCCACATGGAAGCAGCTGAGTCCCCAGAGGAACTTCAAGGACTTGTCAACAGGCTATGAGTAGTAAGGAAATCTAATTTTTTCTCTAGCTTTTGTTCCACACGTATCACCTACATCTTACACCTCTTTTATATTGATAATTTTAATGCTTTGCTGGTATCCAGATGACTATGTCCTTAAGTGACTTCTTATCTCTATTGAATCCATTACGTATTCTATCCATTGTATTCTTAATTCAACTAGATTACATATATTTAATCTATTAGTACCACTAGGTTCTTATTCTTGTTATTATTTCAAAATCTTTCCTTAATTCCTTACATTATTTATTGGGTATATTTTAAATCCCTGATATACTCACTTATTATATATAAGCTGTCAACCTTATTCTTATTTTGAGGTAGCTATATCTTTTTGGGTTTTAGGATGAAAGAACCGCGGATCCCCTTACCCAAGAATCCAACACTGCCACTGGATGCAAACAGCAAGAGGTTTATTGTCACGCAGGTACCGGCGGGTGGTCGGCAGCTCCAGCTAACCGAGCACACCGACCGGAGTGAAGCGGGGTCTTTTATAGGAAGGTACAAACAAGTTTTGGGTGGGGCGCAACTGATTGGTGGACAGTTCGAACTTTTGAAAAAGGCATACTTGGTGTTAGTGGATTGGCCCTGGAAGACACCCCTCGCGGGAAGAGAAAAGCGGGAAGGGGAAACAAAGAGGGGAAGTTTGACCTTATTACTGGGCAGAAAGGCATCCTGTCTACGTGACCTATGTGACCAAGCAGCCCCCTTGCCTACGTGACCTACGGGACCATGCCCCGGCTATTAGGAGAGGGTATCTTGTTCAAACAGGAGTCAAGTGTCATGCCCTAAAAGCCAAGCGGTTACAGAAAGGCAAAAGAGCAGTTACATTGAATTCAACCCTGGGGGAAGGGTCTTTTCATTGCAAGGGGAGGAGGGGTACTTTTACACAACAAAAGAGCAGTTAATTACTTAACGACGGGGGGGGGTGTCTTTCAAGGACATCATACCAACAATGCCAAATAATTTTCAGACAACAGCAGGATATCCAAGAATTCAACTAAATTCTGACACTATCTACCTGAACATAGCGTAAGATTTCATCAGTTAAGGGATCAGTCCTCCAAGACTATCTCCAACCCCATCTCAGATGCCAGTCTCACTGTAGGCCCCAGGTTATTACCTGTGCTTGTGACTGAGCAACTACAGGTTGGAGGTCCCAATGGCCTACTTCTTACGTTCTTTTAATTTGCTACAGGGGCTCACAAAACTCAGAAAAATACTTACTTTATGTTTGCCAGCTTATTAAAAGATATAATAGAAGATTTAAATCAATAGATAGATAAAGAAGTGCACAGGGCAAGGTATGGAGAATGGCCACAGAGCTTCTATTACCTTCTGTAAGACTGCCACTCTTCCTGCCTTTTTATACATTTAACAAACTAAAAGCTTTCTGAACCCAGTCCTTTCAGGTTTTCTGTGGAGGCTTCATGACATAGTCATGACTGACTAAATCATTGTCATTTGCTGATCTAATCTCCAGCTCCTCTTCCCTCCCCAAATAATCCTGAATTGGGAGGAAGGGGAGGCATGTTGGGCAAAAAGTTATGAAGGCTTTCACCAAGTGGTTGGTCCTTCAGGCAAACAGCCCTTGCCTTGAGTGAGGTCTGAAGGTCACTTCATTAACATAACAAAACACACCTCTCTCACCCTTATCACAGGAAATTCCAAGAGTTTTAGGAGCTGTGAGTCAGTAGCCATGGTTGAAAACCAAATATTCAGATGACCAAAATATATTTCTTGTAAACCACTATATTACCCTACATGCTTAAGTATTTAATTAGGTGATCTTTTAAACTAATATTTTTCTAAGAGTCTAAACTGTTCTGTCAGTAATCTGGATTGGGGAGTGATGTGTTGCCAAATTTCTGTCGTTTCAGTCCAGGAAGTCAAAGAGAAACAACAGGAGAGCCCCTTAGGGCAGAAAGTTCAAAGTAACAATGTTGACTACTACTCCCTTTTCTTGATTTTTTTTTAAAACAAGCAAAGCATCTCTTCAGAGTTGCAGTTTAAAGCCAAGAGCATGCGGAATTGGGAGAAAAAATAGTTAAATTTGGAGACTTGCAGAGGTAGAATCAGAGTAGTGAAAGCCATTACAGTAACGGAACTAACTGAGGTCAGTCTTTGGTGAATCACAGAAACAGGTGGAGTTGTCAAACAAAGGAATCTTTGTTTACAACATACAAGGAGATCACAGGGAATAAGTTCCAAAGCCTTGACTGTTTGAACAGGAGAGAGATTTTTATTTAGTATTTAAGATGAATACTCAGAAGGGAGAGTTTTATTATCCCGTGTATGGTTGGTCATAAGGTTGTGGATGCATGCACATCCACATATGTATTTGTGCAATATGTATTGCATGTTCACCTGAATGAAGCTTGTATTCCACCGAGGGCAGAAACTTCAACGTTAGAATAAAGCAGAGGTAACTGTTGGACAAGGGAAAGGGACTCTGCAGGCTTCAAGAGCAGATATAAACTAGATGGGGTCTTGGACTCATTTTCTGGGACAAGGAATGCAAGGCCTTGATTACTTTTGAAATAGCACTAGGAGTTTTACCACTGATTTATTGTCTCAATAGCTTAGGCTATTTCCTGGTCTGGTGGTGACTGTTAGTTTTCCCATTGCCTTGTTCCCTCAAAATCCTTAACTAGTGAGGTTTTTGCATTTCTTTGTAAGAGCCTCCCAGGAAATTTTGGAAGAAGTGTGCTTGGGCAAGTACACAGGTGGGGTATAGATCATTGAAAATAGCTGGGGACAAAAAATGACTTTTCTTATGTCAGGAAAACTATATCTCATCTTTAATTTTCTGGGAACCTCTAACTCTTTCTGCTGATGTTACCAGCAGGCATCTGAGATATTACTGATTGTTCTCTTGAACCTAAGGAAAAGGAAATGTAGAAAGCAAATGACAAAACTTTAAAATCTATCCTGCGGGGCGCCTGGGTGGCTCAGTGGTTAAGCCGCTGCCTTCGGCTCAGGTCATGATCTCAGGGCCCTGGGATCGAGTCCCGCATCGGGCTCTCTGCTCGGCAGGGAGCCTGCTTCCTCCTCTCTCTCTCTGCCTGCCCCTCTGCCTACTTGTGATTTCTCTCTGTCAAATAAATAAATAAAAAATCTTTAAAAAAAAAAAATCTATCCTGCAACTCATAATTCACTGCAGCCACCTCTCTGTCTTTCCCTTTCTCTTTTTCTCTCTTTCTATTTCTCTCTCACTTTCTCTCTCACATACGCACAACACACGCAAATCAACTTAAAACAATTTTTAGTTTTCCCTATTCCATTTTAATATACTTGAGGCATGATCATTTTCTTAGTAAATACAAGAAAAAAAATCTAGGATTCCATCATTCTGTGTGATTAAAGTATTGAGGAATTTACTTCCAATAGCACTTATAAAAACATATTTTATTTAAGAAATATTATATAATCAGGTGCCTGCATTTTTCTTATTCTCCAACTAGTGTTATTTGGCAATTAATATTTTGTCAATCAATATTCCCCTATATCTGAATGTGTGGGCAGTGAGAGATGAGTTAGAGGCAAGGATGGTGAACACTCCCAACAACCGCAGACTACATATATCTTAAGCCATGATTTTCTTTGCAAAGGTCAACATTGATAATGTTCTAGTCATACCTCCGTGTACCAGGAAAGAAGTAGCATATTTCTTGAAAGACACAGCTATCAAAGCTCCATTGAAAAACCGTAAAGATGGAGAAGGGATTTGCAAATTATATATCTGATAATGGACATCTATTCTGATTATTAAAAAATGAATAAAAATAAAAAACCTTACTAATAACCAAACTGAGTATCCAATTTTACATGTGAAGGAAATAATGGAAGAGACATGTCACCAAAAGGATATGGATGGCTTATAAGCACATGACAAATTTCTCAACATTTAGACATTAAAGAAATACAAATTAAAATCATAATGAGACATGCTTACATATCTATTAGAATGGCTAAAATTATAAAGGCTAATTGTACTTCGTCTGAGCTAGATTGAGAAGCAACAAAAAATCTAAACTGTTGTTGGCATATATCATGATACAACCACTTTGGGAAATAGTCTGAACATTTTTTTAAATGCAAAATATGTTGCAGTTACACAAATAGCCATTTTACTTCTAGGCATTTAACCAAGAGAAACAAACCCTATGTTCATACAAGGACTTGTATATGAATTTCATAGCAGCTTTATTTTTAAGAATTGAAAACAATGGAAATGTTTATCAATGTCCATCAATAGAGCAAAGACAAATTATGATCTATTCATTAAAGAGATTACTATTCGGGGCGCCTGGGTGGCTCAGTGGGTTAAGCTGCTGCCTTAGGCTCAGGTCATGATCTCAGGGTCCTGGGATTGAGTCCCGCATCGGACTCTCTGCTCAGCAGGGAGCCTGCTTCCTCCTCTCTCTCTCTCTGCCTGCCTCTCTGCCTACTTGTGATCTCTCTCTGTCAAATAAATAAATAAAATCTTTAAAAAAAAAAAGAGAGATTACTATTCAACATCAAAATGAACTATTTACAGTTGGAGATTCTCAAAATAATGATGCTGAGAAAAGAAAAGCCAGGCAACGAATAATATATACTGTGTGATTCCATGACTATAAAAAATCTAGAAAATACAAATTTATATATAGTCACAGTCACCAAATATATTGGTGAGATTTTAGTGCCTTCTTCTGTGCTCCCATAGCTTCCTACACTTGGATCTACAAGCATTTGTTACACCATGTGAAAATATGAACTCTTTTTCTTTATTCTGTCTTACTACAATAAGAATCCTTGAAATTTTATGGACATTTGAACTCTCAGTTATTAGCAGAAATTCTATCACACAGTAAGTTTCCAAATATAAAAGCCAGAGTTTTACAATGACTTCTAAGCTTTTACATGATCTAGCCACTCATTTAACCTCTGTGACCTCTTTCCCTGCTACTCTTCAGTCACTCACAGTGGCCTCCTTGCTATTCCTCAGATATGCCAGGCATGATCCAACCTTATGGCCTTCAAGATAGCCAATTCCTTTGTCTGGAGTGACCTTATTGCTGATAGTTCTGGGCAAATTCATCACCTTTCCATACCTTTGTTCAATTGTCAGCTTCATTGTAACTACCCTGATCTTCCTATTAAAAATTTTAACTCCCCATCCCCTGCCTAGCAACCTTGATTTTTCTCACCCTGATCGAATTTTTCTTTTTCCCCATTATACTCATCAATTTTGAATGCACTATGCAATTTTTATTAAGGTTTATAGCTTTTAATTGTCTCACCCATGAAAATAAAAGTTCTACAAAGCCAAGTATTTCATTTACCAGTGTAGTCTGAAGTAATATCTGCCATATAATAGGTTCAATAGACAATTGGTAAATTTCAGAATAAATTAATGATGAGAGTATACTGAATTTCATAAGTCATTTCAATAATTTATTTCCAAAATATAAACTATGTAAAACATACCTTAAATTTACTTTCAAAATATTTTATAGCATATAATGGACAATATACATAAGCCTTAAAGAAACAATCATATAAATAACCATTTCATACCTACTTAAAAACTGCATAATACCGCACTCCTAGATCCTCTCTGAACGTTCTAAATTAACCCTTCAAAGGAAATACATTTTTAAAAATAACAGATTTTTTGTCAAAATAATTTAATAAAATAAAAGTTTCATTCATCTATGTAGATCATAATAAATGTTTTTAATAAGCATGAAATTATAACTCTGAAGTGTGCTAAAATAAAACCACCTGCGAAGGGGGAGAGAACAAAAATAAACATCATTTTTCCAAATAAGAGGAATTTATTACTTTTGAATCCAAGCATGTGGATTTGTTCAAACTGGCAATAAAGGAATATGGAAACACAAACCATAGAAAGTCATGTTTTAGATTTCTAAAAGACTTCGAAGTGAAGAGTATACATTTTTTAAATGCTACATAATGCTACATAATGACAAGATGACAGGTTGTGACAAATAGCATTTTAAAAGCTCTACTCATAATGGAATGGAAGGTGTCATTTCCCTATAATTTTATATATATATCATTAATTTACTATATCTGGATACAACATATTAACAAACAGATGTTCATCAAAGACTAAATCATTTTTAATGGAACATAATAATTTGAACCTACATGTATTAATCATTTTTTTCGATCTAACATTTATAGTCTCGCTAAACATTTTATCAGTTGTCCACAAAATTAAAAAAAAATAGGATAAAAAGTGTTTGGAAAAGTAGATTTTTTTTCAAATTTGCATTTAAATGAAAATATTTGCTGATATTTTTAAAACTTTAAATGTAATTTTATATATATCTGACCTATCAGATGATATAAAATTTTTGGAGAAAATATGACATATTTTTTGATCTTGGTTGAAGGTATTAATAAAGAGCAACTGTTTGTATTATTTGTATTGTGATATCTTAGTTAATAAACATGAATAACTGGTATAAAATATGTTTTTTAAAAAATTTTATTTATTTACTTGACAGAGATCACAGGAAGGCGGAGAGGCAGCCAGAGAGAGAGGAATGGAAGCAGGCTCCCTGCTGAGAAGAGAGCCCACTGTGGCACTCAATCCCAGGAACCTGGAATCATGACCTGAGCCGAAGGCAGAGATTTTATCCCACTGAGCCACCCAGGCGCCCTAAAATATGTTTTTTTTTTATATATATAGAATTATAGTTCTTGCCAAAATATGGAACTAGCTGGAACTGAATGCCTCCTTCAAAGTCAGCTCTGGAGAAATTATGCAAGTGTAATATGGAACTATTTCAGATATTAACCAAAAACAAAGAAATGATGATAAATTCCTTAAAAGACTCAAAGTTGCTCTTGACTGGTATGTTTCAAGCTCTATTCCTGGTTTGAAGACAGGTTTTAACAGGCCTGTCACTGTAGAAATCAGCTGGATGTTTAGAGGCTATCAGAACTGTACAAAAACCTTGAAGGGGTAAAGACTTGAAAATTCTTTAGAGAGATTAGCTCCCTAAGGCATTATTCCTACACACATTTTTCTCCAATCAATTAAGACTGATGGATGAGGGGCACCTGAGTGGCTCTCTCATCACGTGGGTGGTGGGTTAAGCCTCTGCCTTCATCTCAAGTCATGGTCTCTGGGTCCTGGGATCCAGCCCCACATCGGGCTCTGCTCAAAAGGAAGCCTGCTTCCCTCCCTGCTTGCCTGCCTCTCTGCTTACTTGTGATCTCTCTCTCTCTCTCTCTTTATCTCTCTCTGTGTCCAATAAATAAATAAAATCTTTAAAAAAATGGCTGATGGATGATAAATTATGAAAACTGCTCCCTCCAAATGATGCTTTTTCATAAGGATTTAAGAATTTAAAATTGTAAGAATTTAAAATTGAAACTTGATCGTAGGATTTATCTTATAGAATAACATCAAGTGAAGGCAGTTATTATTAGTTTTGAAGTATTTGTGATTCTGAATTCTTGGCCTCATTAGTAAATTTATTTTTAAATTCTCCCATGGAGTGGTGATTGGCCTTCAGTCTTTCATTGATGTACATCATTGGGTCAAATGAGATGTGTGTGCCCAGAACTATATATAATCTTCTTTGTATTTCGCTGGAGATGGCATTTCTGAGTTTTGTTCAATTGAATTTGGACAGATGTTTTAATAGTCACTTCTAGAGTTGGCCCTGGAGAATATCCTCCTTTTTTTCTCTTCCCGATTCTCTGAAAAACCCTGACTAATTCACATTATCACAGTGATATCACAATTCAAGTTTTTCCAAACACTATAGCTGCAAAATAGAAGGAAGCTACTCAGAATGTAATACTATTGTGAATGATTGAGAAAGAAAACATTATTAAAATTAAGCTACCAGGTTTCAATGTATTTTATTGTTGCTTAGAAAATCCTAGCATACCCAGACTTTACAGAGATTTGATGATCCGAAGAAGAGCTGAACTCATGGACCAAAATAACTATGCATATAAAAAGTACAATTACTTACCTAAAAAAGATGATGTGGTTAACTTTATATGGCAATCCAAGTGTTATTGGAACAGGAATTTAAAAAATAGCTTAGGGGCGCCTAGGTGGCGCAGTGGATTAAGCCGCTGCCTTCTGTTCAGGTCATGATCTCAGGGTTCTGGAATCAAGCCCCACATCGGGCTTTCTGCTCAGCAGGTAGCCTGCTTCCCTTCCTCTCTCTCTGCTCGCCTCTCTGCCTACTTGTGATCTCTCACTGTCAAATAAATAAGTAAAATATTTTTAAAAATAGCTTAAAAGTATATGATAAAATAATGATATACATATACAAAGAAAAGATACTATACTGTGAATATAAATTAAGTGAAAATTGTTGAAATAAAGAATACAATAAATGGAGCCTAAGATGAATATAGCTGTAAAATGAATAAATGAGTTGGGAAAAACAAACAAACAAACAAACAAATTAATGACTTCTGCCCAAATGCAGCAGAAAAGAAAAAAATAAAGAAAATATTTAAATAAGTACTGAGATAAATTTTGGAGAATTAAAGAAAGATAAAAATTACCAGACTTAAAATGATGCCAAACATGAGAAATCAGAAACAAAACAAAATCCACACACACACACCAAACCACTCATATACATTATGATGAGTTTTACGAATATCAAAAACATAGAAGAGCATAAATGATGCCCAAGAGAAGAACAGATCACCTAAAATGTACAAGAATAATACTGACAGCAGAATTCTCAATAGTAATAGCATATAAAGGAGACAGCTGGGGGTTTGTATAGATGGAAAAGATATTTGAAACTAGATATTATACATCAAGCCAAATTATTGATTAAATTTGAGAGTACAGTAAAAATACAATGAAGCATGTTAGGTCTTAGAACATTTATCACACAGAGACACACATTTTAGAAAACTTCCTTGGAGGACAGCTCAATTTAGATAGAGAAAACAGAATTATGTACTCAAAGGCACATTTTGAAGGAAGGATTGAATATAGTCTGCACTGCAAATATTCTTTAATCGTATGTTCTGAATTTCCTAAATTTAAGAAGTATTTGTTCAAATATTTATCTTTAAATAAACCCTAGGAGACTTTTTCTTGGATTCTGGAAAATCAGTCCATTTGGATACAAATCTTTTTGTCACTGATGGAAATTTTGATATTTCTTAACAGTGGAATGCCTAATGTATTGTTACAGCAATTGTAATTTGTCAATACATGGGTGATGTGTGTGTGTTGTGTGTGTTTATTATTATTTTTGATGGTTTTACTCTTCTATGAGATTTTTAAGTAGACATAATTTTAATAAATTATGATTTGTTGAAATTTATCTGAGGTTATATATAATAAAATGAAATTTGTGTGAACTAAAGAAGTGCGTCTCCATTTTTTTGTTTTAAGAGTAGACTGGTCTTTAAAAATTGTCCAAAGAAGTACATTATATTCATTATTAAATTTGATGATATACAATAAAGTATTTATGGGCATATGGAACCATATCAAATTCTACTATTAATTCATATTAATAATTACCATAAGAGGAAAAAGGGATATTTTTCAAAATGAAAATTAGCGTATTTTTCAGAATATGATATAGTGTTATTCACTGAACAGAGGGAACAAATGTCAAAGTTTAACACAGTTTACAGAATGTTTTAACATAAATTGAAATTTAAATCTGACCCAATTTCACAGTTTTAAGTAAAATGGTAGCACTTATAGTTGGGGATGCCCAGCTTACTCAGGGCGGAACACCGCCCCTTCACAGAAGCTGGGCAGCGGGGGATACCTCGCTTGCTCATGGCGGAATGCAGCCCCCTCACAGAAGCTGCGCTGGCTGGAAGCCCGGCCGGCCCAGGGCGGAATGCCGCCTGCTTCAGGAAAGCGGAGCACCCGGGAACGACAGGTTAGCTCAGGGTGGAATGAAAACCGCCTGCCTCCCTTATCCGCCATAGAGCCTTTCTCTTCCCAGAAGTGCCTGTTGCTAGTTAGAAGAGTTCTTTCAATGTGCTTGTTTAACTATAAACTTTATCCTCCTTCTTGCTTGTCAGCAAGATGGGATTAACATTTGACCTTCCTCAATCCTTCTTTGGCTATTGTTTTCTATCCAATAAAAGTGAGACTGTCAAGTTGCTCTTGGCAGACGTCCTTTTCGACTGTTGTCCCCTGCTCCCAGTCTTTTCCAGCTGACTGGTTCGTGCCTAATTCTTCTCTCGTCGCCATCTGGAAGCGGCACCCAAGCTTTCTTGGGCTTCCTGTTTTTGGTGTTCTGTTCCACTCATCTCTGCCACCGCCCCCAGGTCCTCAAAATGGTTTTCTATGGTATCTTCCAGAAAACTTCTGATGTCCTCTTTAGTATGTAGGCTACATCAGTAGGGAATAGCGTTAAAACCTCTTCTGTTCCATGTGGATATTCACGTCGTTGAGCACCGCTTGGTCAAAGTCTGCCCTTTTCTGTTGGTCTGTTTTCTCTGGTCACTTCAGGAGTCCTTTTGTAAGAAATCCTATCCCATCAGATGCTCCTCTCACTCTCTTTCTCCCTTACTCTTGCTCTGGCTTCTTTCTTCAGATTTGCCGGGGAATGACGAGTCCTTTTCATTCCTATGAAGATAGAAGAATTGGCTAATCCACAGATACCATTTTTAGTGATATACAAGTGTATATATAATAACTGATATGGAGATGTACATGTGCACCTACGTATATATTCTATAATCTATAAAGTATGGAGGTTGGATTAAGTCTGAAGTCTCTCATACAGCTTGATAACCTGTGACTCTTTGATCAATAACTTCCATTTTCCCACAGGTCAGAGAAATGGGAAAAAATGCACATATGAACATATGTAGCACGTTAAAAAATGATCACAAATCCTATGACTCCCATTTCCCTTTGATTCACATGGGCTATGTGACTGTGTTAAACAGTGAAATAAACGTGTCAGTTTCAGGCCCAAGTCCAAAAGGAACCCCTCTCTTGGAACATTTGCTATTGGAGCTCTGAGTGGACAGGAAATAAGTCCAACAACCTTGTTACAAAGACTGCACGGAAGTGGAGGGCCATCTGAGCCTCATCTCCCAACTGTACCCATCAAAGTGACAGGCATGTACATAAAGTCATCCTGAATCCTCTAGACCAAGCAGCCGCCTGCTGAAGGCCACCACCCACTGACCTCAGTTAATGCCGTATTAAGCATAAAAATTGCCCCATGAGATCCTGCCCCAATTTCTGACCCCCAAAACATATGTAATATGACAAAAGGGTTGTTTTAAGCCCCCAAATTTTGAAGTCATTACATAACTAATTGGGTAACATGGCAAATACGTATCCAAACTAATGGAAATCAAGGAATATGTTTAAAGGCACCAAGTTATCTTAAAAAGTTCTCTGAACACACAGAAAAACAGAAAGAGACCCATAACTACAGAGAACAAATTGATCGTTTCCAAAGAGGAGGCAGCGGGTGGACAGGCAAAATGCGTGAAATACAGTGGGAGATAACAGGCTTCCAGTTACAAAATTAATAAGTTGCAGGACGAAAGGCACAGCATAGGGAATATGGTTGGTGGTACAGTACGGTGAGCACAGCATAACATACAGACTTGTCAAATCTTGTTGTTTTATATCTGAAACGAATGCAACATTGTGGGTCAGCTATAATTCAATTAAAAAATCAAAGGAAGTTTAAAAAAATTAAAAGTGAGCTCTGTTATCCAAATAGGACATACGAGATGGATTTCCCATCATACCATAAATTGAAAACGACTTCTCTTGATAGAACAATGCTTTCCTTAGTCTTAGTCCCTACTCCCTCCACAAAAACAAAACAAAACAAAACAAAAAAACAAAAAACAAAAAAACAACTACTTTTGAAAAACATCTTGGTATTTTGAAAATTATAACTGCAGTGAGTGATGAGAGTGAAAACAAACTGATAATCCACGTTTCCTCATTTCTTATCCCTTTTATGAAGATGAACAGTAAAATCATAGTGTAAGAATTAACCAGAGAGAGGTCCATTTTCCACTCACTATAATCAAGCTGGAATTCTCAACTATTATTTAGTATTAGTTGATTCTGGTGGCAAATGCAAATATGGTTTCACTTCTTGGGCACATGAGGAAGATTTGGTTGGTGAAACAGACATACCAGGTTGGCCCAGGCCTGCACTGCCAGGGTTCAGAAAATTGCAAGATACAACCTGACACTTAAAACTTCCCATCAACAACTACCGCTGCCCCCCCAACATCTTGTTTCTTCCCACAGACAGCTCATACTGAGACCTGTCCACTGTCAGGGTCAAGCTAAAGGGGGATGCCCACAAACTAGGTGGGAAATGAGAGGATGCAACTGCAGCTCTCTGGGGATGCCTAAGGCCACTGAATGCCCCGTCATGATTCTCCAGCACAGATGGGGGCAGCCTGCACCACGTGGGTGGAGCTCGAGGACACAGAAAGTACTGGAGTGGCAGTCAACAAACAAATGTGTTTGTGTAATATATAAACCCCCATAGGGTTGTCAATTGGTGGGATTCACTTTTTCTAACTGTTCACCTTATGACATACAACTTCAGGAAACCCAGAGCCCATGGATTATTGTTGAAGGGCACATTCGGACTCAATCAAAGTGTAACTAAGCGTAATCATAAAAATAAATACAAATATCATTAAAAAATCAATACCACCTCAAACTTTCTTTTTCATTCCCAAATGAGCTTTTATGGGTTTTAATATCAATTAATGTGCTTATAGAACTGGTAAAAAAAAAACAGTCAATGATGAAATTTTAAAATTACCACTCTGCTTTCCCTTATTTCTGTTGATGTACTTTTTATCTCACACAAAAATGAATTACTAAGGAATAAATCATACTTCACTGAACACGTTTTAGCTGAAATGATGCACCAAGATGTACAGCTTTGGTCAGGCTTATACTGTTGTTGTCAACATAGTATATGGGGTGTAAGAGCTACTGTCTTTTCCTTCTCCCATGAATATTAGTCCTAACAGATTCTTCACGTGGAAAGAAAACTTAGTCTAGAAGATACACTAATTCCTCTCCTCCCTGGTGAAAAATACTGTTAGAGGTATTAGTTTTAGATAGAGAAGCAAGTTCACTTTGGAAAAAAGCACACACACACAAAACCCTCCAACATGACCTTTAATACAGTGATAAGGGTGAAAGTGTAAACTTCATTTGGAAACAGCACTCAAAATACTGTTTTGAAGGGCCTTTACAACAGCGGTATACTCTTTGAAAAGATTTTTCAGATCAACTGATTGAATCATATTTAATTTACTTAGGGACAATTAGATAAAATTTAAAATTCCAAACAAAAACTTTTAGGACACAAATAAAATTATATGTGCTTTTATTCCTGCAACTATCTCCAAAATCTAATATTCAATGGTTTAAATTGCTGCATTTCTCATTTGCAATGCAGATGAAGAGAGGAACACAGCAGATACATGTGAGATGAGGTGTGAGGCATAAAAGGGAGCACAGGAGGCAACTGACCAGCTGAATAGCGACTGCCCCAAAGATGACCATATCCTGAGCCCAAGAAGCTCTGAGTACTTTACCTTACCTGGCAAATGGGATTTAGCAAGCATGATTAAATTAAGGTGTGAGGGGGGAGAGATTATCCTGGATTACCTCGGTGGTCCCAATGTAATCATGAGGATCCATAAGGAGACAGGAGGATCAGAATCAGAAGGCAATGTGAAGTTGGAAACAGAGGGATAAAAGGTGGTGCAATGAAGGGCCACAAGTCAGGGAATGCAGGCAGCTTTAGAAGCAGGACAAGGCAAGAAAGTGGATTCTCCTCTAGAGCCTCCAGAAGGAACACAGGCTGCTAACACCCCGATTTTACCACACTGAGACTGATTTTTGAACTTCTGACCTCCAGAACTGCAAGATAATCAATTTGTGTTGTTTCAAGCCACTGAGAATTTGTCATTTGCTACAGTGGCACTAAAAACTACTAGAAGAACTCACTGAGACATATTGAGTCTGTACAATGGCAGGGACCATTTCTAGGTAGGACTATCTTCAGGGTGTGGTAGTACTGGATCTGGAGAGTTGACTGCCAGCATCCTTCCTCCCTCCCCCTCCCTGAACCCCAGTGCACTGTGTGCCTCCTCCACTGCAGCCCAGGTGACTCACAGGAAGCTGGCCCCATCCACACTACAGGGAAGGGGTCTGTCATGGAAGCCAGTCATGTTCCTCCTGGGCCATTCACACAGCCAGCTGCACGACAGTCAGTGCCTTGTTACTGTTCTATGAGAGACAGTAACCTAGGTTGTCCCACACACACAAACGGGAAGGGCTTTACAGAAATATCTGGGTTGTCTCTGAATGTGAACAAGAAAAGCAGTGCCCCCACTGCGGGCAGCCATCACACAGTCAGCAGGGGGTGGAAGACAAACTGGCCAGAGGGAAAGGGCACAGTAGGGAAAAATGGAGAAAATCATGGAGACAGTGTGAATAAAGCACATTCTCTGCAAGCACTGCCATGAGCTGCTTCTTCATGAGATTGAAGGTTGTTTTTTTTTTTTTTTTTTTTTTTAATCTTTAAGACAGTTTGAGTTAGGATGAGACAACCATCCAAACTGATTCAGGAGGTCAGACTTTACGGAAACTAAGAAATCCAGATAATAAAAGTAGATGACTCACATGTGTGAAAAGTTTCCTTTCCCACTAAGGGCGGGGGGAAAACTAGAACCTTGAATTTGTGGCTATTCCATTATTCTTGCTATTTTTCATCACTCAAATGTATTTTTCAAGAATGAGGAAATTATTCTCAATAAATACAGTGATGGTTCCCTGAAAATTTGTAACCAAGTAGGGAACAGTCAGAGTCTCTAAACAGATTGTTTTGAATTGACTTAACAATCACACAAAATAGACTGTAAAATTTATCAAAGAGTGGGGCTGAGTTTCTTATATATGATTTCATGCAAATTTTTGTCTACCTGATGATTTTTAGTTTTTGTCTACAGGGTGAGTGAATAAAGGTGTCTCAGCATGGTCCAGAACTAATGGTGTTCCCTGGCTCACTATGAAATCCAGGGTCATTTCTGTTTCCTTTTCCATGAACTTCTCCTTCCTCTCATTTGGTCTGTTTTTCAATAGGACTGTTTGTCTTCTTCTCAATTTGTAGGCACGTCAGAGACATGAACTCCTTGAACAGCTGATGTTACAGATGCTTTTCACAGCCTGTTGCCCACATGCAGCTTTACTCTTTTTTGATATACAAATCTTTTTCAAATTTTTAAAATAAAGAGGCATGTCATTTCTTCTATGGTCTGTGGGTCTTATCTCTACCTAAGGTAGTCTACCACTTCCCAAATTTTTACATGCCCCTAGATTGTCTCCAAATTCTTTATCATTTTGTTTGTAGAGTTAGAACTTAAACCAATTTACAAGGTTAATCAACCTGAAATCTCCTTACATATGTGATAGGAAGCAAGAGTTCTAAGAAAGAGAGTTCTTTCAGCTCTGGGGGATAGAGCTTAAAGTCAATATTCAATGATAATCTGTCTCATTTTCTAGAAGGAACTGGTGGTTTCTGTTTGGAACTCTGACAATTTTTTCTTAGTCCCTTAAAGTCAAATAGGTTTACGTCTGTTTTGGTTTGAGTCTGTTCAGCTAATTCTCCCTGGGACTTGAAGGCTTTATGAACTGAAGGCATGACTGTATTTCAGCTCAAGTAAATGCTGCATTAGTTCAGTTATAACTTCTGTTATTTTCTCCTTTTGTCCTCAGGGTACTTGCAAGGTAGATTTGGACCTGACCTCAGATCTTACTTATTCGTTTCTCATTTCCATCTCTTTGAAATTTTCCTCAGTGTTCTGGGATATTCCTTTGGAAAATCAATTTTGTGGGGCACCTGGGTGGCTCAGTGGGTTAAGCCACTGCCTTCAGCTCAGGTCATGATCTCAGGGTCCTGGGATCGAGTCCTGCATTGGGCTCACTGCTCGGTGGGAAGCCTGCTTCCTCCTCTCTCTCTGCTTGCCTTTCTGCCTACTTGGGATCTCTCTCTGCCAAATAAATAAAATCTTTAAAAAAATCAATTTTGTTCTCAGCAGTGATCATTACTGTTTACAGGGTTCCTATTACATGTTACAACTAGTGAATTTAAGTTTCAAATCTTTCTTGTATTTTTATGTTTTAAAAGATTTATAAAATTTATTTGACACAGAGAGACAGAGAGAAAGTGAGCACAGACAGGGAGAGTGGCAGAGGGAAAGGGAGAGGGAGAAGCAGACTCCTCACTTAGCAGGGACTCCCCACCCCCCACCACAGGGTTTGATCTCTGGCAGACATTTAACCAACTGAGCCATCCACGCACCCCAAAGCTCCCTTTCAAAATCTTCAGTAAGTATTTTGCTGCTCTTTACTGTAACTGTATCCCCCTCAGACTTCTTGACAATAAGTTTGTCTAGCTCTGTAGTCAGTTCTTAATCAATGAGGACACGTGCTCTGGACCTCAGTTTGGTGCTCCTCCACCAAGATGCTACCTGCCACTCAGGTGTGTGAACTCTTGCAGCTCAGGCCTAGTCACACTTTGGGGAACTCTGGGGCATCAGCGAAGCTACTCTAAGGGGACCATGCTTTGTGCATAAAAGCAGGCCCCTGCCATGAAGCAGCCCCTCTCAAACCTCCCCAAGTTGTCCTTCCTTACACAGCACAAAGTCTCTAAGAAACTCAACCTGCTGGGAAAGCCCATTTCTCTATGACCAAGGACCACAAGAGAGGGAAGGTATACCATGGGCCCCACACAGAAAGAGGTCTCCACTGAAAGCCTTCTAAAGAGAGTCTGCCTTTTCTTCCAGGCATTCTATCATGGCACCTCAAAATCCTGAGATCTCTTCCACTGCTCCCTCTGAGATGCCAAGAGGCACTTGGCAGTCAAATAGGTCCTTCCCACAGCCCACCTACATGATTATTGAGGGCCTGCCTGGTGCTGGGGATGGGTGAAGGCAACACAGGCCCCTGGTCTTATGCTCTGATGTCACTGGCTCTTGAGCAAAGGAAGGAAAATGAGAGGGTCCAGGAGACTGCACACAACATCATGTTTTCAGAACATCTCCCTGGCCCCCAAGATCACCTTGTCATGGCAATGTCAGCAGGGCATGGCAAGTGCTATCTCAGAAGTCCCTCTGACGCCTCAGCAACAGAGAGAGAGCCCACCCATAAACATAATCCCTAGAACCAGCATCCTTTAGGAACCAAAACCCCTATGAGTCAATTACTTTGGTATGTGTTAGTGTATTTTTACCTATGTAAAATATAAGAAAAAGAGGAATGACATACCTGTATGATTTGGGGCAGTACAGCAACTCGATTTTGAGTGTTTTGGATTATAGCTAGATAATTTTTTCCAAAAAGAAATTTATAATCCATTTAATAAAAACAATGTGAATTGCCATGTATGGAATTTTTATACTATAAATGTTTTCATTGTCTTGAGTTGTAGTAATGTACATACACTGGCGCTGGTCTCAAATGGGGGATGTCTGGAAGGAAACAGAATACATGATTAGGGGAGTGAGTGTAAGCCACCACCCTAAACAGTTCAATTTCTCACAAACATATACGTCAGCTCTATATTTGATTGGATGAATATCAACTAAAACTTTAAAATTAAAGTACCAGAAATTATTAGGGATGACATTTTTTGGTAGACTTGTTTCTTTCTTTCTTTTTTTTTTTTTTTTAAAGATTTTATTTATTTATTTGACAGAGAGAAATCACAAGTAGATGGAGAGGCAGGCAGAGAGAGAGAGGGAAGCAGGCTCTCCGCTGAGCAGAGAGACCAATGCGGAACTCGATCCCAGGACTCTGAGATCATGACCTGAGCCGAAGGCAGCGGCTTAACCCACTGAGCCACCCAGGCGCCCGGTAGACTTGTTTCTGATTCTGCCTTGTGACCTGACAAAGGTGGGATGGTGACTCCTGTTACTGCTTGCTTATTATAGCTATGGCATACAGCGGTGGAAGTACTAAGTACTAAGCCACTAGAAAATTTGAGAAAGGATAAGCAATTCTAATAGTAAGGATATTTTCACATACATTATAACTAATTTAATATTTTAGGACTGAAACAAATCTAGAAGAATGTACAGACATTCTTCATCATTTCAGGTACTTTAACATCCAATACTACCCTAATCCAATCCATGGGACTTTAGTTTTATAGCCTTTTCCTTGTCGATGAATCTGAAGAATAGAATCAGTATAAACTACTTTATGTCTGAAAAAATTCATCTTTGAATTTTGACTTGACCAGCTCCACAGAATTAATAACAAGTCCCTTTCTTGGTGCAGCCACATTGGGAAACAGTGTGGAAATTCCTCAAAAAAATTAAAATGGAGCTGCCCTATGACCCTGCAACTGCACTCGGTATATACCAAGAAGATACAGATGTAGTGAAAAGAAGGGCCATCTGTACACCAATGTTCATAGCAGCAATGGCCAAAGTCACTAAAGTGTGGAAATAACCAAGATGCCCTTCAATGGATGAATGGATAAAGATGTGGTCCATATACAATATGGATTATTATGCCTCCATCAGAAAGAATGAATACCCAACTTTTGTATCAACATGAACTGGTCTGGAAGAGATTATGCTGAGTGAAATAAGTCAAGCAGAGTCAATTATCATATGGTTTCTTACTTCTGGAGCATAAGGAATAACACAGACGACATTGGGAGATGGAGGGGAGAAGTGAGTTGAGGGAAATTGGTGGGGGAGACAAACCATGAGAGACTGTGGACTCTGAGAAGCAAACTGAGGGCTTTAGAAGGGAGGCAGGTAGGGGGTTGGGTGAGCCTGGTGATGGGTATTATGGAGGGCACATATTGCATGAAGCACTGGGTGTGGTGCATAAACAATGAATTCTGGAACACTGAAAAGAAATAGAATAATAAAAAAAAGTCCCTTTCTCTTTTAAATTTCATAATCAATACAAAAAGTTACATGGTATTGGACTTGAGCTACTACTTGCTGTATGTCCAGCTCTCTTACTTACTTTTTTTTTTTTTATTTTCAGCATAACAGTATTCATTGTTTTTGTACCACACCCAGTGCTCCATGCAATCCATGCCCTCTATATTACCCACCACCTGGTACCCCGACCTCCCACCTTTTATATACCTGGAGGCACTTGCATGAGGCAGACAAGTTCTCAATAAAGAACTTTAATTCAATATATTAAAGTATACTATGTTTTCCACAGTGAATATAGACTATTTATCAAATCAGAATCAAGTTCTGAAAAAAATACCCATATACAGATAGCTAACAAATACACAGCCCGGTACCTCTAAAGGTTAGTACTTCTACATATTTCAAAAGGCATCAAGTTTTTGCTGCTTTCCCCTGATCCAAGCATGCACATTTGTGTGTATGTAAGTAAACACCCAAAGACAACTGAATTAGTAGTCCACATTCACCACATGGATTAATGCCTGTTGTGATCTCTTTCCCTCCCAAATTGTTTCTGATTATTCACTTTAACTAATTTTGCCTGCTTTCCAATAATAGGGAGAAGAAAATTTGCTTCCCCACCCCAGCACCAATCAAAGGGATACTTATGTCCTGTGAGCCTTCATTTTTCATAGGGGAAAACAAACAAACAAACAAACAAAAACCCAAAAAACCCTGAGCAGTGAAACTAGAAATTCCCTCATGTTTCCTTCCTTTCTGGAGCTTACTGCCCTTAGGTTGCACAGTTGCCCAAATATTGGCCCCTCCATAAGAAGCTGTAAGTAGCACGTAGTGGATGAAAGATCCAGGATATAAGGAAGGGCTACTCTGGGCAGTTGCATGGCCTGGGATGATCTGCCTCACCACTGGGCAAGGTCTGGGGCCTGGGGTCACCGTACCTCAACACCGTTAAGAGAAGACTTCAACGAGAATGTTTATTTCAACATCTTTGCATGAGAAAATAAACACTGCCTTCAATAAACAGTTTCAATTAAAAATTAAAATTTTAAAACTTAATTTTAAATATAATTATACCAAGAAGAATCATGACACATGTTGAATTATTTTAGGAGCCACAGTCTTCCTGAGGTACAAATAAATAGTTTGTACAAATAGGTAAAATCATTTATTAGGAAACTTTAAACCTCTTACAATAAAGTTACCATTAAATATAAGAATAAAGTGACTATTTTGCTTAAAAATAAACAAAGGTCACTTTGAAAGAGAATGGCAGCTTCCCTGTGGACATCCTCTATACCCAGCCCAATCAGTACTTACCAAGTACAAGTTTGTAGATTTTGCTAACATGGTAAATGATGGAAATAAATGAGGAAGACAATATTTTCAAAACAGTGTAAAAAGAACTTTAAAACAAGTATCTTGATTCTCCTTATTCTTCCACTCTAATTTGGAGCCTTTGGATAATATGTGGGAAAGAACATATATACATTTAAATTTTAACTTAAATGTCTACTGAAATAAAATGCTATCTTATTAAAATTCCTATCCGAAATTTAAAACAAAGTCATGGTGACAAATAATGTTGACAATCATGTAATGTAATCCTATCTTAAAACTCAAATTATGCTAAGAATGAATATTTCAAAACCAAATGGTTCACTTTGTTAAAAATATTCTTACTGAGTATTAAAAAAATCACCCAATGGTATCATGTTTTTAAACTCATTCTACTCATCATGCCTGTATTTTATCCTACCAGTTCTCTCTAATGACTTAGCATTCTTTCTTGTCTGCTCTTCTCTCTCATTTCCTTTCACCAGCACCAAAAACACAAAGACTCCAAAGTCCTGAGAGCAGACTGGAGTATCCCTTTGCCTTCTAAAAGCTGTGCATTTTGACCCTACTGGTCCATTCCACCTGCCCAATAGGCAAGATTGCCCAATAGGACAGTGCAGTCAGGAAGGGAGGCAAGGATAGAATCTTGAGGGATAGCAGAGAGAAAGAATCACCTTAAGAAAACTGGCAAGAATTCCTATCTTACATTGAGGTCTTCCATCCATTTTGAGTTTAATATTTTGTTCTAATAACACAACTCTGGGTGGGCTCCGAGATGGCTCCTCAGTGGGGACACATCACCAGGAAGACCACACCATGATTAGAATTTAGAATCTTCGGCACCCCCACCCCAACCCCTACATTCCCCCAGAGAGGGGAGGGGGCTAAAAGCAGAGCACATCTATGTAAGGAAGCCTCCATAAAAATCCTCATAGCAGGGACGCCTGGGTGGCTCAGTTGGTTAAGCAGCTGCCTTCGGCTCAGGTCATGATCCCAGCGTCCTGGGATCGAGTCCCACATCGGGCTCCTTGCTCAGCAGGGAGCCTGCTTCTCCCTCTGCCTCTGCCTGCCATTCTGTCTGCCTGTGCTCGCTCTCTCCCCCTCTCTCTCTTTGATAAATAAATAAAATCTTTTTAAAAAAATCCTCATAGCAGGGGTTTCAGGAAACTTCCAGGTAAGTCAACATATCCAGGTACCAGGAGGGGGATAAAACCCAGCTCCACAGGAATAGACATTCCTGTGCTTGGGACCCTCCCAGACTGTGCCCTTTGTGTCTCTGCATCTGACTGTTCATCTGTATCCTTTATCATATCTTTCATAAATTGCAAATGAAAACAAATGTTTCCCAGAGTTCTGCGAGCCACTCAGTTGAACCGGAGGAGGAGTTGAAGGAACCTCTGATTTGTAGCCAAGTTGTAGAGAAGTTGTGGGTAACCTGGGCTCCTCCTACTTATGACTGGCACCTGAATGTGATGGAACAGTCTCACGGGACTGAGCCCTTAACCTGTGGGATCAGATGCCATATCAAGGCAGACAGTGTCAAAGCTGAGTAAAACTACAGGACACCCAGCTGGTGTTGCAGAGTTGCCTGGTGAGGGAAAAATCCACAGCCTCAGCCACAGTGTTAGAAGTGAAGTGTTCTGTGTGAATATGGTAATATAAAAGCAGATGGGAGAACTGAAATGTTTGCTTGACATACACTGTCACACAAAATATTATGTATGCCAGGTCTTTGCTGATGTGATATAGCACATATTCAAGTTCTAGTGAAATATCATAAAGAGTCAACTCAAAAAACAAACAAACAAACAAGCAAACATACAAAATATGAATGAGCTGGGAGAAAATAAGCAATGTTTCCTCTTTCCTATCAAGAGAAAGACCATTCCTGAATTATCCAAGATTTTGCTTTTACCTGAATAACCATACAGTTCAATAGTACTTGAAGGAAAAAGCATGTTTGGTCCTCAGCGATCCTTTCCCCTGATATGGCCGGCAAGAGTGGAGTGATTCTTGTGGATATATCTTTGCTCCAGAGTGGGGAAAAAAAGGAGTTCTTTCACCAACGTTCAAAGGGTTTTTAAAAAATGGCCTTCATTAAAATACATCTGCCCCTCCTTTGGAACCTGCTCACGCTACACTCCAGGCCAGCGAGCATCAAGGGGTTGGAAATACGGTACAAACTCCCATGAAGCCACCTCTCCCTCTAAACTATTCTTCTCTCTGCCAAATTCTGCTTCGGTCAGCCTAAGGATCAAATACCTGTCTTTGGGCAATAAAGTGATGTGCATTAATCAATCATTGGCCCTAACTGGCAAGTTCCTTAAAAACTCATGGGACACAGATGGTTGCCATGACTTTCCCAGGAAGCAGCTACTGTCTTTCCATGAATGCGGCATGAAAATACAGGGCTGGGTGAGCAGATGAATGTCCACTCGTGAAACAATCATGCTGAGGACAATAAACAGTAGTTTTGGATGGCAGATTTAAATTTCATTCACAGCCAAGGAAACACTCCAGATACATGATGTGTCTCCACTTCCTGTTGTTCCCAACATCTGAGTCCTCCCTTCCATTCCTGTTTCCACCACTTCAGTAAATGTCTCCCATCCTCATTGCATATAAAAAAGGCTCTGATTCTTTCTATTCTAATGTCTGTAAGACATTACTGTGAACAAGAGCAGGGGATAATTCCTCCTCCAAACCCATCTACGAAATAAAGGGTTCTATTCAGGATCCTGACAAGCTGAGGAATCCCTCAAGAGAACTTCCAGAGTCATTTCAACCTGTAAGGCTGGCTAAAATGTTCCTCACCATCCGCCACACCAGGGCTAGGACTGATGAGTGTCTCCACCATGCAGGTCCCTAAGGATGACATGATCGCTGGGAAACCAGGCACAAGGCAAGCAAAAATCAGCACCTGCTCTTCTGCAAAGTTTGTCTGAAGTGCTTGAAGCCACAGAAGAAACAGATTGACTCCTTCAGATCTTACCTAAAAACAAAATTAAAGGTGACAAAATTAAACACATGTTTATGCAGAGATGCACTGCAATGCAGATTCAGTTCTGAGAAAGAAAAACTAGAAGTTAAAGGTACCGTTAAACTCCTGCACCAAGTTCTTAGTGACAAGAAATCAGGCGTGCTGCAAGAAGCCCAAGGGTGAAGAGTTGGGGTCTGGAGCCACAGTGCCTGGTTCCAATGCAGGCTCTGCTTTTTGCTTTTTGCTTGCTTAGCTGTGGCCAGTGGAGAACCACCAAACTTCTCCCTTTGCATCAGTCTCTACCTCTGAAAAATAAGGATGATAAAAGAATTTACCACAAAGTGTTTGCACAGGGATAAGTGACTTACAACAGTGCCTGTATCATCAACTGTCATTTAATCACAAAAATAATGCAAAGACAATCATCCTCCAAATTTACAGTGTGCTTTGAATAGTGTTTTTTCTATAATATGCTTATGTATCATGGAAAGTTCTTGAAAAATCTCCGAGCTTAATAAGACCTTAAAGACCTGGCTCAGTTATTTGACCTTGAAGCCCATATATTAGGCATTTCTACACCAGCCCTCTTTTTTTTTTTTTTTTTTTGCCTGTGCAGGTAGCTACCTTGAGGGCTGCCACCAAATCATCACTTCCACAAAGAACCATTCAGAAATTTCTGGAACTCATATCATTGCTGGACTTCTGGCATAAGTCCATTGTTCCTGGTGGATGCTTCCAGTAGTAGGAAATGGAACATGCTCAATGAGGGCAGGGGGTTGTGTTTGACTTGCCCACTGCCATATCTCCAGCACCTAGAAAGGTGCCTGAAATACATAGATGGCATCCAGTAAATGTGTGCAATAAATGAGTGAACTAGACAAAAATAGATATGCACTGGTAGATGTGGCCTGTGGAGTACAGCTTCAAACGCAGGAGAGTATTGAGAGTCCTACATGGCAGGTTGCATGGCACTGAGTTAAAGAAAATGGGTCCTACAATCAGACCAAAGGTTAAACCTCGAAAGTTGTGCGATCTTGGACAAGTCACCTACAAGAACAAAGACCCCTGTCTTCTATTGATAACAGCTGGGAAGAGAGAATCCATTTCAGAACGAAAGGGGACACAGGACGGCTGTGTACGACACTTATATTGTGGTCAAGATGGCAGTGTAAATTCACTTCATGGGGTCCCACACCATCATCCCTCACTACCATTTGAAATACATGGTAATAAGAGATGAAATATATATATATATTTTTTTCAGTGTAACAGTATTCATTGTTTTTGCACCACACCCAGTGCTCCATGCAATCCGTGCCCTCTCTAATACCCACCACCTGGTTCCCCCAACCTCCCACCCCCTACCCCTTCAAAACCCTCAGATTATTTTTCAGAGTCCATAGTCTGTCATGGTTCACCTCCCCTTCCAGTTTCCCTCAACTCCCTTCTCTCCATCTTCCCTTGTCCACCATGCTATTTGTAATGCTCCACAAATAAGTGAAACCATATGATAATTGACTCTCTCTGCTTGACTTTTTTCACTCAGCATAATCTCTTCCTGGAAGAGATTATATATATATATTTTTAAAAGATTTATTTACTTACTTATTTATTTGACAGAGAGAGATCAAAAGTAGGCAGAGAGGCAGAGAGAGAGAGGAGGAGGAAGAGGGCTCCCTGCTGATGCAGGACTCAATCCCAGGACCCTGAGATCATAACCTGAGCTGAAGAAACAGGCTTAACCCACCCACTTAGCCACCCAGGTGCCCCTAGATTAAACACATATATTTTTTAAAGATTTTATTTATTTATTTGGCAGACAGAGATCACAAATAGGCAGAGAGGCAGGCAGAGAGAGAGGAAGGGAAGCAGGCTCCCTGCTGAACAGAGAGCCTGATGTGGGGCTCAATCCCAGGACCCTGGGATCATGCCTTCAAGCCGAGCCGAAGGCAGAGGCTTTAACCCACTGAGCCACCCAGGCACCCCTAGATTAAATATTTTTTTTTTTAAGAGAAGAGAAAAGTTAGCAAGTGAACCTCGGTAAAAAACAAAACAAAACAAACAAAACCCAAAACTGACAAACATCTCCATGAAGCAGCAACCGCAGAAATTCTCAGTGATGCACAGATGTGTAGCGACAGGAAAAGATGTCTGGAGGCTGACTTCAAGGAGGACAAGTCGCTCCCACTGGAGATAAAGGCAGACAGAAAGGCCTGCTCGCTTGCTGCCTGAAGCCACAACTTCAACTGGGCTGCGGACTTGATTGCACACCACTTGCTTCACCAGAACACTGTGAGGTTTCCAGTAGCTCATTACATCTAAACACTACTGCCTCCTTTAACAAGGTTTCCCTTCCAGATTGCCCCTGACTTACAGGGATAGGCAGTAGGTGTCCCTCCACGTGCTCCTTCCAAATTCTCTCCTCTCTCTGCTTTCTTCTGATCCACTTTTTATTTATGGGCTAGCTTTACAGGATATCCCTTCTGTGATTAAACAGGTCTTAATAATTCTACCTTTTGTAAAGGAAGCCTTCCCCAATTATTTAGATGTTGATAAATATTTACCTCTGAATCTCCATAAATCATCACTTTATATGGCACCAACATGTAGAAAATAAGAATGAAGTTACCCAATTTTCAGAATGAACCATACAAATGACAACCTACCATCTAAAGCCAGAGACAGAAAGCGAACATCTGCATAAACTAAAGTAATGCGGGTTCCTTATTCATTCATATTTATTATGCAAAATGGAAGTTTTAGGAAGATTAGAATAATGCATACTTGTTCTATTATATAGGCAACTAATCCTCTGTAGATGGTAATGTATCCATAACTCCATCTCCAATCTAGAATTTCTGAACACGAGGAGAGGGTATTAAAATCTCCTCTGTGGGAGGCAGAGCATTACAGTGTCTGGCTCTGGCCTTCCTGCTGCAGGAGGAGACTTGCAATTAGTGATGGCAAATGGAATTCACAAAACATTTCTGGGCTTTAGAAGACATCGGAAAACTAGCAAAGGACTTAGAAAATGGTAGGAAAGGAAGCAGGAAGAGGGAGGTGGCAGAAACAAGTGAGCCAAAACCTGATCTGTAAGCAACAAGCTCAAGAGAAACAAATCAGGGTGCCAGAGAACAAATGCCATTTTCACTGCAGGATCTCTACAGGCCTGTGCCCTCCAGACCCCGTTCCCACCACACGGTAAGTTGGGGGAACTGATCCTGAGATTTCCTTAATAAACCAGGACCCTCAAATGGAACCAAAGTGATCCCAACCAAGAACACTCCCAGCCTCCTGGCAAAGGAAAGACAAACCCTCCAGGAAAAAACAGACAGACAAACAAACAAACAAACAAACAAAAAAAAACCCACCAAAAAACAGAATTAAAAGAGATTACATCTATGTTCCAATAAATCTGGTCTCAAAATCCCTTCACAGAGCATGCAAGAAATGAGGCCACTGTGAGAGACAGAAGACTGAGGGAAAATGAAGACTTTAGACACTGGAATGATCAGATACAGAATAGAAAATATTACATGTTAATTGTTTAAGAACACAAAAGAGGTTTAAAAATAAAGAAGGATCAAGAGCCTATCAAAAGCAACAGGCCAAGTGTGAACATGAAACTGAAGGAAGTTAAACAGGGACCAAAAATCACTGAGACGTAAAACACAACAGAAAACACACCAGAATGGTGGGGCAGTAGATGAGCCCCGAATGAAGGACTTCACAACACTGCACCAAGAAGTGAAGACATTCCCCAGAATGCAACACAAGGAGGCAGGAGAAGAGGATGAACGCCAGCTTGAGAGACACGAACAACAGACGGGAGGTTTAAATAAGAATCCTGGGAAGTACGGCAGAAGGACAGAGTCAAAATTTCAGAAGAAAACAGCTGAGGATATGACAGAAATGATAAATCCAGAAATACAGGAAATGCACAGATACCAAGCAAGATGAGAAATCTTCAATTAAACATTTTGTGGTAAAGCTATAGAACACCAAAAACTAAGAAAAGGTTTTAAGGAAAAGGCATTTAAAGGAATGAACAGGGTGGAAACAGGGTTTAAAGCTGCTACAGTGGTAAGGAGATGCTAGTAAAATGGTACCTGTAAAGGGTGACAGGAGTATTTTTACTGCCACTACTGCTAATACTGTGTCTAATGCACATAACAACTGAAGACTGCGAAGGTTAAGCTGGAGCAGAAAAAAATTAAACGAATTATGACCCTCAAAAGAAGGATCATGTCGGGGCGCTTGGGTGGTTCAGTGGGTTAAGCCTCTGCCCTCAGCTCAGGTCATGATCCCAGGGTCCTGGGATCGAGCTCCGCATCGGGCTTTCTGCTCTGCAGGGAGCCTGCTTTCTCCTCTCTCTGCCTGCCTCTCTGCCTACTTGTGATCTCTGTCTGTCAAATAAATAAATAAAATCTTTTTTTAAAAAAAAGAAGGATCATGCCAATGAATTTCACAACTCTGGTGATCACTTTAAAAGCATCTCTTCTTTTTATCATAGCATTTGTATCATGTCCAGGATGAGATATTACAGCACACATGATAGAATATTTTAAAACAATAGTCCATTTTGCTCAAACTCCATGTTGAAAGCAAACGACTCTGTCAAACACTTTGAAGAAGGTAAAAGTAGTGGAACCATGTTTTGTCAAGAAAGCCCAGGGAGAAAAGCAGGTAGTAAAACCAAGTAGCAGTATCGAGGAAGGGCAGCCTCAGGAAGAAAATGAACACCGTTTTCTTCTGCTTTGTTCTCTTTTTTGTTTTCTTGTTGTTGGTATCTTTTTTTTTTTTTTTTTGGTCTTTCCCAGAAATCACTTCATATATATACATTTATCTGTTCAACTTCAGTGAAAGTTGGGAGGAAAAGGGCCAGAACTTTTGAATGGTTGTCTTCAGCTGAGTGCTTATTTTCTTCCTTCAGTTTCTCTGGGGTTTCCCACTATTCTTCAATAAACATGTGTTGCTTTCTGGCAGGGTAAAGCCAAATGCATTTTTAAAAGAAGTAATGGCAGGTCATCCGTCCATCCAGATCAGGAGAGAGCCCATACCAGAAAAGGCAGAGAGGGTAGTAGACTCCCCTCTGTGAGTTCCTGCCCTCTTGGTCTTTCCTCAGCCCTTGCTCTCTGCTATGTCTCTCCAGTCACACCCCAAACCCAGAGAAACAAAAGGACTCTTCAAAACTTAAACCCTGTGAGAAGGGCCACGCGGAGGCAAGGAGAGCCCTGTAAGACTCTGAGCCATGTGGTCTGTATCTGAGACTGCACATCTCCTTGAGCCACGTTCCATTCCCTCCATGCCTAATGTTGGCCTTGTGTTCTACAGAAGCAGTCAGGGCATCCATACACTCCTCTCTGTGTGCTTTTCTGTATACCTGATCCCATCTCAACCCACAACATCCAGCAGCATGCACCATCTGTCATCTCCCTTCAGTCAACCTGCAAATAGGTAAACACAGCCTGTAAAACCCACCCTTGTCCAAGCTATGTCTGGAGTTATGATCGTCTGTGTCTTTACCATCAAACTTTCTAAAAGGCTATTCTTGTGTGTGACCTCCATGGTCTCACGCCCAGGCACTCTATCTCTATGTCTGGCTTAGGACTCCACTACTCACCTCCCATTTTCTTTCAGTACTCAGTGACAACCTCCTCGATCTACCCCCACCCCCTAATCAAGCTGCTTTGCAACTTTTCACATCATCGAACATTGCTGACATTTCATTCCTTGAAATCTCTCTTCTCTAGACATCTGTGCAAAAATGCCTTCCTGGCATCAAAGCCATGTCCCTCCCCTTCCATCCACTACTCCTTTATTCTTCCCCTTTATCTGCCCAAGAAAAGAAGGAATTACCCTAAATCCTTAACTGTCACTCTCTCTACAAGGAATATATCCCTTGGCAACAGCATGATTGCATCTCTCTTCCCCCAAGCACCCATTCCTACATTTTGACTGTCCAACCAGAACCTACACCTGCACGTCCAACAGACACCTCAACTCAGATTGCCTAAAGCTGCACTCCTCCTCTTACCTCCTGCACCTGGCTCCCTTCCTGAGTTGCCATGACTGTTGTGGCAGTTGACACATCAGACTCAACATTCTGAAAGCACAGAGGCACCCCTAAGCCTACTGCAGCATTTTTTTTTTCCATAGCCGAGATATGGAAGCAGCCCAAGTGTCCAGCAACAGAAGACAAAGTGGTACATACACACAATGGTATATTACTCAGCCATCAAAAAGGATGAGATCCTGATATTTACAACAGTATGGGTGTACCTAGAGGGTATTGTGCTAAGCAAAATAAGTCAGACAGAGAAAAACAAATACTGTATCTCCAGGGATGAATCCTTAAAAAATGCCCTACATATTCAAGTTTTAAGGCAGGACCAGAAGCAACAGTTTTAGCATATATCACCACGATATATAATAAAATCTTAAAAAAAAAAAGGAAATAATAGGACAACAGCAATTAGGGTAAAAAGACTTAACAACTGTCTTGCTCAACATCACCAGCACCACACCAGCTACACGTCTGACCCCCAGACCAGCATAGCAGGTGTGAGGACAGGTCCAAGCAGAGAAAGTGTTACTTGTCACATTTTTTGAAAAATGATGAACAGAAGGGATTCCTGGGTGACTAGGCTGGTTGAGCGGCCAACTCTTGATCTCAGCTCGGATCTTGATCTCACGGTGGTGAATTTGAGTTCCACACTGGGCTCTGCACTGGGTGTGGAGCCTGCTTTAAACTAAACTAAACTAAACTAAACTAAAATAACACCTCTGTCAAAAGTACGTGAATTCACAACTTACATGTAAGTCAAGTTCTACTTGTTCTAAGACAGCATGAAAACCAAGATGTCGTTAGCGAGACAGGAAGCAAGATAAATTGTGTATTCCATGTGCCGTGAGATGACTCCAACTGCATCCAAGTCAGCCATGGCCCTCCACACATCTGCAAGAGAGGGTATATTATCCACATTAGCACAGAGGAAACCAAGGCTCAGAGAGGTTAAAAAAAAAAAAAAGAGTCCAAGATCATAGCATCATTTAGCAGCATAGCCAGAATGTATAGGAATTACCTCAAAACAGGCCACACTAGTGGAAGAATACCTTAGTGTGGAGTTATGAAAACCCAGGTAGAACGCTGCCTCAGAAAGGCAGATAATCAATAAAGGAAAAATAAAGAGGCACCTGGGTGGCTCAGTCGGTTAAGCATCTGCATTGGGCTCAGGTCATAAATAATCCTGGGATCTTGCCCTATGTCAGACTTCCTGCTCAGCAGGGAGTCTGCTTCTCCCTCTGCCTCTGCTCCCCATTCATTCTCATAAACAAACAAATCAATAAAATCTTACCCCAAAAAAAGAAAAAAATAAAGATTATAAGCTTACAATAAAGATATGAATGATGAGTCAAAGCTTTCAGTGACACACCCACACCTGCCTACAGTTCTCAGGCTAAAACATGGGTGGAATTGATGGGGTTAGAAGAACAGGAGGCACATAGGCCCGGACAGCACAGCCCCAGCAGATGCAGAATCCTGGTGTAGGTTTAGCTAGCTTTCATTGTCCTTTAAAATGTCAAAGCTAAAGAAATCTGGTAGGGTTATTGAAGTCTGATCCTGGGGGATGCCTGGTTGGCTCAGTCTGTTAGGCAGCAGCCTAACATGACTCAGGTCATGATCACAGGGTCCTGGGATCAAGTCCGACATCAGACCCCTTAACCAACCAGAAGCCTGCCTCTCCCTCTGCCTGTTGCTCCCCCTGCTTGTGCTCTCTCACTGACAAATAAATAATCTTTAAAAAGAAAGAAGAAAGAAAAAAAAGAAAAGAAAAATAAAATCTGATCCACAGTATAGAACAACACAAAGGATGGTACTTTCTTGGGCTGATTTCTGTTTGTTTAATTTTAAGTAGGTTCCACAGACAGCACGGACACTAGTGCAGGGTTTGATCTCAGGACCCTAAGACCATGAACTGAGCCAAAGGCAGACAATCGATTAAGCCACCCAGGCACCCCACTTTCTTGGGTTCTAATGGGACTTTTCCTAGGTTCTAATCCTAGCTGTACTGGCTGCCAGGGGGAATGAAGTCCAGCACCACAAGAAAAGCATCCCAAGGCAGCAGTCCTCTGCAGAAGATTTGCTGGTGGCTGCCATCATCAAAGAGTCAGTGGGTGAAGTTGTTGAAGCACAGTGGGAACAATGATAGCCACTGCCTTTTGGGTGTCACTGAATCATCCTACTCATCTTCAGGAAGCCTGGCCCTTCTCCAGTCAACGCAGCAAAAGCAAACTTGTTAGAAGAACAGGGGAGGGGGTCATCTCCCTCCCTCCCAGAAACTGAAGCAACCAGCCAAACAGTGTAGCACTGGAGTAAAAATAAAAATATGAAGGAATGTGGCTGCACCTGGGTAGCTCAGTCTGTTAAGCATCTGCCTTTGGGTCAGGTCCTGATCTCAGAGACCTGGGATCTGAGACCCACATCAGGCTCCATGCTCAGTGAGGAGTCTCCCTTTCCTTCTCCCTCTGCCCCCGCTCCTAGCTCATTCTCTCTCTCTCTCTCAAATAAATAAAATCTTTAAAATAAGAAATTTAAAAATGAAGGAATGAATCAAAATGCAGAATTCAGAAACAGAACTACAGATATAAAAACTACATATAAAAACCTGAAATATGACCCGGTGAGTGAGGAAGGATTATTAAATCATGATACTGTATGAATTGATTGCCAATTTTTTCTTAGAACATAGAGCACACTGCACTACACGAAAACGAAAACACAAAATTAGGATTGAATACAAAAACAAAATTATCAGTGTTATTCCATCAAGTGTTTCTCTAACCTACTGATCAAAACCTCAGTTCATCCTCCAAAAGAATCTGGGCACCACCTCAGCACACATGAACACATTTTCAGGCCACAGTTCACACTGCTCCAGTCCTCACTCTAAGTCCTGAGCCCTGGGCTCCTCCAGGCAAAGCCACCACCAACTAGGCCCCTGCCCTAGAAATCCCCAAACCCAACCACTTCACAACAGGGAGACTCAGGGAGATTCAAATGGGCAGAAACGTGGGACTTTGACTTTTTTTTTTTAAATTAAAAGAAAAATACAGCAAGAAACATTTCTAGCACAAAGTGAAGAGCTCATCTTTCACAATGTCGAGAGTATTAGAATTATCAATACACCATCAGTAGTTTGATAGGTCAAACAGGCCAAAAGCTGGAAACACAAGAGGAAATGCTCACAGCAAACAGACCTGAAAGCCAAGGCCTGGACCGGCTGACATGGCTCTGCCGCTTACCACAGCGAGAAAGTGTAACTTTCCTGGGCCTCAACTTCCCTCCTGGCCAGCAGGAAAGTGGCAACACCACAAAATTCATATCTGGTCAGGGATTACGTGAAAGGAGAATGCTCAGTGAGAGCCCCGCCACACTGCCCGTCCAGCCACAGTCTGCGCCCAGTGAATGGGAATTTCCTCTACTGCAGCCACACGAAGAGCTGAAGGATCTGCACAGGATGCCTGTTTATTTACCAGTCACAAAACCACGTTCTGCCATAAACAGAGAGGGCAAGAGACCCCAAGAGATGGGAATATCCCTCACCCTTGCCTGGACCAGGCTTTCAAGACAAGTTGGAAAGCCCACAGCAGCTCTGCCACTGACTCTGAATGAGCCTTTGGAAGACAACACCATCCCAAACAACAGTTTAATTTACTTCTCTTTAAAAAGCAGTGAGACAAGGTCTTGGCCACATCTTCATAAATTAACAGCTTAGGAGGCTAAACCCCAATGATTTAGTTATGTCCCCAGCAGGCACACCTCCACTCGTGGGCAGCTTCAGGGAGAAAGGGTGCCTCCCCATCCATGAGGACACCCTCTGACATTCATCTGAAGATGCTTCCTACCCATGGGCATTTACTCCCTGGAACCCCCCCCCCCCATCTAAGTTCCTCTCTGGACGCTGCACGAGGCAACTTCCTCACACCCCCATCACCACTGCTGACACCGCAGCTACCCCCGAGCCTTCAAGCAGGGTGCACCTGTCTTTGCTGCCAAGCGTCCCATCAGCCCAGCTCCATCACTGATTTCTGTACCCATAATTAATTAACTTATGCATGTATGTATTTATTTATTTTTACAGCTTCATTTATTTTAGGGAGAGATAGACAGAGAGAGAGAGATACAGAGAGAGCACACACACACAAATACAGGGAGATAGAACCTTCAGCAGATTCTACACTGAGAGTAGAGCACACCTCAGGGCTTAATCCCACCACCCTGAGATCATGACCTTAGCTGAAACCAAGAGTTGGATGCCTCAACGACGGAGCCACCAGGCACCCCTCTGTACCCTTAATCTTAAGAAAAGACAGACACCGCTTCTTTCTGTCAGCCACGGCCTCATAAGCCATCTGTCACACAGCCAAAGTTTCCAGAGGGTAGGACCAGGTCTGCAACACCAGTGATGCCAGAGTATCTCCATAAAACTACAATCTAGTGAGTACCAGGCTCTGCTCTAAGCTCCTAATATGGCCTTCTATTTTGTACCCCTCACAGACCTACATGCTAGGTATTATCCACAGTGCAGAGGAGGACACTGAGGTCCATGGCTTACCCAAGCGATCTACTTTTATGTGGCAGCAGCAGGGGCCTGAACCCAAGTCTGTGACTCCAAGGCCCCTCCGTCAACTCTGTTACTCATGCAGCCCCAACACAGTCATCAAATACCTCCCTAAACCCTCATCCCTCCTGTGAAAAAGCATGGTCTTCTGCCATTTCCCAGATGGGAAGAAAGCCGGCGTGAGCCAGATATAGTGACCTGCCCATGATGGTACAGGCGATGTCTCCTCTGTTCTCCCCCCAACACCCATGTCATTCTGCACGAGGCCCCATGGGGTCCTTCATGCTTCCAGTGGAAAACTCTGGTGAGACCACCAGTCTCCTGGCAGGCCTTCAACTTGACCCTGGAGGACAGGACCAGTTAGGAGAAAGCGGCTAGTTAAGCCTCTGAAATGGGGTCCTACCACCCAGGAAAAGCCCCTTATCTCCAGGGCATCGCCCGTGTGAATTAGCTGGATTTGTAGAGGGCTCCACAAGCACCAGCCTTGCTGAGTCACTTTCTCTAAGGTGGTGGCTGAGACAAAAAGGACCCAGGAAAGAAAGGCATAGGCTGTTGTGGAACTGCAGTGCCTTGGCATCAACAATTAATGTGAGCAGCTGCCTCTGCTCACCAGATCTGCATTTTATGTGGGGCACACTGTTCAAAGTTTACACCCCCCATCTCTGTAACCTTCACGACAACCCCTGGAGCTCCCTGCACCATCATTACCACCTCACAGACAAGGAGACAAGGCATGAGGGGTGTGTAGAATGATGCAGCTCTGTGCTGGGGCCAACCGGGGGAGGACTCCCACAGGCTTGCTCTTCCCACTGCTGCAGAAGCAGCTGAAAACAACGAGTTTTTCAGTTTGCATTATGTAGAGTGGAAAAGTCAACCATAAAGGTCATTCAATTTTTAAATGGGTTATTCCTCAGGATAAAAACAGTTCCAAAAAATAATTTCCGAGAAGTTCAACATATTCCTCCTTCCAGGTGCCTGGAATGTGATGGAATGTTGTTAAAATAAGTTCTGGCCCATCAGTATGCCAGACAGAAACTGGAAGTAAGCTGTTGCAGATCCCCAAAGGCTCCGTCACAACCCTAAGGAGAAGACATATAACTTTCACTGTCCCAAAGTGGTTATGTTTAAAAAAAAAAAAAAAAAAGGCACAGGTGGAACATTTTAAATTACAGACTTTCAATGCAGGGGCAGTGGGGGCGGGGGGGGGTGTCCCCCAACTACCCCCAAATGTTTCAGCTATATATAGTGACTTACCAAAGTGACTCATCACAAGTACCTACAAGGTGACTGACCGGCAACTGACCGATGAGGAAGGTATTCGGACTGCTTAACAAAACCAACACAACTTAGAATTTTCGTGATTAAGAAGAGAAAACCATTTATTAAACACTTGCCAGGCACCAAACCCGCTAGGCACTGTCACACGCTCTACTCATCACAAGGCTGCCAAACTCAGTGCAGAAACTGAGGCTGAGTAAGTCACCAAAGATCATGCAGCACCAGAAACTGGATTTCAACCAGTTCTGACATCATAGCCCACCCCAGCTTGCTGCAATGCTTCAGAACCTAAGCTTTGTGATAATCAATAAACTGCATGCTTAACAATGTTTACACATCTCTGTTAGAATTCAGGGAAAGGTTTATAAAAATGACATACACAAGGGGAAAAAATAATACAGTTTCTGGAGGCAGGCTGCCCAGGGTTCAAATCTTGGCCCCTCCACTTGAAAGCTGTGTGACCTTGGACTCCTTTAGCTCCCCTGTGCCCATATTTCCATGCATTAAAATGGTAGCCATAACAGACCCTATCTCCTAAGGCAAATAAAGCATTTTGGTGTTGTTGTTCTTGTTTTAAGATTTTATTATTTATTTGACAGAGAGAGAGAGACAGGGTGAGAGGGAACACACACAGGGGGAGTGTGAAAGGGAGAAGCAGGCTTCCCACTGAGCAGGAAGCCTGGTGAGGATTAGATCCCTGCACCCTGGGAGCATAACCTCAGCTGAACAACTGAGCCACCCAGGTGCCCACAAATAAAACATTGAGAATCATTCCTGGCATGAGTTAAACCTCAGAAGGTGTGGGCTAGTGTTACTTCTTGCTGGCCACTAGATAGAGTCAGCAGCCTCAGGCCCACTGTTTTAGCAACTCATTTGCATAAACAAAGCCCAGGCTCAGCCACTTTGTGCTTACCCTATGATTTCTTCCTGTCACTAACATCTCTCCTCACTCCTGCTCTGTGGCACTAAGCTCTGGGCCTCAACTTCCCATCTGTCAAATGAGGTGAGGAGCCCAGCTGATCTATCTGAGGTCCTTCCAGCTGGGCAACCTAGGGTTCTTGGTAACTCAGGGCCCAGAAATTTCAGAACCATCCTAACACAAACATTACCAGATGACACTCACTCAATTTCCTCAAATCTTCTCTTCCGTGTTATGTATAAATGCTTATTTTCATGGCAAATCTTCTCCAAGATCCCAGAGCTCCACGAGCACCCAGAATAGGCTGGGCAGGCATCCCCAGTGCTGAGGCTGGGGACATGATGGTCAGAAGCTCTGACCTCCAGGGGAGATGGATTCCAAATCAAGCTGCTCTGATAAGCAGGTCTTCCCTGTTAGAGAGGATTTCAACAGAGCACAGTTAAGAGGAAGTGCAGGTAAGAAACTCAGAACTTGGCCCACCGGACAGAGGGCAGTAGGACAGTGGGCCGGAGGAGTGACAGAGGGATTGAGAGGAATGGCACGATCAACAGAGGCCAGCCAAGGCAGCACTGATGCTCAATGTGAGAAGGTGGGCTGGGGATACACTGTGAAAATGGCTTCAAAGGCAGGAAGCAAGCCCAGCTCAGCACAAAGCAAAGTCCTGAGCAGGAACCTTCTGGGAACAGGTTGGACACTAAGGTGAGCTGAAAATGGCTGTGGCACCCAGTGCAGTCTGAATCTCACCCATGCCTCTCACAGGCTGGGTGACCCCGGACCAGTTATGCTATGTCCTTTAATGTTTCCTAAAGGGTATATTCACTCCATAACCCTGAGCCATGTTCTCATTTCGGTGAGTGTGGGAGGCCGCAATAAGGCTTGAGACGAGAACCAAACCAGACCCTGACTTGTGCCTCCTTTAAAGTCCAAATAACCTAACAAAAGGTTTAGGACGGGAAAAGTTCAGTAGCACTGGGCAAGAGTCTGTGCTATGTGTTGTGCGCTCGCCTACGTGACTTCCCACACGCTTACTAAACAAATGAGAACAATTCGGTTGGGCTAAAAAGTTCGTTGCTGGTCCTTGCTGCCTTAGTACAACCCATAATTTACTTTCAGGTTTGCTGTATTTGTACTGGCATCAGCCATTTGGCGTCATGAGGAACAATAGTTGCTTAACTAAACACAGATGTAATGTCACTATATATATGGCCTTAAGGCTTTGAATAAACTTAGCACTGTTGGACATCCTCCTCAGTGCTCCTCCTGTCCCCCATCTCTCTGCTTCTCGAGTTCTTTTCTTCATCCTCTTACCCTCATGTTCCTGGTTGATTTGTTGCGCCGGCCACGACAGGTGAGGATCTGATGGTGCCCACTATCTACAGAGATCCAATATATACAACTAGGACAGCCTGGAGGGGGGTGGGCAACCCAGGCTGGACAGGGAGTTAAGAAGGAGTCAGGAAGGGCGCCTGGGTGGCTCAGTGGGTTAAGCCACTGCCTTCGGCTCAGGTCATGATCTCAGGGTCCTGGGATCGAGTCCCGCATCAGGCTCTCTGCTCAGCAGCGAGCCTGCTTCCTCCTCCCTCTCTCTCCGCCTGCCTCTCTGCCTACTTGTGATCTCTCTCTGTCAAATAAATAAAATAAAATAAAAAATCTTAAAAAAAAAAAAAAGGAGTCAGGAAGAAGTCATTCCCACACTTGAGGCATGGGTTGGTACTGACCAGAGACACTGGGCAAGAGACAGTGTCCTAGGACTGCTGTAAGACTAGCCGGGTCCAGGCAAAGCGCCTAACAGTGTGTAGATGTAACCCATCTCTAAAAGGTGGATGGGGGGGGGGTTGCAGCTGGTTGAGCATCTGACTCTTTGTTTTGGCACAGGTCCATTCACCTGGCCCATTCACCTGTGCCTGCATGTGTTCTGTGGTGTGCTCTTTATCTCTCTCTCTCAAATAAATAAATCAAAAAAAAAAAAAAAAAAAAAAAGGCAGTCAGGAAGGATCAGGAGACCTGCTGTTAAGGTCCCAAAGACTCCACCCTCCTCAACTAGCCTCCGGAAATAAAGTAAGTGGATGCCCAGGAGCCTCCTGGACACAAAACTTTCCAAAGCAAAGCTTTCAATTTCATACTGGAGAAAAGGTTGCTGTGCAAATTAAAGACAAAAAAGCCGGCCATGGTGGGGTGGGTTTGGACAGGGTTGGTCCTGTAGGGCTCTGGCCACTAAATGCCCACTGCCCAAGCCAGGAGCCTGGAGTCTGTGCAGCCAGTGCTTCCTGAGGCTTCCACATCATAGCCTCACTCTGAAGTTTCCTCCTGGAAGCTCCTTACCCAGGGAGGCCACCTGTGAGCACCCCCTCACACACACCCCAGCTTCTGCCCCTCCATCCAGCTGGAGTGAAGGATCCCCAAGCCTGCTCTCTCTGGTCTCTCCTGCACAGAGAGGAGTATGTGCCCTGGAAAGGAGGGTCCCTGAGGATACCTGAGTCCTTGGCCCAAAGACAGCTGGCTTGAGAATGTGGGGTTTCGGTGCTCTAGGCACAGCAGTTCCTAGAGGAAACAGGGTAGGGAGCTCCAAGGTGGAGGGGAGTCCCGGGAGTCTGGGATCACAGATGCCAGTGGCCCCCAAGTAGAAGGGTTTCAGTAACTCCAGAGGTGAGAGGGGCCAGGGGTCATGCCTGGAGGTGGACAAGGACCACCAACAAGGGGTAGGGGGCCGGAGATGGAAGTGATCCCAGGGTGGTTGCAGGCCCAAAGTAGAGGTGTGGGGGTGGGGGTGGGGTAAAGGGGTCCATGGGCTAGAAAAAACTGGTATCCTGGGGCTCCTGGGTAAAAGGCACTTGAGGTGGAGGGGGCCCAGTGGGGCCCAGGCTGCGCGGGCTGAGCCAGCGCCTCTCAGGCTGGGGAGCCCGGCGATTCTGAGGGACAAAATTTTCCATCAAGTTCTGGAAAAGAAGCCTGTCAGCACAGGCGTCTCTCCGGGGTCCAGACGAGCCCAGTGGTGCTGGGCCCCTTGATGTCAGTAGGGCCCCACGGGTTCCCTGGATACCGAGAAGTGGAGCGAGGGCTGTGGGGCAAGGGCTATGGGGCGTAGGAGCACCAGGCCGCCAGGAGCCTGTCCGCCAGGCCCCCCTCCCGCTCCCTTGGACGAAGCAGCAGGTGGCAGCGGGCAGCAGGGCCCCAGTCTCCCTCTCTGCCTAGCGCCCCTACCCCTCCCCAGCCCCTCAGTACCTGAGTCAGCGGGGCACCGATGCACTCCCCTGCGCCTTGCCCAGCCAGCCCAGAACCCCTGCCTTCCCGGGAGGCGCTACTTGCGCTACTTGCGCAGTGAGTTTGCTGGGCCCACAGAAGGCGGTGGGCGGGGCAGGCAGGTGCGGGCGAGCTGTGGCGGGTGGGGGGCGGCAAACAGCAGTGCAGGCCTCTCTGCAGGCCCGCGCGCCCTCGCCCAGCCTCCTGTTCTGTCCTGTCCGGTGAGGGGGCTGGCTGCGCCCCCTGCTGTTTCCCGCTGCTCTTCTGCTGACTCCAGGACCCCAGGCCCTGCCCAGTCCTGGCTTCCCTGCCGCTCCCTGCCGCTGCTTGAGCTCCAGGCTAGGCCCGCTGCTGCTCCTGGGTGGCCGAGCTGCGGCCCCGGTGCGGTGTGGCTGGCCCTTTTCTCTCCCCAGGGCACAGTGGAGCCACGAGGGAAGGCCTGAGGGGATCTTCCGTCTGCTCAGTGCCAGTGGACACTCTCCAGGGGCCTCTCTACCTGGTGGGCTCCACCCATGGCCATCTTGGAACCCCTGGAATCCCCTTCAGAGACCAGGTGAAGCCCTCCTTGGGGAATCCAGGCTCCTGGGACCAAGGCGAGTTGATCTTGTGTACTGCTGTGTTTGTTCCCTGGCCTGGCATGGATTGACAGTTGCTGAATTGATCTATTCTGGGGTCATCAAGGGCAGAGCAAAGAGTTCAGGGCTGGGATCCCCAGGCCTGGGGTCCACACAGGCTTGGAGCCCTCTTGGCTGTCCCTGACAGAATGACCAAAGAGGAACCCTCAGAAACATGGATCTGCCTTGAACTGGCAGAGCATTCAGGGACAGGAAGGGGAATGTCTCCTTCGCAGAGTATCTGGAAGCCTGAAGTGGAAGATGGATTTGTCTGAGCCATGGTCATTAGTGTTGGGCCAAGAAACCCCTGGCTTGCTTCTCCTACCTGCATCCTAGGTCTAAAAGGGTGTCTGGGTGGCTCCCTCAGTGCAGCATCTGTCCAGGGTCCTGGGATCCAGCCCTGCATCTGGCTCCCTGCTCAGTGCAGATCCTGCTTCTCTTTCATCCTCTCCCTCTACTTGTGCTATCAAATAAAATAAAAAAAAAAAAAGTTAAGAGGGGGGACAAAATGGCGCGGAATTAGAAGGCGTCTTTTCAACTTGTACCCCAAAATGAGCTGATTACCTACCAATCACCCATGAACTCCAATCACCCATGAAATCAGCCTGAGATCAAAATTATACATGTGTGGATCTCTACAGGGGGAGAAGAAGCCAGTGGGCAGGTAAAGCGGAGTGGGAACTGTGAACTGATATCAGAAGATAAACAAAAGGGGGAGGGAGCTACCAGAGGCAAACAGTTGGAAAGTAATACCCCAATACAAGCGAGAGTGCCCTGCGTCTGGGGACCAGCATTAACTCGGAGACTGGTTGAAAGCACTCCAAAAGAGCAAAGCATCTCTGGGGAAATTGTGGGAATCGGGGCGGCTAGGGACAAGGGCTTAAGTCCCTGGTCCCAGGACAGCCTCCCTTGGCACTGAGTCAGAGAGAGTGCGGCAGAGAAACCAGCTCTTGGTCCCTAAGCTGCCAGTGCAAGGAGAATGCATGGGGTCCGCTTCCTGTGAGGGAATGGGAGCCACACCAGGCGGCAGAATGCAAGAGTCCTGCTATAGAGCCTGAGATACTCCCCTGAAAGAGGTATAAAGGCCCAGCCGGTGCCCTTTGATAAACGCCCTTGTTTCAGAGCCTGCATCAAACTCTCGCCCCAGAGAGGTGCGCGAAGGCCCAGCCTGGTGCTCTCGGACCTGTGCCTCATTCTCAGAGCCTGAGACCCGCGCGCGAACCTCTGCCTTCCCTGAAATTGGTGCATGTAAGGTGGGCGCTCTTAGACCCAGAAAGACCGGGCACTCCCAGCCCGGGCCAGCGGGAAAATCTCAGTGTGCGATTGCTGCTTGGAACCTCTCTAGTGGTCTAGAGGTGCCCAAAGCTGCTGCTGCCGTGCTTTTGGGTACAAGCAAAAGATCCTCCATCCCCAGGGACAGCGACTTGGAACCTGCTCTGCCAGCGGCCAAGGGGGAACTTATTTGGGCTCTGCAGCCAGACTGAGGCTTCTCTCTGAGAGGGAGATCAGGGTGCAGTTTGTTTTCCTCTAAAACTACAAAAACCATCAAAAGCGGTCAAAGTGAGAAAAAAAACGTGAACAAACAAAAAACCGCCAGAGAACAAAAGCCTGAAAAAAAAAAAAAGTTTCCTCAGAGCCCACCCCCTTGAGGGGGGCGGTAGGACTTAAGTCAGGGAACATCATTGACTGAAAACCCACATGGCAGGCCCCTTCCCCAGAAAACAAACCAAGAAAGAAAAAAAAAAAAAGAGAGAGAGAGAGAGAGAGAAAAAGTACTACAAGAGAACTACCACTACTACATAGGAAACTTTTATCTTTCATTCATTCCCACTATTCTGGTCCTTTTTTTTTTATATATATAGGTAATTTTTTTAACCCCAGCAGGATGGTGGAAGGGGTACATGGCTGAGTGCCTCCCGGGTCTGACCCTGTGTGACGCCACCCGGTGCCTGCAGCTGCCCTCTGGAAGGTGTTGCTTTAGTGGCAGAGCCGGAGGGCACCAAGCATGTGTGTGTCTCCAAAGTCCTGGGCACCACATCACAATGCCTTCCTGAGAAGCAGAATCAAGGACAGTTGCTGATCTTCATTCCTTCCTACCAAAGGTATCTCATACACCATAATTGGAAGTTGGAGCCGGGGGGCGCCTGGGTGGCTCAGTTGGTTAAGTGTCTTTCTTCAGCTCAGGTCATGATCCCAGGCTCCTGGGATGGAGTCCCACACATTTGCCTCCCTGCTCAGCTCCCCTGAGCCTGCTTCTCCTTCTCCCTCTGCCATTCCCCCAACTTGTGCTTTCTGGCTCTCTGTGTGTCAAATAAGTGAATAAAATCTTTTTAAAAAGTTTGGGCCAGGGGGCGCCTGGGTGGGTTAAGCCGCTGCCTTCAGCTCAGGTCATGATCTCAGGGTCCTGGGATCGAGTCCCGCATCGGGCTCTCTGCTCGGGAGGGAGCCTGCTTCCCTCTCTCTCTCTCTCTCTCTGACTGCCTCTCCATCTACTTGTGATTTTTCTCTGTCAAATAAATAAATAAAATCTTAAAAAAAAAAAAAAAAAAAGTTTGGGCCAGGGATGCCTGGGTGGCTCAGTTGGTTAAGCCGCTGCCTTCGGCTCGGGTCATGATTCCAAGGTCCTGGGATCGAGTTCCACATCGGGCTCCTTGCTCGGCGGAAAGCCTGCTTCTCTCGCTGCCTCTGCCTGCCTCTCTGCCTGCTTGTGTGTACTCTCTCTCTCTATCTCTGGCAAATAAATAAAATCTTTAAAAAAAAAGTGTGGGCCATACTCTTTAGCCATTCTACTTTCCCTGGGGAAATTTGCCACCTTCCTGAATTTACCTGCATCTTTCCCAAAATCTACTTAGCTTCCTGCCTTCGAGACCATAATGAGTCTATAAATTTTCAATAGTGTGAACTTACACTTGCTAATATTTGCATAACATGCACTTCTTTCGATCTCAAAGAAAAGCTTCACACCACAATGGTCTCTAATCTCCAATTAGTTTCTGTTCTGGGATCCCACTGGAATTCTATGCGCCTGTCCCCTAAGATCCCATAAATTGTGGTCCAGTTTCCCAGCCAGCCAAGGAAAGCACATGGGAAATCTTGCTGAAGTATGAGTAAGAGCCAACGAAAGGGAACATATTTATCTGCCTCGAATGCTGGGACCTGAGGAAAGCAAGTTTCATTACAGACAAATCAGGAAGGAGGTGCAGATTGCTTTTTATGTCACTCTGGAGTGGAGGTCTGCTCACTCACAGAAGCTCAAAATCTTCACAAAGGACAATGCCCCCCACCCCCAAAGTCAGCTGGGGATTCTCAGGAAAACTTTAATTGAAAGTATTACGGATTCTCCAACTTCCCAAAATGCAGGAGGAACATCTACAAGCAAGACTGTCACCACTTTTAGGCAATTACACTTATTTACCTTTTTTCTTCCTAGAAAATCATCCTCTCTCCCAATCCATGATCTTCTTTTTGTAACAGTTTCCTAAAGAAGGAAACAGGTGTCCTCCCATTCCAGTTCCATCCAAAATAATAAAATAAAAATCTTTAAAATTTAAAAAAAATTGTGATTTGTTGAGACAGAGCACATATGCAGAGGGACAAGCAGACTCTCCCACTGAGCAGGAAGCCCTATTTGGGGCTCGATCCCAGGACCCTGAGACCATGACCTGAACGAAGGCAGATGCTTAACCAACTGAGGCACCCAGGAAGCCCCAAAATAATTCAATTTTTAATCACTTTGCCATAGACACTTTTGGGTGGCTTTGAAACACCAGAATCTCATTGACTTATCAGTGTCCTCTTCACCATCTCAGAAAAGGACTGGGTGCCTCTCAGAGGCCTCTCTCCCCTCCTGACCCAGGTCCCAGCCAAAGGTCCTTCACATTAGAGTATGAGGAACTGAGCGGGATGGGGTGTGGAAGCACCCTGGGGTGGGGGGCTCTGGGGCCCTCCCACTCCCAACTTCAAAGACAGCGCCTGCTTTCCCCTGCCTCATATAGGTACCCTGGGTTTGCCCTCTTTAAGGTTCCTGGTTGCTGCAAAGGTCTGAAAATCTCCTAAGTAGCACAAAAGCCATCATGTGCATTTTGGCCACACGGGACAGAGGGAGTTTAAAGGAAGAAAGATAAAGCTCCCCAGAATGAGCCAGCAGCTCTGGGCTTCCCCGCACATCTTTCCTGACCTTCAGAACCCTGGGAAGGAGCCCCTTGGTGCAAAGTCACAGGGGGAGCCCACGCACAGCCCAGGCCTCCTGCCCCAGGTCCTCTCCAGCCATAAACTGACCCCCTAGCCCCTTCCAAACCGTCTACAGCCTCAAACCACTGACGTGCGGTTCAGCACCCAACTCCAGAGCGCAGGATGCACGTGGCTTCCCAGCACCCTTCCGTGTCCGCTCCCAAAATCACCGTGGGAATGTCGCAGCAAGGAGACAGGGAATCGATTTTTATCCTCTGGGTTGTCTTCCCTCGTAGCCCCTCAGGAGTCCCCACGCAGCAATGCCGCGTGGGCCCTACTGCTCTGAATCCACTTCCCTGGAGGAATCCGCTTTTCTTCAGCATCTGTGTCTGCAAACCCGGCTCCTCTAACACCCCCCACCAAACGTACCAAGAACCAACGGGGGAAGAAGTTCATTTCTGGCCGACAAGCCTTTAATCCCTGAGAGCTGTGGCTGATGCAGGAGCAGCTTTTCTCCAAATGGTGATTTCGATACGAGGTCGTTTTGCCTGCCAGCCCCCAACATCCCTGACGTGTGGCTCCCAAGGGCCTCCCCGCGGCCAGGCCTGAGAGTGGAGCCCACCCTTGGGCTCATTTTCCACCGCGCTGAATCCAGGCAGCGGCCCCGTCTCACGACAAAGGGTGCTGAGTAATGAGGTGCTGCCACCAGGAAGAGAGGCAGCAGGTCAGACAGATCTGGAGAATGACACTGACCTTCAAGGGCCCCTCACAAGGGAAATACCATTAAGTAGCAGATCTGAACAGATATACTGTGTTCCACATTCACGCCGTAAGGATGGGGTTTCCTCGAGCCCTAATCAAAGGAACTCTTTCACCTGAGATCACTTGACCAATCGGTGACTCAGTTTCCTTATACTAAAAATGAGGATAACAATACATCACAAGATTGTTTTGAGGAGCACACACGTTACAAAGTGTTTAGAGGCACCTGGGTGGCTCAGTGGGTAAGCATCTGACTTCAGCTTAGGTCATGATCTCATGGTCCTGGGAGAGGGCCGTGTCAGGCTCCTTGCTCAGCGAGGAGTCTGCATGTCCCTCTCCCTCCCTCTTCACTTCCTGCCCTCTCTCTCTCTCTCTCAAATATATAAATAAAATCTTTAAAAAAAACCGAAGTTCTTAGAACACGATATGCACATAGTACAGGACACACAAGCACTTGTTAAACAGATAAAAGGGTACAAGAGGCTGGCTTCCCTTCAGATTTCTAATAGGCTCCTGTCTGGGGGTCTCTAGCTCTTAGGAAGTGGGGAGGCCTCAGAAGCCCAAGATTGTAGAGTTCCTCCGAGGCCAAGTTCAGTTTTCTATGCAGGACAGAAAACCTGTAAAACACATCCCAGACTTGCTTTGCTGCCTTCCTAGTAGGGAATCCGTTCCCTCAAGAGTGGTCCAACCTCTCTTCCACTATTTGGGATGTAGAAAACGTTTAGACATTTCTCCATTGGTGCTCATTCCATCCTCATTTTTAACAATCTAGCTGTGTGTTCATCTGGTCTTCTGTTAGTTCCTTTATTCAACAAACATAGAGGACTCACCGTGTCCTAACTGTGACCAAGACATCCAGCATCTCATCCCACAAAGGAAACATATTAGCAAATGTGGCAGCAAAGAGGGATGGGGTAAGGCAGTGACATCTGAATCAAGATCAAACTAACAAGCAGAGCCTGCCATGAAGAACATTCCAGGTATGGGCCCCATAGGCATGAAGGCGGAAATGAATAGATTATGTGCAGACAGCAGGACAGGGGACTAAGGGGACACTGGAAAGGAAGGCTGCGGAGCAGCTGTCGGCATTGGAGGCCTTGCGAAGGACTCTGGAATTCCCTTTGGTTTCAGCCAGAAGCTACATGAAGGTTTAAGCGGGGAATCATCAGATTAGCTTATACTTGTAAAAGATCGCTCCTCTTCCACAGAAGACATGGGGATGGGGTGGGGGTGTCCACGAGCCTAGAAGCTGGAAATGGAAGCAGATGAAGTTTCCAATATCCTGGCCAAGGAGTGAGTCTGTCGCAGTGAGAGTGTCAAGATTTGCAGTTCTAAACTTTTTAGTAAAGTGGCTTATTAAACACACAGCTAACTATTGCCCGGGGTTCCTACTTTTGTAATAAGTTTTTTCTGAAACTCAAAAAGGGGAGAGGGGCTCTCTGCACCACGTGCCAGTCAGGGCGGAACATCATTGTCACATTACAGGGTGTTTTCAGAGCCTGTTATCCTTTTAGTACGACATCCCTCCCACCCCGAGACAACACCGTGCCTCTTTCCGCCAACAGAAGTTGAGTTTTCCCCTTTCCCTCTTCCTTCTTTCGAGGGCAGAGCTCAGGGCTTCTCCAGAGATTCCATCCTAAGTTCATAGATCTCACCGAGCCGACCACATTCCCCTCCCTGTGGGCGCCAGGAAACGCCGGAAACATCTGTATCTGCACCTGAACATGGGACCTTGGATCCCAGCTACAGTTTCTTGTGCTGTGGTAACAAGGACATCATGTCGCGTTTCAGGACATTTTCGTATATAAGGCCTCGGGTCGGGATGCTCAGGGTAGGAAAAGGGTGGGTTCGCCCCTGGGCAGAGTGGCATACCTTCTCTCTCCTCCTGGCCTTTGCCCAAGTTGGAGATGCCCTGTTCCTTCCTCTTCACCTGAGTAATCATTATCTCTGCTTCCAGAAGCAGCTCAGGGGGCCACCTCCTCCCCAACCCCGCTGGACCAGGTGACCCTCCCCAGAATTCCATATAAATCCCTGTTAACGTTGATCCCACTGCTTCCCAGAGGCTCTTTCTCCTTGTCTTTACTTTGTCTCTCCTGCTGGACCCCAGGAGACAGGTCTCACTCATCATTTTATCCCAGCAGGGTTCAGTATGTTGCTGAATTAACACATGGCATGTCCCACACATCGCTGGCAGCTGGATGAACTAGAACACAGTGTGGCAGCATGTACTGAAGCAGGGGTTCTCAGAGCACCAGGGGATTCAGTCTGTGAACCATCTGCCTTCGGCTCAGGTCATGATCCTAAGGTCCTGGGATCCAGGCCTGCACCGGGATCCCTACTCAACAGGGAGTTGGCTTCTCCCTCTCCCTCTGCTTCTCCCCTCCCTCTCAAATAAATACATAAAATGTTTTCAAAAAATAAATTTTAAAATAAATTTGAAAAAAATTAAGCAGTTGTTCTCAGCTGCAGGTGATTTGGCTCCCCAGGGGACATATGGCAATGCCTGGAGAAACGTTTGGTTGATGTAATTGGAGGAAAGGGCGCCACTGGGCATTTGGTGGGGAGAGGCCAAATTGGAGGTGGCCAACATCTGGCCATGCACAAGACAGGCCTCAGCAAAACATCACCCAGTCCACGAGGTCGACAGGGGAGACCCGCATCTAATCTAGGACCTGGAAAACCTTTTCCTAGCTTTACATGATCAAGGGAAATGTATCTGTCCATCAAAACCACAAGAATGTCTAAAGCAGCTTATCCTCGGAAGCCCCAAACTGGATGCCATGTAAAAGACCATTAACAGGAGAACGGATAACCGACTACAGTACCTACGTGATGAAAGACAACAGACGATAACGAAATTTAAGATGCCACATACGCGACAACAAGAAGGAATCCACAGATGTCCTGAGGAACCGAACCACCAGAGCAAGGTAACAGGCAAACTTGATCGCTGGTGATGGAAGAGAAGCAGGGGGCAGGGAGTGACTGACTGGGAAGGAGCAGGAGGGAACCTCTGGTGTGCTCAGAATGTTCCTGATCCTCATCTGGGTAGTAGTTACACACAGCGTGCCGCATGCTAGGACTCATGTGCTGTGTGTGTGTATTACACCTCAGCAAGCTTTACCAAAGGCAACAGTCCTCCAAGAGCCCCGGCGGGCAGGATTCACACACTGGAGCAGGTCCTCCGAGCATGACTTTCTAAGGATTTCGGTGCACAGCCGGCAGGAGCATTGTAGATATGTTTATGGAGACCTATTTCACCACAGACACCAAAAACCTTACAGTGGGTCCTTGATTCAATTCTGCTTTGGTCATTTTCTGCTAAGGATTGTGCTACAGATGTGCACACAGACTTAGGTTTCAAGAATATTTATCACAGCAGAACAAATACAAGAGGGAGGCAGCAACAACACGGACCCAGAGGAAACTGTGTGATACCGCGGACTCATTAAAATCGACATTTAAAAATGTAAATGGAAAACGACTACAATATATTAATTACAATTAAAGAGCAGGTCACCCAACAAGCTGACACCTAAGATATATGAAGAATATACTCAATATGATTAACTATGATTAGCTAAGGTCATGAGGGGTTATGGGATTTCTTAAAATTTTATCATTTTCCCCTAAAATGTACATATATTACTTATTAATAAGAAAAAATACACAATCACACTTCTTAAAAATAAAGGTGAGTTTTCAACTCTAAAACTGAGTACCAGGGGCGCCTGGGTGGTTCAGTGGGTTAAAGCCTCTGCCTTCGGCTCAGGTCATGATCTCAGGGTCCTGGGATCCAGCCCCGCATCGGGCTCTCTGCTCAGCAGGGAGTCTGCTTCCTCGTCCCTCTCTCTGCCTGCCTCTCTGCCTACTTGTGATCTCTATCTGTCAAATAAAATAAATAAAATCTTTAAATAAATAAAATAAAACTGAGTACCAGACCCCACACAACTCCCAGATTCCTCATGGATTCAGAGCCCTGCTGCCTGCAGAAGCGCTCTATCGACGCTCATCACAGTGGCTGAGACAGATTAAATAAAGAGATAACATTGCAGATTTCCTGTCTCTTATCCGACTGTGCAGATTGGTTACACAAATCCAAATCCATACATGCATTAGATCTCACTGAACTGCGTACACCCTGAGAAAAAGACCCTGTAAAGCAATTCCCTGTAAAAATACAAAAGTATTTCTGACAGCAAAAGTTTTCAGATGCTGTAAAGAAAAAAAAAACTAAAAAGGCACAACCTTCCCTGATTAATCAAGTCTCCCTCGAGAGAAGGCTACCACTTCCCCAGGTAATCTCATCGCCTCAGACGAAACCATGTTTCTCTGTGAAGTGGAGGTGATCGCAGCTCTCTCGGAGTACTCGCAAAGGTTTGGCGTGATTATGAAACGAAACACTATGACCGGGGCCCGCTGGTTGTGGTCACCGTCATGCCCACAGCCTGAACACCACCTCCCTCCAGGAAGCTCCCTTCTCTGAATTCTGTGTGGTAGGGGCACGTGGCTGACTATTAGGGAGCACGGCATAAGGCGTACCCTGTCGCTTGCCCAGATGCCCAGCTCCTCCCGGAGCCACCGAATGCCATACAGAGCTAAAGCTGGGAGCAGTGGCTCACCGTGGACACCAATGATGAGGGCTCAGGTACCTCAGCTCACAAACCCATTACAAGCATATACATTTAACTCTAGCTTTAAGATGTTTCTCCTCTTACTTCTCAGTCAAAAAAGACTTTAAGCCGAGTAAACCAACAACAAACCCTAAGATAAAACATTTAACCGTGTTAATTTCCTAAGGCCTACGGTCGTCTTCAGCTTCTCAAGGTCACACCTCCCTGCTGAATGATTACCGAGGGTTGCTGACAGGGTACACAGAAAAAAAAAAAAAAACTCTTAGGATGACCAGCCTCTAAGAGAAAAAGCAAACAGCTCAGAATGCAGCCAGCCACGGCAAAGGAACCACCGACAAAGCCAAACACAGAGGAGCCCCTGAGCATCTGGGAATCTGCCTGTTCCTTTGCCTCCTCAGAGGAAACGAGTCACAAGACTGCTCAGAATGGGAAATGAGAAGGGCAGAAGCCCAGAAACCAGCGCGTCCTGAATTTCGTGCTGCTTCCAAGGAGTGAGCCCGCCTGCTGTGCTGCTGTGTCAGTTATTTACACAGTGGGCAGGTGAGGCTGACAGCTTGAAGGGGTTATTTTAGAGGGAGAGCTGTAAGACTGATCAGGAGAAGGTTCTGGACCCTGGGGTCCCAGCACGCATCTCCAGCTTCCAAGCTGGCCCTCCCTTCAGACAGGGTTTAAGAGGCAGCAGGGCAAGCATGGTCTTTGTATTTAAATCACCTCAAGGGGGCCCATATCTCTAGGCACAACCAGAAGCCAGGGAGGAGAGGGAAGGGGGAGAGGGAGAGGGTACCTCCACTCCTATCTGCTGGCTGCACTTCTGGAGCGCCTGATCCAGGAAGCTAAATGTGTGGACAGAACAGAAGGAAGAATCTGGGAAGACTGGAAGACTAGAAGAGCTGTTCGTGGACTAGTCTCAACCTGAACCACAGAAACACCTCTGCCTCCCTGCCCTCCTCCCCTCGGCTGGGCACCAGGTGCCTCCCTACTGCATTCCAGATGCAGATCCAAGCTCAGGGGTGCCCAGTGCCGATGCCTCTCTCCGGCGCAGGGACTCTAGGGCATCAGCGGGACTCCTAGACAGCACCTGTGATCTCTAATTTAAAACCAAAACCAAAATCCCCAACCAGCCCAATCCAGCACAAGCAATACATATTTATGTGTAAGACACCTATGCACACATACACATTCACTTATCTACACACACACACACACACACACACACACACACACACGCTTTTGCAGCAGAAGGCAGGCATGAAACCTGTTCCCTAAGTCCTTTGCTTTCCTCATCTGCTTCTAGCAGCAACAGCCATTTCTGCTACAGATTTTCCTATTCGAGGGTTGATCACAGATCCAAATGCCACCATCCTGTTTGCCACCCTTTCCTACCCCACCGGCCCGCTGACGTCTGTCAGTGAACCAGGGAACAAAGATGGAAGACAGGCCCAAGCTGCCTTCCTAAAGTGGGGTTATATTTGACACTTTAATAAACCTCAGAGCCTGAGCCTCTCTGCTCTCAGACTGGCCAGGGTGCAGCTCTCACTCTTACCAAACCCGTCCATCTCTCCTCCCCCCACCGCGGGGCACAAGGGTTTTCTCTGCCCGGCATCTATTTCCAGGCCCCATAAATCATATCCCATTGTTCCAGGCCATCTGAACTCATGCTTAATAAACCATCCACCTCACCCTTCCGCCACCACCCCGAATTTCCCACAGGGAAAGACTGTTTCAAGAAGAAAAGGAAATTCTTCATTAGGGCTGGATTTTAAAAGCAAGCTTCCACAAAAAACCAGAAAACAAAATTGGGTATAAATACCATCCAATAACCACTAAATGTCTTTGGTTAAAGCACCTGCCTGCCTGTGATTCTCAGGTCCAGATGTGAGCTCAGTGCACATCCAAAGGAAGCAGAATTTGAACCTGATGCTAAATGACAAATGATCCTGAACTTCATGACCATTTAAGTGCCACAGTGGCTAGACTAAATTGCTCTGATGCAGAATTTCTCCCAAGTATAGGTTACTGAGAAACAGAATATTGCTTGAAAATGTATTTAGGTGCGCTCATCCTTCTCAGACCAACACTCATGGGCTCTTAGTCATAACCAGGCTTAAGCTAACACGATTCCCCTATTTTCCCCAGAGAGGGAGGGAAACAAGAGGACATGTCTCTCATGTTCCAAGATCAAAAACTGGATCACAGCACTCACAGCATCAAGTCTGCCAAACCAGAGCTCTGGGTACGTACAATTCTTAAAGAGCTAATTGAATGGAAAACAGCCATCTGGGGCTGGAAACCCTTATGACATTCTGGGAAATGTATGGGCTTTAAAAGGATTATGCAGGGTGATGGGACTTTCAAAATTCCCAAACTCTGAACTGAAGCCTAAAAGAGAATATGTTAAATTCACCCATTCCAAAACACAGCACAGTTGACTCGGACCCTAGAGCCCAGCTGTAGCTCAGGGTGTCCACACTGCAGCCTGTCTGTGGGAGGTCTGCAGACCACTCCCTGCTGAGAGAGTCCAGCCAACCCAATCAGCCTACCAGCAGGCTGTGGCACAAGGTCCAGATCCTAGCCCAGGCACCAGCCAGGGTTCCCTTTGGCCTGCCCTCTTATGGTTGAACAACAATCATGGAGAGCCACAGGGAGAGCGGCATTGGGTCCAGTATGGCCACTCCCTGGTCCTCCACAACACTGGTTGCACACTCTTCAACACAAGAAAATGGTGTGCAGAAACAAGGGCCTGCCACAGTAGGCTGTCGAGCAAGGAACAGAAAGCATCAGGGGACAGGTGGGACTGCTGGCTGGTCTCCACCTCTCCCAGAGGGCAGAGGCCGCAGAGCTTCTGCAGGCTAAGCAGAGACGTGTCAGAATTACCTTCCCAAAAAGTAGGCAGTAAAGGAGGATTTCAAGCAGCCACAACCACCAGCAGGCCTGCGACCTCCAGATATCAGGGGCTTGACCATGACCGTGTCGGTAAGCAGAACACACAAGTGCCTTCTGGAGCGAGAGAAGACAGCTTAACGCTGATAACTGGTCCTCTCACTCTTCTCTGCTCTCAGCAAGTGATCCTGAAAGGGATGGACAAAGTTGGTCAGATTCACTGGAGAAAACACGAGCCAGTGAAGACGTCCCGGCTCGCACTAGGCCTCCCTCCAAAGGCTGGCTGCCCCACCCCTGGCACCTGGGTAACGCTGCTCTGGGGCCATCCACACAAAACGATTTACGTACCCCCCACCCGCAACAAACAGACACACACACACACACACACACACACACACAAGCTGCATCGGGCTTTAGGAACCTAACTCAAACGCACCCCTAACAACAACCCCACAGGTGTGACTGGGTTGGACACTCCCAGCAAGGGAGGAAAGGCCCTCCCCTTGGGTCCTTGCCAGCGGCAGGGTGCCACCTGGGCCTCCGCCTCATCCTCTCCATCCGCGAAGAAGTCGGAGCGGCCCCCACCAACCACCACCACGCAACCAGATTCTCGCACTTCAAATCCCCGCTGCCAGGGCCCCATCTGTGTGCTGACCGAAAAGCCGCCCTCAAGCAGCCAGCCCGCGGAGCATCCGGAGTTCTCCCAGCCCCGCGCTCACGCCTCCCCAGGCAGCCCCCGCACCCGCGGGCCGCGCCTTACCGCCAGTGTCCACGAAGCGCGGGGGCGGGCGGTCCCGCAGCGTAGCACTCCAACCCGCGCTGGCCTCGTCCTCGTCGGACTCCTGCCCTTCGGGGGCATCGGGAGGCAGCAGGGGGCCGGGGCGCTTGTGTTTGGCGTCCGAGGAGGCGGCGGAGGAGGAGCGCGAGGCGGCGGACGTGGAGCGCGAGGCGGCGGACGTGCTGTAGAAGGCGTTCCCGCCGCTGTCCGGGCCGGACTCGCCGAACACTTCCTCCCAGATGTGCAGGCTCTCGTGGCGCGCGAGGGCCGCCTCGAGCAGCGCCGGCGCCCTCCTCCGCGCGCTCCCGCCGACCTGGGCCCTGGCCCCGGCCGCCGCCCGCGCTCCCGCCCCCCAGAGCGCCTCCCAGCCGCACGCGCCGGGCACCGGGCCCGCGCCGCGGCCCGCCGCCCCCCACCAGCGCGGCCCGCCGCCCCCCACCAGCGCAGCCCGCAGCACAGCGCCTGCCGCCCCACGCCCGGCCGGCCCGCCATCTTGGCCGCCTCGTGCCCAGCGCCCTCGGAAGCGCCCTCGGAGCTCGGGCGCCGCAGGCTGCAGGCCGCGGAGGGACGCAGGGCGCGAGGGCGGGAGGCAGGGGCTGCGGCCGGGCCCAGGTGCCGCCGCTGCGTCTCCTCCGCGCCGGCTGCGTCCCCGCGCGCCCTCCCTCCGCACCCCGCGCTCCCTGGCCTACCTTCCCGGGCGCGAGCCGCCAGAGACGGCCCCGCCTCCTCGCACATCCGGCCCGCCCGCCGGCCAATGGGGAGCAGGCCGGGGCGGGGCCCGCGCGGGGCACGCCCCACACCCCTTGGCCGAGCGGGGGCAAGGAGAGCAGCTGCGGCGGCGGTGGCGGTAGGGGGGAGGGCGGCCGGTGGCTTCCTCGCCTGCGGGACGTGTGGCCCGGGACGGCCACCCGCAGGCCCCGCGCGGCCCCGCAGGGGGAAGGGAGGAACCGAGTGGGTGTCGGGGGTTGGGGGGGACGCAGCCGGTCTTCCCGCCGCCCCAGCCGGCTCACGGAGCGTGAAGCCCGCGCTCTCGGTCCCCTTCCGCAGTCGGCGCCGGCGGCGGCGGGGAGCTGTCCGCCCCGGTGATTCTGAACCAGGCGCTGCGGAAATTCCAGGTAGGCGCTGGGCCTGAGGGTCACGATTCCCGTGGCTGCTGTGGCTGCTGTGGCTGCTGCTGCTTCGGTGCTCCACAGCCGGCTGGACCTTGAGCTCTTGCAAGCACAAGGGCTATCTGGCTTCCGGGAGCCTTGCTCTAATAAGGAGCCCTCCTCGCTGGTTCATTCCTGGGGTCAGGTGGTGACTCAGTCTCGCTTCAATACCCCTGTAATTTGAGGGGGTCAACATCCGATCTTAGTCATTCCTTCCGTCTTTGACCTTTGACATCTTTAAAGTCAAAATATTCATTACCTTCCAAATATTAATTACTCTAACACCACCACTGCAACATCTTCACCCATACATTTGACACACTTGTCTGTTAAAGTACGGCACAATCACCCAGGCTTCAGTGTTCTGATAAACAATAGATCAGAAAGGTTTCATCCATCCCTCTGCCTTGGCCAGGAGTGCGTGGCACTCATTCCATTGATGACGATACACGTGATCAGGCGTTTCTTGCTCCTCTCTCCCTCCCACAATAATGCAATAAGTCACAATGATGGTAATTGGGCCATAAAGTCACTTGCACTCTGAAATAAAATAAATCCACAGAGATGTGAAGGGCTTGCAAATCCTACTGGGTATTAACTAAATAGGGATTACACGACAGGGAAAGGCATATTGCTATTTCATGCATAAAGGATGCAGATGCATAAAGGGTGAAGATGTTGGTACCACCAGCTAAGGTCGTTCTAACAGCAGGTGAGCTGCTTCTGCTCTCGCCCTCCCCTCGCAAGCCCCTGTTTCCTCCTCCCAAACCAGAGTCTCTGTACCAGCATGAATTCCTGATCATCACTGAAAGATGATATATAAAAAGGAAAGGATTCACATGACATTGCTTTGTATATGAATTGGCTGATATACGTGAAATTGTTTGCAAAGCATTTCAACTCCGTTGGAAGAATTGTGTCACAGAAAAGAACTGGTTTCCAGCACTTCTCTATACTGTGTTAACCAGGGAAAGATTCTGAAGAGAGTTCATACAGGTAATCAGACTTAAAAAGGTCATTGACACATAGATTAAAGACGAAAAGTAAGATTGCGTAGCTCAAGTTCAAATTCTGCAATTAGGAATTCTGTAATACTCCTGTAAAATTTAATGACATATATTTTAAAAAATAATTGAAAGGGATCAAAACACTGAAATACATAGGCAAGAACTCCTTCTCTTCTCCAGGCAGCCAATGAAAAAGTCAGCAGCTAAAGTAAGTATTTTAAAAACAGTGGCTAGCTTTGCTACCCAGAGGAAGCAGGAAGTAGAGCAGTAACAGTTACAAGGATGGAATCAGTCTTCCATTGTGCCAAATCTGCATTTGTATGGTACTAATCCCAAAGAAACCTTAGAGTCTTTGTGCTTATGAGCTCTCAAGTGCTTGTAGCTCACAGAGCATGCAACACTGGGAGAGGATTATATGGTCACAAAAGAAACAGACTGGGAAATCAAATTGTTATCCAAACCCTGGCCCAACAAAAATGAGATGGCTATGTCCATTTAGAATCAAGGGTTTAGCAACCAAGTGCTACTTTGTTTAAACAAATGTTTCCGACCAAGAACAGTAAAAATACTTCAGCCTTTAAAAACAGGTGGCTGATTCTCCTTGTGAAAGGAGGGGAGGAAAGAGAAGAAAACAACTGGAAAACAAAAACCAAAAAGCTTTCCCATCTGCTTGGCAACCTCCTACTCGATGCTATGATTATGGTTCTACATCATTAAGTTTTACAAGTAATGTTTTCTGGGAGGATAATTATAGAACCAGCATTATACTGAGATCTTTTAACTTTGAGTCATTTAAACACATCTTCCAAATAATACAACTTTGTAATATAATTAATTTTAAGATTAATTATAATTAATATTGAGCTTTTGGTTCATAGTCTGCACAAAAGGCTCCAGGGTAGTAAGAACAACCCATTTCTGTAGTAGATTCCTTAGGCTTTGTTAAGCCAGAGAGGTTCATGCTCTTGTGAAACTGGGGATAATAGCCATATTTCATTGAGTCGTGGCCTCCTTTCCTGGTATAGTTTAATAAGAAACAAAAAATGCTACCATTCAAACTATGATACAATGTTTTCTTTTCATTAATATTTTAATTTAAATGTATTCAAAAAGCTCTTTGGTAAGTATTTAGACAGATTTTTATTACATATGGCCTTAATGCATACATAAAATAAAAGTTAAAATTTTTGGTTAACGTTTTTCCAAACCTCACATTAAGAATCTCACTACTTTTATTTACTTTCTAACTGAGAGATTTCAGTGCCCAGATTTTTCTCACAATATGTTCCTCTGAGCCACCCAGAGCTTTTGTCATGCTGCACTTAAAAAATTATTATTAGACATATAGCTGACATTCAATGTTAAATTAGTTTCAGGTGTACAACATAGTAATTTGACAATTCTATACATTACTCAGTGATCACCACAGTAAGTATATCATCACGTCACCATATAAACTTATTATAATATCATTGGCTGTATTCCCAATGCTGTACTTTTCATCTCCAGATGAGAACAGGAAATTATTTTATTTATTTTATAACAGGAAATTTGTACCTCTTAATCCCCTTCACCTATTTCACTCATCCCCCATCCACCTTCCCTCCCATAACCACCAGTTTGTTCTTTGTATTTAAGAGTCTATTTTTGTTTTGTTTTTTTTTGTCTGTTCACTTGTTTCTTTTTTTATATTCCATATAGACGTGAAATTACAGGGGCCCCTGGGTGGCTTAGTGGGTTAAAGCCTCTGCCTTTGGCTCAGGTCATGATACCATGTTCCTGGAATCGAGCCCCGAGTCGGGCTCTCTGCTCGGTGGGGACCCTGCTTCACCTGCCTCTCTGCCTGTCTCTCTGCCTACTTGTGATCTCTCTCTCTTTCAAATAAATAAATAAAATCTTAAAAAGAAAAAAAAAAGGAAGTGAAATCATATGGTATTTGCCTTTCTCGGTCTGACTTATTTCTCTTAACCTAATACCTTCTAGATCCAGCCATATTGTCACAAATAGCAAGATCTCATTCTTTTTTATAGCTGGATAATATTCCATTATATATCTATATACACCATATCTTTACCCATTCATCTACTGATAAACACCTGAACTGCTTCCATATACTGGCTATTATAAATAGTGCTGCAGAAAACCTAGGAGGGCATATATCTTTTTGAATCAAGTGTTTTTATTTCCTTTGGGTAAATATCAAGTACTGGAATTACTAAAGCATATGGTAAATCTATTTTTAATTTTTTGAGGAACCTCCATACTGTTTTCCACAGTTGTTGCACCAATTTACATTCCCACTAAAAATGTACAGAGGTTCCTTTTTCTCCACATCCTGGCCAACACTTGTTCTTTCTTGTCTTTTTAATACTAGCCATTCTGACAAGTATAAGGTGATAGATCTCCCTGTGGTTTTGATTTTATTTTCCTGATGATGAGTGATATTGAGCATCTTTTCACATGTCTATTGGGTGTCTGTATGTATTTTTTGGAAAAATGTCTATTAAGTCCTCTGCCCATTTTTCAATAAGATTATATGTTGGGGTTTGGGTTTTTTGGGGGTTTGGTGTGTGTGTGTGTGTGTGTGTGTGTGTGTTCTTTACATATTTTGGTTATTAATTCTTTATTTTATTTATCATTCACCACTGTCTTCTCCCATTCTGTAGGTTCCCTTTTGGTTTTGTTGCGGGTTTCCCTTACTGTGCAAAAGCTTTTTATTTTGTTGTAGTCTTAATAATTTATTTTTGTTCTTGTTTCCCTTGCCTAAGCAGACATACCCACAAATAATGTTGCTAAAACCAATCTCCAAGTGATTACTGCTTATTGTCTTTTAGGAGTTTTATGGTTTCAGGGCTCTCATTTATTCATTTAATTTTTTTTTTAAGTAAGCTTTACACTGAATGTGGGACCTAAACTCACAGCCTCAAGAATAAGAGTCACATGCTGTAAAGGCTGAGCAAGACAGGCACACCTCACACTTCACATTTAGATCTTTGATCCATTTTGAGTTTCTTTACGTGTATGGTAAAAGAATGTGGTCTAGTTTCATTCTTTTGCAAATGGCTCTCCAGTTTTCCCAACACTGTTTTTGAGGAGACTTTCTTCTGTTACATATACTTGCCTCCTTTGTCAAAGATTAATTGACCATATAATTGTGGATTTATTTCTGGGCTCTCTATCCTGTTTCCGTTGATTTATGCATATATTTTCTCCCAGTACCCTACTGTTTTGATTACTATAACTTTGTAGTATATCTTGAAATCCAAGAAACTGATACCTCCAGCTTTGTTCTCCTTTCTCAAGATTGTTTTGCATGCTACACTTCTTATAAAAGTATTCTGAGGTCATCCATTCTGCTTGGTTTGATGCTGGTAGGGTTTCTCTTTTTCTTTTTTCTTTTTTTTTTTTCCTTATCTGAGATTTTCATATAATAACCAGTTTATTTTCTTTCTTTAAATGGTCCTCAAAAGGCCTGTGGCTTGGCATGCCAAGGGATGTAGATGATCAGTTGTGCCCTAGGAGCAGTAACCACATGGCACAGGGTCAAGCTGTGGTAACTTTATAGGGACTTCCACCTGCTCAGCCCCAACTATAAGACAATTCCTGACATTGGAGATGTGAAAGAAAATGGGAGGGGAGGGGCATCTTAAAATCCATAAAATATGGCATATTGTCTCCTGTTTGTACTTTTACAATTTCTGATTTTGCAAATGGCCAAGCTGCCGCAGGGAACAAAAATGAGGTCCTAAGGTGGCAGAGACTGACCTGGTCAGCCCTGTACTGCACAGGCTATGCGTTACTGGATCAGTATGAATGGAGAAAGCAGGGGTGAGTCAGGGAAGCTGCTGCTTCTCCCTACATTGCCTTCATCACCCACAGGAAAGGGGCCCAAGGCCAAGGAGGACCTCCTGGAACCGAGACAGGGGAGGGGAAAAGAAAGTTGAACGATGCCACAGCTGCTGAACCATGACCAAAATATGGGGGAGAAGGCTGGAGGCAAATGTGCATGGTACACCGTGACATTTGGAGTCCTAGGTGACATAGAAGCTTAAGGATCCAACCTTGCTCAAACTGATTTTACATGATGATTTTATCTACTAATCAACCCAGAGATGCAGAGAATGAAATAGGGCAATACTATAGAAAATGCTTGAGAGAAATCTCTCTTATGATTGAGATAACCTGATATTTCCATTCATTCATTCATTCATTCATTCGTTCAACAATTATGTACTGAGTATTATGTATCAAATCCTCTTCTGAACACAGAATAAATAAGGAAAAAAACCCACAAATACCATTTTTATAGCACATGCATTCAAATAGAAGAGAGAGAACAGACAGTAAATAAATAAATATATAATATGTCAGCTGTTGATAAGAAGTCAAAAGTAGAGAGGGACAGAAACTATGTTGATTGTGATGGTGCTGGTGCTGGCTGTGTGTGCAGTTAGGGGAGATTACTCTGATAAGAAGACATTGGCAGATCCTTGAGTGGATTCAGAGAACAAGACGGGTACATTTAAGAAGAGGAAACAAGTGCAACGCCCCAAGAAAGGCACGCACTTGCTGTACTCTGTTAAACACTAAGGAGGCTGGTGAGCGGAGGCAGAGACAGCTGAGTGAAGAGGTAGGAGATGAATTGAGAAGGAAGTTGAGTGTTAAATTTTGTAAGACTGAATTTTGTATTGAGTGAAGTGGGGAGCCATTGGAGATCTTAGAGCAGAGAAATAACAAGGTCTGACTTTTGTCTTAAACGGATTGCTTTAACTGCTGAGTGGAAAATAAACTAGAACAGAGCAAAGATGGAATCCAGAAGACCAGATAGGAGACTATTACAATAACTCATAGAAGACGGTGTTTTGGACCACAGTGGGAGTAACTGAAATGTGGAGAACTGGTCAGATTTAGAATATATTTTGAAGATAGAATCCACAGCTTCTACCAAAGAATTAAACGTGGGCAGTGAAAGAAAGAGATGAATCAAGAATGACTCTACAGTTTCCTGTTTGAGCTATTGCAAGACCAGCAGAGCTCGAGAAGAATAAGAGCTTGGTTTTGAACATGTTGGGTTTAACTCATCTAGGTAGATCTGGAAAGCAGGCAGTGGAAGAAAGCTCAAAATCCAGGTCTGGACTGGAGGTGGAGATGTGGAGTCATCAGGAGATAGATGGTAGAAGAGGGACAGTCACCAAGGACTCAGTGTAGACAGAGGAGAAGTCTGAGGTTGGGTCCTGGAGCACATTCATACTCAGAGATCAGGGAAATGAGAAGAAACCCCAAGTGGAGGGGCTTGTCCTCACTCAGAAGGGATTGGAGTAAGGGTTCCATCCAGGTAAACTTAGTGGGATTCTGTGGGTCTTCTTTCCTTACCGATTTTTCTTTTCAAGATTTATTTGAGAGAGAGAGAGAGAGAGCAGGAGCACACACATGCAGGGGGAAGAGACAGAAGGAGAGGGAGAGAATCTCAATCAGATTCCCCGCTGAGCATGGAGCCTGACGTGGGGCTCGACTCCATAACCCTGAGCTCATGACCTGAGCCAAGATTCACACGCTTAACCACTTAGCCACCTAGACACCCACCCAGTTTGTTTTTCATTCTTTTTTTAAAATATTTTATTCATTTATTTATTTGACACAGAGAGAAAGAGAGAGAGAGAGAGATCACAAGTAGGCAGAGAGGCAGGCAGAGGGAGAGGGAGAAGCAGGTTTCCTGCTGAGCAGAGAGCCTGATGCGAGAGCCCGAGACCCTGAGACCAGGATCTGAGCTGAAGCCACCCAGGTGCCCTCAATTTACTTTTCTCAGTGAAGTCATCAGAATGGTCGGTCATCAGCTGTATCTGATGGAAGGTGTTCAATTCTCACTCTGAACAAAATGGCTGTACATTAGAATCACTGGGAGAATTTTAAAAGCACACTTATATCCAGACCCTAATTGGATATTAATCTAATTGGTTCTACACCAATTAGATCAGGTCCTTTGGAGGTGGGCACTCCTGTGTTTTAAAGTCTTCCAGGTGATTCAAAAGTGTGGCCAGTGTTGAGAAGCCCTGGCTTAAGGTTGGAGGAAAGAAGATGTGAAATAGTCAAAATATTTCACGAGAAGAATGGAGATTCTGTCGGTCAGAGAAACATACTTGGATTTGTGGCTGAGAATTTAATGTGAAAGGGGCGCCTGGTAGGCTCAGTGGGTTAAGCCGCTGCCTTCGGCTCAGGTCATGATCTCAGGGTCCTGGGATCGAGTCCCACATTGGGCGCTCTGCTCAGCAGGGGGCCTGCTTCCCTTCCTCTTTTTGTGATCTCTTCCCTTCCTCTCTCCTACTGTGATCTCTCTCTGTCAAATAAATAAATAAAATCTTAAAAAAAAAAAGAATTTAATGTGAAAGCTTCCAGCATTGTTGCTTTTCTCACCAACCACCTTCAGCTGCCAGGGGCAGACATAGGGTGGACAGAAGGTTGGGTTTTTACCAGGGTGGGGTTTTATCAGGTATGTATGATGTATGATGGAGGTGAGAGTATGGGACAGGGATTATAGTTATGGGAGTGGACTCTGTGCCAGCTGCGGAGGCCTGTGAGAATTTGGGGTAAGGATCAAGAACCACAGAAAATGAAACAGGGGGACGCATGGATGGCTCAGTTGGTTAAGCAGCTGCCTTCCACTCAGGCCATGATCCCAGCGTCCTGGGATCAAGTCCCACATCAGGCTCCTTGCTCGGCAGGGAGCCTGCTTCTCCCTCAGTCTCTGCCTGCCACTTTTTCTGCCTGTGCTCGCTCTTGCTCCCTCTCTCTCTCTGACAAATAAATAAAATCTTAAAAAAAAAAAGATTCTCTTCAAAAAAAGAAAATGAAATAGGTAAATGGATTCTTCTGAGTGACTTAGATAATTAATACTTCTTGAAATAATTTAGTGCAGCCAGACCCCTGCAAAGCAGCACAAACAACTCTGATGAGTGCTTCAATCTACCACTTCTTCCCAGGGCTTCAATCAATTGCTTTCAACAAGTGAACATTGAGGTATTTAGAGCAAAGGAAAAAAAATAAATATTGGAAGTTCGCATTTTTTTTAAGATTTTATTTATTTATTTGACAGAGACACAATGAGATAGGGAATTCAAGCATTGGGAGAGGGAGAAGCAGGTTTTTCCTCTGAGAAGGGAGCCCGATGCGGGGCTGGATTCTCAGGCCCCTGGGATCATGACCTGAGCCAAAGAGCAGATGCTTAACAATTGAGCTACCCAGGCTCCCCTGGAAGTTAGCTTTTTACATTCTTGGAAAATGGGATTTTGTACATTTATGTCCTTTTTCTGTCCCCTTGTGGATATTTTCCCTCTTGAAGCACACCCAACCCCTGCTCCACAGTTGTCCAGTAAAAGAAAGGGATCTGAGTGCCATCCCCAAAGTTCACTTGCGTTTAAAGGAGAAACAATCCTGGGAAGCTGTTTTACACAAAAGAGTAGATTGCTCAGTTGTAGAAACTCAGCTATTATAAGAAAACGGGAGAGATATTCGTTACTAGAAGGGGGACTTGCTCAGCGTTTCTAAATTCACATTGGTAGATTGTTGAACTGTTGTAGGCTGAGTGTTAAAATCACATCTTTCCCTCCGTTTTCTTACAGAGACAATGATGGTTCTTCCAAGATTGTCTGTGAAAGGCTAGGCACCTGCAAAACCACACATTTGACCTGAGCCATCACCCAAGTAGAATGTAATCCGCTCTCAGATCATAGGAGAAAAAAGAGAGAGAGAGAATCCCAAGAAGAAACACTCACGTCAGGATTTTCATCAAATTTAGTGCACGTCTCACCATTTATCTTCATTTGCGGTAATTTTTTAAATAAACACTAATGTCGAATTGCCCTGCGTTACAACGAGCAACTCAATTATCAGAAAATCACGAGTCTCCAACGTTTGTTCTAATTACTAAAGCAGAAGAGTGGACAGAGTTTAGAAAATTTTCAACAAGGCTTAAACAAGAGAGATTTTCCACTTTTTTCTAATCAGGTCAACATAGATACCACTTTCCCTACAACCTTGTAGGCAGTTGGTATTTTTCAGAGATATCATTTGGTTCTTTATAGAAGGCTTAAAGTTGGAGGTCCATAAAAACGACAATCAACTTTTATGTGTGCCTTCTATAGGCCAGGAACTGTGCTAAATGAACAGTATCTAATTTAATCCTCCTAACAAGCCCTGTGAAGTCAATACTACTGACTATTCTCACTCCAAGGGGGGGGCAAAGCAGATGCTTCGAGAGTTGAACTCAGTTTTCCAAGTTCATACAGCTCGTATATGATGGAATCAGGACTTGAGCTCAGTCTAATGCCAGGTTGGACCCTCAGTGGCAGCTACTGTAGTTTTTTTGACCATCACCTGCTTCCCTCCCCCACCCCCGCCCCCATCTCATTCCCATTTAGGGATAATCAGCCATACCTAAATGACAGTGGCCAGGCAGGAAGGGTGGCTACTGGGTTTAATTATTTATATCCAGGGGGAAGAGCCGCCTCGCCCCATACGTTCTGCTTCAGCTCTTGCCCTGCCAGGGGAGTAGCCATCCTTCAAACCATCAGTGTTAATGGCTGGTGAGGGATGAATTAGGCGGCAGGGGTCACACACAGTTTACTAGTCATGCATATTTCTTTCAGAATACCTAAGTACCATTCCCTTGGAGATGAGAAGAAATGATGGGAGGGATGTTAAAAGGGACTCCCAGAAATATTTCTGGACCAGTCATGATCACTAGCCCTTATGATACTCTTGGAGTCATTTTACTGGTTCTTGAAATGAGTGCACTTGCCCTAGGATGGCTTGGCCCCTCCCAGTAATCAGAAGCTCCCAGGATGGGTCAAAGATTACTTTATTTGCTATAATTCTGCAAGTTGAATGTATCTCTCAGCCATTTCCTATGAATGCTATTATGGGGCAGGCACAGGGGGATGACTATGGGACAGAAACATATCAGGTGAGAGGGATCCTATGCTTTTGTATGAAGGAGAAGCCCATTCTCCTTGGTGATGGGAGTTTTCCTTCTGCTCTGACTCCTGCCCAGCCGGGATCAGTGGGGAGCCTCCTCCTTTGGGCGACAGGTCTCTTTCTTTCTAAATCTTCTTTTTTTGGGACAAAAAGCAAGACTACCCTTCTTTTCATCTTTCAGCTTTTTCATCCTGGCCAACGACACTCAAACACCCTCGCCCCCAATTTGGGCTGCTAGACTATGCCAAGAGGCCACATACTGGATATATTACCTCAGGCCCAGTGTTTGGACTTCACTGAACCTTAATTGTAACATCTGAGAAGGGTTTGGGAGGCGGATGTTGTGAGGATTCATTAAGACAATGTTAAATTTTTATCACGGAGTCAAGAAAGATCTCTTGTTAGGAATGTGTTCAATCTTACCAGGATAGAGGGCAAAATAGCATTTTACATATATTTTTTTAATAAAGTATTTCTTTTTAAAAAATTATTTATTTGACAGAGAGACAGAGCAGGAATACAAGCAGGGCAGTGGGAGAGGGAGAAGAAGTCTTCCTGTTGAGCAGGGAGCCCAATGTGGGCCTCCATCCCAAGACCCTAAGATTATGATCTGAGTGGAAAAACGACGCTTTAAGGACTGAGCCACCCAGGTTCCCTGCAAAACAGCATTTTTTAAAAAGATTTTATTTATTAATTTGACCGACAGAGATCACAAGTAGGCAGAGAAGCAGGCAGAGAGAGAGGGAGAAGCAGGCTCCCCGCTGAGCAGAGAGCCCAATGAGGGGCTCCATCCCAGGACCCTGGGATCATGACCTGAGCTGAAGGCAGAGGCTTTAACCCACCGAGCCACCAGGCACCCCGGAAAACAGCCTTTTAAACAATATTTTTATTTTTATTTTATACATATATATGTAAACAGAGAATTGAATGTATACATATAAATATAACTTGTAAACACATTTGATATATATTTATGTTTATCCTAGGATGCAACACTGCCCTCCTGAGCAGCGCAAGAGGGTGGGTTTTTACAAAGAATCACCAAACAGCTTGACCCAACTGAACGGCCTGCCTTGCGCTGCTGCTTAAGAGAAAGCCTTGAGTTGGTTAAGGTTTGACAAATACTGAGAAAAACCAGTCAATTAATATGTTAAAAACACTACCCAACCACAGTATGAACCATTTAGACATATGGCTTTAATTTTGACTTTAGTCTCCAAAGCCTAGGGGTCCCTGGGGAAAGGGGGCAGAGGGAGAGAAAGGACCAGCTTCTCTGTGGGCCAGGTTTCTGGGGTTGCTCCCAGCCCTGCCCCCAGAGGGAATGCCCCCACCCAGGGCTTTGCTCCCAGAAGGGCCCCTCCCCCAGAAAGCCCCTTCCCAAATGGCCCTGACCTTTGGCCACACCCTCAGAGGTCCCATTATCCACCCCCAACCCCCTCACACCCCCCTACCCTGCCAAGCACCGCCCTCAGAAGGGTTCTAAGGTAAAGTCAGTGTGCTTCTCTCTCAATGTCTAGGAATTACTCAGTTTTATTTTTGACTTTGTGTTTTTTGAGCGAAGTGGGTGGTGTAAGGACCTACTTTATATTTTTATATTTTAGCCAGAGGCTTCCATTGAGGTTACACAATAACCTTGTTGTTTAACCCTTAAGCTGTCCCTGCTCCCCTTCTCCCAGGGGACTTACTTAAAAACAAGTCCCGGAAATCAACCTCAGGTAACAAAGCCCAAATACAAGGGTGGGTCAGGCCAGGTAAGACATCTGATCAGTGGAGGGCTGCATACTGTCTCCCTAGCTACCAAGGAGTATGGGTCCCGCCCTCTGTGAGTCTTTTGGGCGAAAATCCTAACCAAGGTGATAGGCTAGGTCAAATATCTACTAAAAGGTAAGTTGTAATTCAATTGGTCACCTAGCATCACTGTGCAGCTTTCTCTGTGTGTTACAATTTCATTGGCCACCTGTGCATGACCAGGCCCAACCGCATGGCCTATGTCCTTAAAAGCTAGTCTGTAAAGGAGAGAGGGGTTGACTTCTCTGTAAGAAAAGCGGCCCTGGCTGGTCAGTTTGATTCTTGATGCTTGGTGCAAAATAAAGCTTTGTTTGACCTTCGCTTTGTATCAGTCTCGCTCTTTTAATCATGGACCCATTATTGGGGCATAACAGGTGGGATAGTGGAGCACGTACATAGTGGAGGGGACAGCCCACTGTGGGTATCCACCATTCCTTGCCTGTACTGCTCATTTGCATGTACTGCTCGCCCTGCCCGGTGAGCACAGCATGGAAATGGACACTTCGTGAGTGGTGGTCAACGAGACTCACTGACCACGTGATGTCTATGACCGAGTCAACCGGAGCTCGCCTTCCCTACAGACCAGAGCTTGCTCTGAGCACCGGCAGGAGGCGGTGGCCTCTTGTGAGCAGCCCAGAACCCTGTCTTGTCCTTTCTCACTCATGTCACCTCCCTGTGTTAGCCAAGCCTTGGAAGTGGTGACTTAGGAGGGAAGGGAAAGAAAGGCAGCCCCTGGCTCCTGATCCTGTCAAGTTCCGTAATCATCAGGAAGCCGAGGGCAGCAGGGTTGGTGGAACAGGTGTGAGTCCCCAGGTGAGGTAAAGATGGCAGAGCTGGTCTTGTGCAGGATTTCTACGGTTCTGATAAGAAGAGGGCACGTGGGTGTGCCCCAGCTGTGGAATTCCCTGCGTGAATTATTTAACACTGACATTGCACCCTGCGAAGATGAATGGCATAAATCATGCCCATAATCACATTATAAAATTTTTATTTGCTTGGAATGACATTAAATGCAAATAGAAAACAGCAGCCATGCCCCTTCAGAAGACAGATGGTGGAGGAAATGAGCTTTCTATTTTAGTACCTTTAACAAACACTTCCTCCCTGTTTTTGCCCAAAGGGCCCTATATCTTCATTTTGCATGGGGCTTGTAAATTATGTAGCCAGCCCTGGGGACAGCTGTGCAGTGTCTCAATGACCCAGTGCAGGGAATGGCAGGAGCCTCCCTCCTTGATACAGTAGTATTACACAAGCCCCTGAAGCTGAAACAGAACTTCAGGATAAAGTCTGGGGGGGAGGTCCTCAAATTTCTGAGTCATGGGCTGTCGTAAACAAAATAACAGCCGGGTGGCTTAGGCAACATACAATTTATTTTCTCATGGTTCTGGGCGCTGGAAGTCCAAGATCAAGGTGGCAGTAGGGTTTGATTCTTCAAACGTCTCTCCTTGGCTTGCAGATAGCTGTGTTCTCCACTCTGTCTTCAAATGATTGTCCTTCAGTCTGTACTGTCTGTGTCCTAATCTCTTCTTCCTGTAAGCACACCAGTCCTGTTGGCTTGGTGCCCACCCCCAGTGAGCTCGTTTTCCCTTTATCACCTCTTTAAAAATCCTGTCTCTGAATACTGCCACATTCTGAGATGCTGGTTGTTAGGACGTCAACGTAGGAATCTGGGGGCATCCAACTAAGCCCATAACAATAGTCAAAACTGGATCCGAAACTGAAATTTAGACACATTTTAAAATGCTAAAAGTGTATATATATAATTTTTGTGGTAGGCCTGAGATTTTTGGTAGGCTGAGATGTATTTGTAACCTTTGAGGGAAACATCCTTTGGAATGATCAAAGAGAGCTTCTATGTAATTCCATACATCCACAATTAAACCCCGGAGCTTTTTAATTTGGAATTTGGCTGTTTTGTGCTTGGTGGTAACCAAAACCAGCCTAGGGCTTTTCTTTTGTTTTGGCAGAAAAGTAGGAGGCAGAGGACTTGAGCATTTAGACATCTTGCTGCTCTTTGGTTTAATCATACTCTACTGAGTTGCCCGAAACTAATTAAGCTCTTGGCTCTGTAGAGGAGAGATGATGTTCCTTACATGTCATTGGCCACAATGTTCCTTTTTTAAATTGTTGTTAACATTTGTGTTATTTTTCAGTATAAGAGACAAGCTTTACCTTAGTTTGGGCTGATGTAACAAGAGCACCATAAACTAGGTGCTTTAAAGACATACTTATTTCTCTCAGTTCTGGAAGCTGGGAAGTCTACGATCAAGACCCTGGAAGATTCCGTGTCTGTTCAAGTGCCCACTTCCTGGGTCACAGATGACCATCTTCTCCCTATAACCTCCAAGGTGGAGGAGGCGAGGGATCTCTGTGGGGTCTCTCTTATGGAGACACTAATCTCGCCCATGAGGACTCCACCCTCATGACCTAAACATCTCCCAAGGACCCCATCTCCTAGTTATGTCCCTTTGGACATTGAGTTTTCAACTTATGAATCCTGGAGGGATACACTGTCTACAGTGAGCTTCGTCAAACATCTTTTATGTTCAAGGCACTGTTTTTTGGCAAAATTAATCATTTCCTACACATCCTTTGAAGCAAGAGTATTTCTGCACTTTGCCTTCCTTTAGAACCTTTCTCTAGAGAGGATCCTAAAAAGTTCAGAAAAGATGCAGAAGAAACCTGCTGGTTAGCTCGTTTTTCACAGTAGAGCAGAATTCATTTTGAAGTAGGTTAATCTTAGAAATCCAGGCGAAGACACTTCGCTTGAAAATCATCTCAAATGATCAGTTAGTTTTGTTAGTAGGAGTAATAGTAACTATAAGATCAATAGAACAACTTTTTGTTCTACTGTGGGCCTACTGTGTGCTGGCTACCTCGGAGCACCTGAGTCGAACCATCTCGTGATCCTTTCAACAGCCCACTGAGGGTCACACTGTCTTCTCCTCCACGTTATGGATGAGCCTTAAGTCTGGGCCAGAAATGACACAACTTTCCCAAAGCCATATTGCTACTGAGGGGCCAGCTGGGATCTACGCCCACTCTGGTGCCAGAGCCTGTGATTGCAAACGTGGGCTGCACTAGCTGTTCAGAACAAAGGACTGTTCATGGAGGTGACACAGCTAACCCGTGAGACCCACCACCCTTTTCCCTAAGGTCATCCCGGTACAGCCTGCAGTGATGGCCCGAGTTAAGCATTTGAACTTGGTGCTGCAGAGGGCGTGTTTTAGGGACAAGATTGGTGTTAAGGGGGTCTAATGAAGCCCAGAGGGAATGGAAGGAAACAGGACTTGGGGAAATATCTGGGTCCCTGGAGCAGTGATCTCCTTTTATTACTGTGCACCTCTCTTTCACAAAAATACATACATACATACATACATACATACATACATACATACATACAAAAAATATTTGCGGACATAGCACAAATTTAAGCAAATTTTTGATAAATTATAAACTCTACTACTCTACTAAATTATTATAAAAGGCATGCAAAAGCTAAACAGTTAAATGGATGACATGAAATATGAATAAAACTTATAATATTTTCTTCCAGCCCCTTACTGGACTATTTGTCAAACTCCCTTTGGAGAAGACTTTTTAAAGATTTGTTTATTTATTTATTGAGAGAGAGAGAGACAACACGTGTGTGCACATGTGAGTAGGGGGGGTGGGGCAAAGGGAAAAGGAGAGAAGCAGACTCCCCATTGAGCACAGAGGCCTCACTAAGGGCTCAATCCCATGACCCTGAGATCATGACTTGAGCCAAAATTTTGAGTCAGAAATTTAATCAACTGAGACACCCAGGTGCCCTGGAGAAGACTTTTTAAGAAAGAGATAGGACACTGGATTTATAGCAATAATTCCTAGAATTAATCTTTAAAAGTGGGAAGATAGAAATGGTTTTTTTAATTTTTTTTAAAGATTTTCTTTATTTATTCATAAGAGATGGGAGGCAGAGACAGAAGCAGGCTTCTCGCAGAGCAGGAAGTCCAGAGTGGGACTTGATCCCAGGACCTGGGATCATGACCCTAGCTGGAGATAGACGCTGGAGATACTGATAAACCAAACTTTAGGGAAAAATACTGAACTTTACTGGGAAGATGAAGCAGAACAACAGCATATGGCAGCAACATGAGTTTTAGATAGTTGTTGGTCGCCCAGAAGGCTTAAGGTGGAGAGAAAAACAAAAGGCTGTAGTGACCCAAAATTGTCCGAGTTGTGACCCAGGAACTTCCGGGTGACATAAAGATTTGTTTATTTATTACACGGACAGCGCCATGTGGGGACAGAGCGAGGGGGAATGAGAATTCCATACAAACGTGTGAGTGGCTCTTCTCCCATCTCCAGGGGGGAAGGAAGAGATTGGGTTTACTCCAGTAAGCATGGTGATGAGTTGGTGAGGTAGGTTGACTAGATGTCTGGACACCTGAAAAAGCCAGCTAAGGGGGCTTCCTGGCCATCTTGTCAGTGTCTTATTGAAAGCTTGTCATGTGCAAGACTTTCTTTTAACAGGTTGCCAGGTGAATTGATGTACAAATCAGACTACCGGCCGCCATGTGTCATTGCTCAGGTGGTCCATGACACAGTGCCCTGCCACTAAGGGGATGCACTTAGCATTACAGACATCGTTCTGTCTTTGTTATTTTGAAATTTAGAAAATATCTTATTAATTTGTTCACCCCAAAGAGGCAATTTATTGCTTACTATGACAGTCTTTTGGTAGAGGACACAAAACTGCTTTCTTTGTTATGAAAATCAATGTGTTACACCAATTTTCTGAAAGATAGAAATGAATTGCCTCCTTCCAGCTGGGTCAGGACATATGTGTACCCTATGTACTGGTTTTTCAATAGATTCCATTTACAGATTGTACATGTCTCTCAATACAGAAGACATTTGCTCACATTTATGTGTAGAACATTCCCGAACCTGGTCCAGGTTGCGGATGAAACCGTCACTCTGACTGGCAAGGCATAACGAAGAAGAGTTTTCCTGTAAACAATATGTGGTCATGGAAGGAATCAGCACTGCAATTCGTGGCTGATTCCAAAGGCTCTAAGAGGTGGTAGATGCACAGGCAAAGTGGTGACTTTTGCAGAGGAAGCAGGCTGGGGAGAGATAGCAAAACAGAAGTTTGAGAGGGCCCTAAAATCTCCTCCTGTGGGATTATTGGCCATTGAGCTTGAGAAAGGCTATGGTGAAAACTTGAAAGAGCATCAGATCAAACCCTTGGCCACTGGAGGTTGAAACTGACATGAGCAGCACTATCTCTATTCTTGACCCAAGGCCACAGGATGACAAGCTTTGCTTTTTCAATGTGGTCTCAAGTCTCTATACTGCCCTATAAAGAAAATAATACAAATAAATGCTGAGAGTGTAAAGTGTAAGCAGAGCTCCCCTTGGCCATTTCCTGTTTTCTCCACTCCGAAGTGAGTATCACTTTGGTGAGTGCATTGCAGGAAATGGCCTTAATGATCAATGGCAGACCTCCACTCCAGAGTGACATAAAAAGCAATCTGCACCTCCTTCCTGATTTGTCTGTAATGAAACTTGCTTTCCTCAGGTCCCAGCATTCGAGGCAGATAAATATGTTCCCTTTCGTTGGCTCTTACTCATACTTCAGCAAGATTTCCCATGTGCTTTCCTTGGCTGGCTGGGAAACTGGACGACAATTTATGGGATCTTAGGGGACAGGCGCGTAGAATTCCAGTGGGATCCCGGAACAGAACCTAATTGGAGATTAGAGACCATTGCAGTGCAAAGCTTTTCTTTGAGATCGAAAGAGGTGCATGTTATGTAAATATTAGCAAGTGTAAGTTCACACTGTCTATTGAAAATTTATAGACTCATTATGGTCAAGAAGGCTGGAAGATAAGTAGATTTTGGGAAAGATTCAGGTAAATTCAGGGAGGTGGCAAATTACCCCAGGGAAAGTAGAATGGCTAGAGTATGGCCCAAACTTTTTAAAAAAATTTTATTCACTTATTTGACACACAGAGAGCCAGAAAGCACAAGTGGGGGGAATGGCAGAGGGAGAAGGGGAAGCAGGCTCCCTGCTGAGCAGGGAGGCAAATGTGTGGGACTCGATCCCAGGACCCTGGGATCATGACCTGAGCTGAAGGCAGACACTTAACCGACTGAGCCACCCAGGCACCCCCTGGCTCCAACTTCCAAAGATGTGTATGAGATACCTTTGGTGGGAAGGAATGAAGATCAGCAACTGTCCTTGATTCTGCTTCTCAGGAAGGCATTGTGATGTGGTGCCCAGGACTTTGGAGACAGACACATGCTTGGTGCCCTCTGGCTCTGCCGCAAAAGCAACACCTTCCAGAGGGCAGCTGCAGGCACCGGGTGGCGTCACACAGGGTCAGACCCAGGAGGCACTCAGCCACGTACCCATTCCACCATCCTGCTGGGTTTGGAAGAGTGCTATCTAAGTCCCTGCTGCTGAAGGACCATCCAGAGTGACATGTCCCATGGGGCATCCCGGCATTCCTTTACCCCTTCAGGTTGTTGGCAGCAAGGCTGGAAATTTTTTTAATTGCCTGGGAAAATGATAGCAAACAGCTCCATAAAGGAGTTTCAGAACGCAGACTTCATACTATGTTTTGAGTACATTTCATTTATTTGGCAGGTACTGACAGGGTGCTTAAGTGCCAGGTGCTGCTGCATTAGAAACGGACTTGAGAAGTTAACAGGAGGGGGCTCCAGCCCTCAAACAGCACAAAGTTGATCAATGGATGCATGTGACAGACAGAGCACTGTGACGGGGAGTACTAGGTGCTGTCATAAGAAGGGTATGCCTGGAGTTAAAGGAATACTCGGGGGGAGCCAGCACCAACACTCGGGGAGAGCTGTGGGAAATATGATGGATGCAGATGGCTCCAGAGGAAACCAGAGAACTGCTCAGATCCCTGCTTCTTAACAGCTCCAAGTGCCCGCCGCTTCAGAGTGGGGGCTGGACGAGCAGGGAGCTGGGGTGGGCGCAGCGATGCCTAAGTTCCGACCTCAAGCCCCTGCGCTGTTTCACCTGTCCCTTTAGGAGTACAATGACATAGGATGTCACCAACGAAGGATCTACCCCTGCATCCTGGTACTGGGAAAGCACGCGAGGGCTGTGGAGCTGAAAGCAAGAGTTGGCAGTTCCAGTAATGTGTGCAGGGTTTTAAAAAACTATATACCGGAAAATATCCGGTCTTATTTGCATGTGTTTGTATCATGCACAATTTTTAACTTCAATCCTCCTTTTACCTTCTTCCCTGTTGTTAAGACTCTCCTCTCCTCACCGCTGCCTTTGTCCCTATAATACCTGTTGACAGCCTGGTGCTCATCCATGAGCTCATTCGCCTCTATCCATGCACGCATGGGGCTCTGTCACTGTTTAACAAATATGGGCTCATTTTATCTACCTCTTGATCTAGTGCTTCCCAGTTAATAATCCCTCCTGCATAACGTCCTTCTGTTTTTATCTTCATTTTTATAAAGAATGGTTGCTCACCTTTTATCAGGTGCCTTTATTTTTTTATCAAATGCATTTATTGCTATGGTCTTAAGAGTTTTTTCACAGTTAATTTAGTGATGAGGTAAATCTTATTGATTTTCTGGTCTTGAGCTCCCTTTATTTTCCTGGAATGAATCCAAGTTGGTCTCAGGATATAGTCCTTTGATAGATGCCTGACTTCTGTTATTTGCTAACATTAGTTCAGTTTCTGTTAACTAATCTGTCCTAAGCCAGATTTGTTAATAGCTTCCCCGTTCCTCCCTCTCAGGTTTGGGTATTAAAATTGTGCTCAGCTTCATCAAGTGAATTGACTTATTATTGTTTAATTGCCTGTTGCCATTTAACAGTAGAATGACAGTTATCCAGCTGCAAACCTGTCTGATCTTGGAACTCATCTTCTTAATTTTCCATTCTTGAATCATTTGGATGATTTTGTTTTCCTAGGAAATCATCGTTTCTTTTAGGTTATCAAATTGATTAGTATAAAGTGCCTTGCAGTTTAGTGATTCTTTTATATTATGCATTTGCTTTTATATCTCTGTTCCCAATTCTTATCTGTTTTGCAACTCTCTCCTTCTCTCTGTCCCCTCCTCCCTGAAACCCCCCTTTCCCCATTCCCCTTCCCTCTCCCCACCTCCTCCCACACCCCATCTTCCCCCTCTCTTATCCTTAATAGGGCATGTGAAGTTTTTTTTTATTATTATTATTTCATTAGTCTTTCATAGAAACAACTTTGAGTTTATTTGCCCCTGATATTTTTTATTAGTTTAAAAATTTATCTTTATTATAACTACTTCCTTTCTTTGGATTGAGCTGCCCTTTTCTGATGGGTTTAAATGAGTACTTTCTTTTATTTAAAAAAATGTTTGAAATTGAAGACATTTGACACTAAAGTCTCCTTAGAGTATAACTTCTGGTGTCTTCTGTAAGTTTTGGTATGAAATAGTCTCCTTTCCATTGCTTTCAAGATTTTCTTCAGTCATCTTATGATTTCTTCTTTGACTGAAGACTGTATTTCTTAACTTGTATGTAGTTTCAATTTCTTGTTACCAGGTTATCTAATTCTGATTCTACTGGATTGTGATCAAAGAACTGTTCTTTAAATCTTTAATTTGGAAGGCTTGTAAAGGTTTACTTTGTTGCCTAGTATGCAATTAATTTTTACAAATATGGCTTTCCTTAGGTGTAAGAAAGAAATGTTTTCCGAGGGAAATAAGGATGTCTATTTTCTTTTTTTTTTTTAAGATTTTATTTATTTATTTATTTGACAGACAGAGATCACAAGTAGGCAGAGAGGCAGGCAGAGAGTGAGAGAGAGGAGGAAGCAGGCTCCCCGCGGAGCAGAGAGACCGATGTGGGGCTGGATCCTAGGACCCTGGGATCATGACCTGAGCCGAAGGCAGAGGCTTTAACCCACTGAGCCACCCAGGCGCCCCAGGATGTCTATTTTCTGTGTGTCCTTGTTTTTCCCTCCTTCTAGTAGATACTCCCATTTGAAAAGCTAAAATTTTACCTTGTTATTGCATTTTTAGAGTCTTCAGGTATTATGTTGTTAGATGTATACCTGCTTATACCTTTTACACCTTCTTTCCAAACTCTGCCTTTAAAAATGTCCCTCTTCATCTTAGTACCTATAACTTTAGACCCAACTTGTCTGCGATGAATTTTGCCATTCCGGCTTTCTCTTTTGCATGGTATCTCCTCACCTGATACATTCTCAATCCCTTTTGCATTTTAAGTATGTTTCTTGAACAGCGTGGATCTGTAACCTCCTGATAGGCGCTTTAATAGAAAAAGTCAGTCTGTACACATTTAAATTAATGATAAACAGTCATAATTTTATTCCTCCCATCTTATTTTGTTTTTATTTTCCCCATTTTTGATGTTTTTAATCAAGTTCATTCTTTTTGTACTTGATAAATAGAGAAGTTCTTTGCATTTTTCGATGACAGCTTAATTGAGATATAATTCACAGGCCATACCACTCACCATCTAATGTGGACAATTTAATGGCTTTCACTATATTTAACTATACTATACTGAACTACCTACACATTTTCATCATCCTCAAAAGAAAACTTTAGCCATCACCACCAGTCTTAGGCAACCGCTAATCTACTTTCGGTCTCTGTAGATTTAGCTATTCTGGAAATTCCATATAAATCAAATTATGCAATACGTGGTCTTCTGTGACTGACTTCTCTCAATCAGCAGAATGTTTTCAAGGCTCCTCTGTGTCGTGGCACATATCAAAATTCTATTCCTTTTCAAGGCTGAATAATATTCCACAGGCTGGATGGATCACATTTTATTTATCTCTTCATCAGTTGATGAACATCAGGGTTGTTCTCACCTTTTCGCTATTACGAATAAACCCTAAACCTTCATGCACAAGTTTTTGTGTGGGCATAGTTTTTTTCTTGGCTCTATACACAGGAGTGATATTGGTGTGTCATATGGCAACTCTGTGTTCTGCATTTTGAGGAGCTACTAAACCATTTCTAATGTGGCTGTGCCATTTTCCAAGCCCACCAGCAATTTACAGGTTCCAGCTCTTCACATCCTTCCAACACCTGCTTTTGGGGTTTTTGATAGTAGCCATCCACGTGGGTGGGAGGTGGTATCTCACCATGGTTTTGATTTGCATTTCCCGAATGATTAGTGATGTTGAGCATATTTACACGTGCTTATTGTCCCATATATTTTATATATACCTTATATGTATCTTTAAATATATATTATATATTTCATATTTTATTTATATTTAAATACATATTTAAGAATGTAAATATATTTACATAAATATGTTTATATAAATATATGATCATGTAAAATATATTTATATATACATTTATATATTAATGTATACATTTGAATATTAGAGAAATGAATATTCAAGTTCTTTGCTCATTTTTTAAGAGATTTTATTTATTTATTTGAGAGAGATTTATTGAGAGAGATCACAAGCAGGCAGAGAGGCAGGCAGAGAGAGAGGAAGAAGCAGGCTCCCTGCTGAGCAGAAAGCACGGGGCTCGATCCCAGGACTCTGAGTTCAAGACCTGAGCGGAAGGCAGCAGCTTAACCCGCTGAGCCACCCAGGCGCCCCTCTTTGCTCATTTCTTAACTTGGTTGTCTTTTTATTTGAGTTGTAAGAATTCTTGGGTGCCTGGGTGGCTCAGTGGGTTAAGCCGCTGCCTTCGGCTCGGGTCATGATCTCAGGGTCCTGGGATCGAGGCCCGCATCGGGCTCTCTGCTCAGCAGGGAGCCTGCTTCCCTCTCTCTCTCTCTGCCTGCCTCTCCATCTATTGTGATTTCTCTCTTTCAAATAAATATAAAAAAAAATCTAAAAAAAAAAAAAAGAATTCTTCACACAGTCTGAATGCATGTTCCTTATATATGACCTGCAAATATTTTCTCCCATTTAGTGGCTTGTCTTTTGACTTTGTCAATGGGGTCCTTGGAAGCACAAAACTGAGATATTTTGGTTGAGTCCCATTTATTTGTTTATTATTTTTTTTAAGTTGCTTGTACTTTGGTGTTTGGCTGAGGAGCCGTTGTTAGATTCAAGACCACTAACATTTACCTTTGTGTTTTCTTCTGAAAACTTTCTCATTTTACTTTATTTTTATTTTTTAAAAGATTTTATTTATTTGAGAAAGAGACAATGAGAGAGAGCATGAGCGAGGAGAAGGTCAGAGGGAGAAGCAAGCTCTGTGGAGCTTGGAGCCTGATTTAGGACTCAATCCGGGATCTCCAGGATCATGACCTGAGAAGAAGGCAGCCGTCCAACCAACTGAGCTACCCAGGCATCTCGAACTTTATCATTTTAATGCTTACACTTATGTCTTTGATGCATTTGGGGTTATTTTCTCTGTATGGTGTTAGGCAGGACTCCTGTTTCATTATTTGCATGTGGCTGCTTGGGAGTAAAATACTGTTCTTACCCCCATTGAATTGTTTGGGAGTCTTGTCAAACATTAGTTGACTGTAATTTATTTTCCTTTTTTTTTCCCCATTGAGGCATTTCACGTGCCATGTATATTATATTTCTAGGAAAAAGGAATCCCAGGATTTTCCCTCCTGCCTGGATTCTTCCTTCTTCATGGTGCATGATGCCAGAAGAATTTTTCCATGCAGTGAAACCAAACTGAGGGGATGGAAATATTCTGCCACTTTTCTAGATCTTTCAGTTATACAAGTCTAGGGCTGGTCATGCCACACTTGTTTAACTTGCCCGTGAGGTTCACAGCAGTTTTCCCAGCTCTGTGGTCATCAATAATTTCAAATTTGCCAATGTACTCATGCTTCGTCATCACAGTGAGGAAACGGGACGATGACTTTGGTGCAGGGCCTCCTAAGAACCTGACCTTCGCCCCCCCTTTCAGCAGTGTTAATGTTCTTGAGGGCATCTGTGGGACATTTGTTCACACTGTTACTGCGGCACGGAAAGATGGCAGAAAAAGCTTTTTTCCCTTTTATTAATATTTGGTCTTGTTCTCCTTCCCTTTCTCATAACCGAATGCGTATTTCCCCTTCGTCATTTGAAAACTGCATACTGTTCTCCAGCTGTTTTCCCCAGACGAGACCTTGTGTATCAAGAATCCTTATTTCACGGTTATTATACACAATCTTAAAGATTTATGACTGTCCGCTTATTTTACACATGCATACACACGAAGCACTAAATACGGACTTTATCTGAATGGCTAAATGTTGGCCAAGACAGAAGCCAGTTGTAGTGGGAACTGATAGGATAAAGATATAGTCTGAAGTTTTTGTTCTTTAAAAAAAGCCTTCATGGGGCGCCTGGGTGGCTCAGTGGGTTAAGCCGCTGCCTTCGGCTCAGGTCATGATCTCAGGGTCCTGGGATCAAGTCCCATGTCGGGCTCTTTGCTCAGCGGGGAGCCTGCTTCCTCCTCTCTCTCTCTCTGCCTGCCTCTCTGCCTACTTGTGATCTCTCTGTCAAATAAATAGGTAAAATCTTAAAAAAAAAAAAAAAAGCCTTCAGGGGGCGCCTGGGTGGCTCAGTGGGCTAAAGCCTCTTGCCTTCAGCCCAGGTCATGATCCCAGGGTCCTGGGATCAAGTCCTGCATCGGATTCTCTGTTCAGTGGGGAGCCTGCTTCCCCCTCTCTGCCTGCCTCTCTGCCTACTTGTGATCTCTGTCTTTCAAATAAATAAAATCTTAAAAAAAAAAGGCCTTCATATTTTATTAAAAATTTTAGGTGTCCGAATTCAAAAGGTTAACAATATAGTACAATAATAATAATAATAATATATCATCTAATAATAAAATAATAATAATTTCTCCTGCATAGTCACTGCTGCACACTAGTAAAATGAGATGTTTCTTTTCTCTTCTTTTTTAAAGATTTTATTTATTTTATTTATTTGACAGGCAGAGATTATAAGTAGGCAGAGAGGCAGGCAGAGAGAGAAGGAGGGAAGTGGGCTCCCCGCTGAGCAAAGAACCCGACGTGGGGCTTGATCCCAGCCAAAGGCAGAAGCTTAAACCACCCAGGCGCCCCGAGATGTTTATTTTCATTTGGGATTATGGAGGGGCAAGGTGTTTTTGGCTCTCCTGCTGAAGTAGGGACTCAGTCAGTATTGTCTCCACCTTTTTCCCTAATAGTAGCTCTGGAAGATGAAGACGTCCCTCCATCTCCCAGACATGAGGGTTTGAACAGGACATGGGATGTTATAAGCTCATTGACAGTCTCATGAACTAAGCCCTGGTTTATTGGTCACAGTCGTTCTCCAAGTATTTTCAGGAATAAACTTCAGGTGTTGCCCTTACTCTAATTTTTCTTTCTGAGATTTCTGACTGCAATCGCTACTTCCTGCAGTCACTCAAGGAGAAACGAGGCATGTGGAAGCGCAACAGTGTGTTTTTCTTTCAAGATGACAGAATCACTCTTGATTTCTGTACGCATCTCGGATTTTCATATAGGAACATGGATTTTGGTGTCTACCCTGAGGAGATAATACATATGGTGTGAGCTACACATGTATTCTCATGACACGTCACCTGGGTTACCCAGAACTTTCTGGGCCCGGCAGAAAGGCAGAAACCCAGGTGAATTCCTCATTGTTCCAGCAGGCTGTCAGCCCTCAAAGGCCTTCTGGATGTGTTTGTGCATCGCAGTGTCTGCTGTGTAAGATACAGAAAGAGCACAGTAGTTCAGGGGGAAAATATTTAGGAACACATTTTCCAGGAGGAACCAGCATTCAGTTTGGGTGACTCTTGACCATTTTTCATCTTCTGACGACTGAAAGTGGTAGTTAATCTACAGTCATGGTTTTAACATGCATTTCAAATGTAATGTGAGTTTCTATCAACATAAAACTATAAAAACTGTCTTCCTAAAGGGCATTCATGTAAGGCCCGTTATTTTCCAGCTTGATTAATGAAAACAAAATTTTTCTGTAATGCTTTCTTCCTACTCTGTATTAGTTTTCAGGACTGGATTGAAAGTGATTTATTGTGGATAGGGTTATACCTGCTCGTGGAATTTTTTTCTGTTCCTGGGTTTTTAAAGGTGGCAGAGTTGACTTTCTGATTTTAATTCATCTTCACTAGATGAAGAATTCACAAATAGGACTTTTTCTTGAAATAACCATAGCCTGGGGGCGCTTGGGTGGCTCAGGTCATGATCTCAGGGTCCTGGGATTGAGTCCCATATCGGGCTCCCTGCTCAGTGGGGAGCCTGCTTCACTCTTTGCCTCCCCCTCTGCTTATGCTTTCTCTAATAAGTAAATAAATAAATAACCTAAAAAAAAAAAAGAAGTTGTATTTGACTGGAGCTTCATGTGGAGTGACAGATCAACAGAAAGACAAAGGAATAAGAGACAGGAAGCAATGAAGGAAAACACAGAGGCGCACAGTATAGACAGATGTTCCTCAGCTTATGACGGCCTCGGCTTCTAATAAACCCATTGTTCAGCTGGAAATCTCTTTAGTTGAAAATGCATGGAAAACACCTAAGCGACTGAACATCAGAGCTTAGCCCCGCCAAACTTAAATGTCTTGAGAACACTTACAGTATTGCACAGTTGGGCAAAATCCTCTAACACAAAGCCTATTTCACAATAAAGTGTCTGGTATCTCATGTAACTTACTGAACACTGCACTGAAAGCCAGAACAGGACGGTTCAAGTGTGTTGGTTGCTGACCCTCGTGATCACGTGGTTTGCCTGGGGGCTGTGCTCGCTGCCTCTGCCCAGCATTACAAAAGAGGACCCTACTGTAGATCGCCAGCCTGGGAAAAGATCCAAACTAAATGCATATTACTTCTGCACTATTATAAAAAGTCAAAAAACCATAAACTGAACCAAGGTGAAGTCAGGGATCTTCTGTACCAGGTGTGTTAGGGAAGGTCAAGTGCTCCTGTCTGGCCAGGAACCATAGTGGTATGGGGGAGTTCTACAGCGGAGAACCACTAGGACTCAAGCACCAACGGTCACAGGTTACACCAGGAAGACTGGATGCTCTTCTGTGGGCGATGAGAAGCCACGAGCGACTCAGGAAGGCTGAAGAGCTCTGGGCAGGTGGGACAGCTGAGGGCTGCAATGAAGAGGGACAGGTGGAGCTGGGAGACCAGGTGGGGAGAGCCCGCTACCCTCGAACAAAAGGCAACAAAGGTCTGGACTGGGATGATGGAGATGGTGGAAGGTAATGGGATATTCATGAAACAGAACTGGAAAGCCATGGAAATGAAATAAGAGAGGGAGGGAAAACCGTTCATGACTTTAATTGCCATCAGTATAAAACGTGTTGAATTAAAATGAATTGGTATTTCTAGACCGATGATGACATCACAATAATGGAAGGAAACCAATTTTGATTTTGAGCCTGGTTAAGGAGACAGTATAGACAAGAGAAAAGCAGAGGCTCTGGAGTCACACAAATGTCACCATTGAGATACGTCCCCACTCTTCATTCCCTTCCCTGTAAACCCAGGCAAGTGACACCTGCCTCACAGCACTGGTAACAAATAGGGAAGAGCACACGTTCCCACGTTCCCGGGTCAGACAGGACAGCCAGGGATCAGCGGCACATGAGGAGGTGACAGGTGGTCACTAAACTGAGCTCAGGTGCATACACAGCATTTTACGTCACCTTGAGATGGCTCCTCTTGTGACCTCTCGAAGAAGGTGGCAGTGGTGAGGAACGAACTCCAGGAGCTTATTAGCATACATGATCTTCAGGCCGTCTGGATGAGACTCAACGATCTGCTCTACAATCACCTAGCAGAAGGAAGAGCGTTTTATTTTTATTTATTTATTTGTTTGTTTGTTTGTGTTTTTGTTTGTTTTTAAAGCACCTAAAAGAGAAGTATGAACTATACACTACAGAGAAAAGAATCGTGTAAACCTTAAAAATGCACTTCGTCCTTCCTCCTCCCCACTCAGTATGCTTTCTAAACAGGAGGTAAGTAACATTGGCATGAAAATCTAGGTCCTGGGATTTGGGAATACTGCTCCAACCCTGGGGGACACAGAGGCTGAGGGACAGAGACTGGCCTGAAGCTAAAACATCACACACACTCATCTGCTTCCCTTCTGAGCTTAAAAGCAAAATACTGTATCTGCAGACAACAGCTCTGTATCATCTTCACCCTGGCCTTATCCTCTACCGTCTCCAGAACAGGGAAAGGGCTGAGATGGAAAGTGATGGAAGAAAACACATCTTATTTTGCTTTAGTATTTAATTTTTTTTGGTGAGGCTGAGTTGCAGGAGGTGAATGACAAGCATACAAACTTAAAATACAAACGTGGCCACAGTTCATTTAATGACATGGAAACGTAAAGTACTTCCCCAATTTAGCATATTAGATTCAGTTCAATGAAAAGGGCATAAATTAAATAACTAAAATATTTTCATTTAGTGACAAAGAATAATGTGATCTTTTTCACCCCCACAGAGAGAGCTATGAACTATAATAGGATACATACAAAGAACTGACAGATCATTTACTTTTAGTAGTCTTAATGAAGCTGAGAAGATTACTGAAATTAATCCTTCAATTTCATTTCTATCACTGGGATACTGTCTCGTTTTAAAACTGGAAGCCTTTCATCCTGAAGTCATGGTGGGTAGCTTTATACTTACCAGACAGAAAGAACACTCGCACTGGCAGGTGACTGGAAGAAAGCCCTCAAACGCTGAGACTGGCTTCATGACTTCTGTCCGCTTGAACTAGATGAAACTGACGCTCTCTAAGTTGGAAGCTGCTGATTGCTGGCGGCCTCACATGGTGCAGCCCATACTCCGGCCGCTCAGAGGCAGGATACACTGACTCCCTGTATTTTACTGTATCCTTATAGGTCAAGAACACTGGGTAACCAAGTTCTGGACTTAAGGTACTACCCGGCTAACTCGCCCTTCAAAGCCCTTTATCTTTGAATATTCCCTCCCTCCCACCTTCCTAGCCTGGCAAACTCCCCCATGGTCTTCAAGACTTAGGCCACATCAATTCTGCGAAGACGCTTCCCCTCACAGACTTTCCCTGCGCACAGAGCTGTCTTCCAGCTCCTCCAGTGGGCACGGGCGCCTTGGTGGGGTCACGCTTTTCGGCAACTTCATTAACGTATAACTTATGGAAATGGAAATTGACCTGAAAATGTTCTGATCCGTACCTTCTTCCTAGGCAAGTCCCTCACCCCTACTAAATTAAGATGATCCCTGAGTTATGGCATCACTGGAAGAGACCAGAGCGCATGCCTGATTCCTGCCATGCTGATGGGCACCAAGCGGGACCAACCTTTTCTTACAACCAGAAGATCAGGAACTAAGAGCATCTTCAAGGAAGAGCCCTGAGCTCTCTCGCACCCAGTCAAGAAACAAAGCCAGATTAGATGCTCTGTGTTTGTGGAATGAGGTGCATGGGGGCACAAACCTCATCCATGTATGGTTTCACCAGTACTTGACCGACTAACGCCTCTGCATCCCGTGTCTTGTCAATTGTAGCGTAAGTCTGGAGGCAGTGCCGTATGATGTCCACATTGGAAGTCTGAAGCCCTTCTAGCAGCAGGCCTCCCAGGGACTGCTGCAGCATGGCCGTAATGTGGGCTATACGCTGCAAGAACAGAGAAACCAGGAAAGAAGGTTCAGGTACCACAGTTTCTAAAAGCTCAAATATATGTGTATAATTTATATACATATGTGTTATATATATAAAGCGAGCCTCTAATTCTACCAGAATATATGTAAGATTAAAATCCCAACATTTCCTAGAGAATAACAATGAATCTCTTCTCCCCATGATTGCTTTCTTTCTTTTTTTTTTTTTAAAGGTTTTTATTTATTTATTTGTTGAGAGAGAGCACAAGCACACAAGGAGACACAGGCAGAAAGAGAAGCAGGCTTCCTGCCAAGCAAGGAGCCCAAGGTGGGACTCAATCCCAGGACCCTGGGATCATGACCTAAGCCAGAGGCAGTGGCTTAACTGACTGAGCCACTGAGGCGTCCCCTCCCTATGATTTCTTTGAAAGTAAGTCGGCTTCATCAAAGTGAAGTTCAGACAATTACGGAATGACAAAAAGTTATTTGCCTCTTAAGCTACGGAGTAAATCTGACAAACGTGCATTTAAACCCAGTCAAGGGCTTTGGATAAATGAACTCTGACTACATCATATGATGTGTCAAGTTACATGAAATTCAGAATTAATTTTACTTGCATAGTTTGGAGACTACGCTTGTGTCTTTACACAAAATCTATCTAGTGTGACATAATGGAAGCAGGGTCCCAAGCAGGAGACACTGAAAAAAAAAGAATTCAAAGCTAGCTTCAAAATCCTGTAGAGTAGCAATTATCAGGGGCAATGCTAGGTCAAACCAAAATCATCCAGGAAATTCGCAAACAGCAAATTGAAAATCGAAACCAACACTTGCTGGTCTTACTTTGTCCAGAAGAGGCATGCCTTTGCTCTGAACAGCATGAAAGTGTAACTGGTTAAATTCTGTGGCAATTCTCTCCAAAATCTGTCTAGTCCAGAGAGGGCTAGTAGAGACAATTAGAAAAATGTAATTCCCAAAGTTAAAAACCTGCCACCCCCACCGCCGCACATGCCTTACAGCGCTCAGGCACCTGCACCTGAACGCCATCAATTTTCATGACAAACTGTCTGTGCAGCAGGCCCCAGTGCAAGGGGTGAGGAGCGGGGAGGTCGTAGAAGCCACCGACGCAGCCTGGCCCAGGCCACAGGGCCCAGGCAAGGGGATGGAGCTATTTTAGGTCAGTGTGGGTACAACTGCATGATTCCTCCACGTTCCTCGGGCTTTCCCATTTGTGCCCTTCTTCTCCCTTCTTCTCCCATTCTCTAACCCCCTCCTCTCTCTTGCCCTGTCCTACCGTTCATACCCGAAGCCCCCTCTTCTTCTCTGCCTGCCTCATTCTCCCTCCCAAGTACCTCCCCAGTACCAACTACTGCTGTCTCCTCAATCAGCTAAAACTGACCGCCTAGCAGCAACCTGGGAAATCGCTCAGAGCAGCGGACTCCAAGTTTAAATTTACCCAACGGCAGAAAGAGCAAGCTCGGTGCTCCGGGAGCTGGTGAGAAATCACTCACAGTGCATCTGCCATCAAGTGGACTGGATACACTTCCCTCTTGCCCCCCACATTAGAAAGCGTCAACCCCATTCAAAAGGAAGTCGAACAGTGAAAGAAAAAAAAAACACACAACAAAGGCCCCAAAGCCCCTGCTGGGCTCTATGAGGCATCCCACATCTGAGGATGGGCAGTCAGGTAGTAAGGAAACACACTGTAAGAAAACCCAAAATCGCTGGAGACCTGCCATGGTGTGCCCCATCCCAGAGCATCAGAACTGGTGTGGAGGGAAGGCAAGCGCTTGGCACGACCAATGCAGAAGCCTAATCCCAACCTCTACTGACTGATCCCATGTGCATTTCCTATTTATCCTTTTCTCGGCATTTCTGGGCCTGGCAGAGCATGATGGATTTACTGTGCACTGACGCTGCTCTGGCTTTCCTGACTCTAGAGCTCAGAGCTGCTCTTCTGGAGAAAAAAGTCCTCCAAGGTAATTCTGAGCAAGAAAGTGCACAATGTCTGTTTATCAAGGACAGTGTTGCAAAGGGACAGGATTGTAGACACAGAGCTCACTGAGGTGTTTCTATCCGATGAGCACAGCAGCAACAGCAAAGACGGGAAGAACACTGGAGGGCCAGCTCCCCAGGGGCCGAACGTGGACATGGCTGGAGGGGCTGCAGGCGCTGCCAAGGGCCGCAGTGAAGCAGAGCCGCTGGAGACACACGGGCTGCAGAAGGGCCGCGTGCAGACTGTCTGCTAAGTGTGGACGAACGGGGCAGAAGCACGAGTGCAACGGGCTAGAGACACAAGCACAGTGGAGGCTGACCACTTAGTTGAATGCCTTGATGTGAAAGGGGACAGAGACCTAGGACCAGAGAATCGCTTCCTTTGGGATGTGTCCGTTCTTAATCTCCATCATGAGACATGCGGAGCATATGGTCTCTCAAGTTCCTTCCAAATCTAAAACCTTAATTCCTAAAATTTAGAAACCTAACTCCGCCTGCAAGGGGAGGGACTGTTAGCGTCACACAACAGAGCACTCAGGGCACCAGGCGACCTTGACGCAGGCAGCCCAGCTGGTATGTGTAGGACCAGCCCCGGCTACTCCCACTGCACCACTGTGCGTCTCACAGTGCTGACAGGACCTAACTACTCATTTTCTGAGTAACTCATCTACCCTGGATGATTGAAAATTCACACCAGGAAGGGAACAAGACAATCACAAAGAGAGCCATCATCTTTTTCCTATTTCATAAGTTTTTCCTTTCCTGTTTGTAAATTTCAATTGGATATGTCCTATACTGTTTCATAATAATATAATGCTGGTGCAAAATACATCAATGGTAATACTCTGGGCATGTCTAGGGAAAAAAATGAGATGGAGAAAAACCAAGATGAATGGTAGGTATGCCTTAAAGATCAACAGGACTTTGCTAGTCCTCAGGGAAGGTGATTCCAAATATACTTTTACACTGCAAGCATAATGACGTGTTGGAACTGTGGTCTATAACCAAAGCGTTTATAGGAACGTGTTATAGATTTTACCATTTCATGCTCTCCACTCTCCTGGAGCTACATTCTAGCCACAAACCTGGATTTTCTTCTTGTTCAGAAATGAATTCTAACTAAGCCGTCCCCGCCTAATTAGATTGGATGTGAAGTATTAATTTATGTGCTACTTAGTTAAAAAAAAATGCTTACCTGCTTGCTTCTAGTGCAGAGGTTTCTTTCGAACTTTGTGAATTTAAGATTTTTTCAATCTTTTCCACTGATCAAATAACTTGTATAAGCCTCAACACACACATCTATAAAAATAAAAATTAAGCAAACAAAAAACGTCACCATCTTTACTCTTAATCATCTTTATTTCCCATGCTAAATGCAGGAAAATATAAGACCAAAAGTTAACTTCAAATATATAGGGCATGCTATATTTTGAATATTTCTATGAAACACAGAATTCTCAAGAATGCAAGTCTTAGTTCTAGAATAAGCATACTTCCATATTCTATTGCAAGTTTATAGAGGAAAAAAAAAAAACCCCTAGACTTTGCTTTCTCATATTCTATACTCTTATTTCTTTTTTTCCCCATCCTGAATCTTTCTATGGGCATTTCTTTCCTATTTTCTTAAAAAAGATTTGTTTATTTGAGAGAGAGAGAGACTGCATGTGCGCGTGCAGGGGAGGGGCAGAGGGAGAGAGAGAATCTCGAGCAGACATCCTGCTGAGCACAGAGCTCAATGCGGGGCTCAATCTCATGATCCTGAGATCATGACCTGAGCCAAAATCAAGAGTCAGACGTTTAACCAACTGAGCCACCAGGCGCCCCTCCATTTGTTTTCTTATGGCCCTTTATTCATGTTTTAACTTTGGCTTCCGATTGTACTGGCCCTCTCAGTTTACATGTGCATATACCTATATGCCCAAGCACCAAATCATTAAAGACCTTTTACACTACAAATATTATCAAAGAGGTTGAGGGACATTATGAAAACTTTCATCCTTAAAGAACAAAAAAATACAAAGTCATCCATTCAATAAATAATAATAATAATGAACACCCCTGGGAGCTCGATATTCATTCCGACGGGGGGTGGGGGGGCACGAGAAAATAAAGCAAGAAATACACCCTGCTCTCACAAAGCTTACTGTTTTGTCTGGAAGCGCACGACAAGCATTCTTTGGACAAAAGCTGTGAGGAGATCCAGAGGCGAATTAAACAGAAGGTCCCTCAAACAGGCTTCTCCCCACTGAGATTTTAACAAATATGCTAATAATACACATAGAAAACATTGTACAGAGCAGCAGGCGAGAGTCAGAAGCCCAGACTTCCAATGCCCGCTGTGCCCCTACATCGTTATGCTCATGAATGATATCGGGGACACTTGGAACTGGAGATAGCACTAAGGGGCACACTCCCGGGGTGAGCCCTCAGATGTACAGAGCCATTGCCTGTCTCACACACCTGAAACTAAGCCAACACCGCATGCTAACTACTGGGAATTGAAAAAATTAAAGTGAACACCAGAACATAAAGAACACAGGATCAGAAAATAACAGCAAACCTATGGCAGAATCCTGAGTTTGCTTTGGAAAGCCCACTTCTCCCCTAGTCTCTAATATAGGCCTATTTTCTTTACAGGGCCGCTGACAATTTATACAGTCGTTAACTGTCAAGCGCTGCACTGACAACAGTTATCACTGTTTCTTGTTCTGGAAAAAGTGGGTGATCTTGAGATCGTGTGGGTACCTCTGAAATTCTGTCTTCTTATTTCAGGTAGATAACGTGACATAATGCATAAAATGCACATGCGTGAGAGCTTTGAAAAAAAGCTAAATTTTAAAAAAAAAGAAAAAAAGCTGAATAGTGCTGACAAGTTCGCGGAGACAAGAGGAGAGGGCTTCAACTGGCATGCAGCATAAGAAATCTACTGGAGGGTACCTTTTTCTTCCTTATGTCCTCTTGTTTACACATTCGTTCATCTACTGCCCGAATTCCTTCACTGACTGATGACCTGAGACTCTTTAAAAGAATAATAAAGAAAATGTATTACAGACATTGTTTTGTCACATTATCAATTTCCTACATCTCATTCAATTCCACAGAAATTAATACCTGTGCACCAGTACTATGCAGATATTGACAAAAAAAAAAAAAACATGATATACCAGACACAGTTACTGTTGAGGGGACTCATGACCTGGGGGCATAATGACACGAAGGCAGGGTCGCATGGCTAGAAGAAGAATGACATATACAGTGAAAGTTATGGGGATGAGGGGGCTTAGAATGGAGAACAGATAATATGAAGCAAAGTACAGGAGAGTCTGGAAATGCGACGGGGCTCGAATCGGACTCTGAAAGCCATGTGTACACAGCTGCCGAGGTGGGGAGGGGATGGGGAGCAGATGTAAGTGCACACACACTCAGGGGCTGGGTCAGACAGGCACACAGCCATGTGCACTGCAGGCTTCCTTCTGGAGAGAAGCAGAAATAGGAATGGAGGGCCAACTTCACTGAGATGAAGTCTTTAGATTCTGCATATTTTGGAGAACGAAAGAATGTCAAAGCACTGATGCATGATGATGAAATGTGGGTATGGAAATACCAGGAATCAAGAATGAAGAACAGAAGACCAGAAAAAGGCAGAGCACAGAGGTAGAGAAACATGTCCAGAAGCTAATGAATAAAGAGATAATTAGGAATTAGGGCCAAAACAAAGGTTAACAGAAACAACTAGAATGAAGTAGGCAGATCACAAAAATTCCACAGGAAGGTGAATTAATTCACTCCATCAACATTATGAAACACCTCCTGGACGTCAGTATTGTGGCAGCCTACAGGGATGCAATGAAGACAGATATAGTCGTATCCCTCAGTGATCTGAGAATCTCACAGAACAGCTTCAGAGTTGGGACCAGAAAGGCAGGTCAGGCCTGTGGCTGAGCAGGACCAAAGTGGCCATAAAAACAGGCCATGGAAAAGGGAGGGTATATGGTGATGGCAGGGGGTGAGGTGGGATGGGAGCCTGTGTGAGTAGAGCAAATCTGCCTCCAGGGAGGGGGTTCGAGAGAAGAGTGGGAGGCCAAAGGAAGGCTAGGCTTGGGAAACAACACCACTATGAGGCCCCGGGAGGAAGAGGCACACCAAGGAGGCAGTGGGAGAGCCCCACAGCGCCTGGTGTGGAATCCAACAGCGGACCATGAAAATCCCTTCCATTCCAAGGAAAAGTATCTTTAACAAGATTTTGTAAAATTCAAATGAGACATAAACCATGGAAAGTATTGGCTACCTCAAGGCACAACTCAAGATTTTTACCTGTTTCACGAACTCTTTCCTGCCTGCCCCTCCCCTAGGCTTCTCAGCACTGATATTTCCATTACTTCGCATTTTTTTAGGTTCTAACCATGTACTGTGTCTTCCCTTAAATTATGTTCTCTTTATATTCTCTCTAGGATGCAGGCACTGTCTTAGGGGAGGGACGCAAGAGGCCACTCAAGCTAGAGGAGACACACAAGGAAGGATGGTGTTGTTTTTGACAAGTTTACGACAGGGCATCAGAATGGACAGAGGCCGTAAGTCAGGGCACCAGACACAGACGGGGAGGGGGGCCGGAGGGGAGACAGGGCAGCACAGTTTTCTGTTAGAAGTGATGCCACAACTGCCCCTCCACTGTTCACCCAGGTGGAGTTCCTATTCCCAATGGCTTAGAGGTGGGGAGTCCCATTCCCACAACAGAGATTTTTCTGAGAGAACATGCAAATGTAACATTTATTAAGTATTACATTTTATTTATATTATCCTTCAGTTCCATTAGGGATTACACAGTTTTTGTAGATCATCCCAGGAACCTAACCACACGTAGCTTACATGCGGTGGGGGGGGGGGGATCTTTACAAGATTACAAACTGTTAAAATACAAGTCATTCGTAAGTTAGAAACCACTTACATATGACCAAAGTGGCATTAATAAGTTGAATTTGGAAATATGCTTCCTCTCCCCTGACATTTTAAGGTTGTCTACTCTGAGAATAGGTCTTCTTCAATTCGAACATGTTTTTTTAGGTTTTTAGCATATGCAAAAACAAAATCATTTACAACACTTCTGAAGGTGAATATTATAACCATGAACCGTTAAAATACAACCACCAGTACCACCAAACTAACAGATGAAAAGAATTCTTAGAGAAAAGCCGAAGAGGACAACAGGCGTCAGAGCAGACTGTTTTCATTAATTGGGGACTTACCAGAACTTCTCATAACTGTCGCAAAAGCACAGAAAGTTGATTGAGGGCTTTGTCCATGCCAACCTAAAGGGGCACTTCCCCTCTACCACTGTTGCCATACTAACCTTACCTATCCTGCAGGGTCAGGTAGGCCTGGCCCTTTATATGTTGCTCTCCTCTGAGTGGTTAGTATTTCATAGAAACTGTGCTTTGCTTTTGTCAGGATTTACCCTGGATTATCAAAACCCTTTCCTTGTGCCAGTGAAGCCTAAGAAACAGTCATAATGAGAGAACCAGGAACTCAAACAGATCATATTTATCCTGAATGTTCTGTCCAAAATGAAAAATTCATTTCTGAGGTGCCTCAAGATCTCTGAGAAGGGAAGTTTCACCAACTCTGTCATGTAGGGGCATCAATTCCGATTCTGTGTCAATTTTACTACTTTCCCCGCTAGTAATTCTCTTTCCCAGAAAGCCCACTGTCAACCGTTTTCTCTTTCAAAGGCAGTTGCTCTTAGAGTCTTCACATGGCACTTGGAGCCTGCTGGTCGTTGGCTACTGCCCTCTGTACCTTGGGTCTAACAGCTAAAGGGCATCAAGATGAGCACGTCTCTTGTTCTAGGACTTAATATAGTTTGGGGCACATGGTAAGCAATAATCAATTCTTTAGTTGATCCAAGTGTTGGATCATTCTTAATTATTCTACTACCACAATTTACTTGTTCTAAGATTGGTCCCCCCCCCATTTTAATATCTCTTAAGGTGGCACTCACCTTGCACTTGATGACATATCCTACTTTAACTGACAGCATTTCTCTTTCTTAGTCGAACATAAACTATAGTGCATCTTACACTTGATGAAAGCTAGGATGCAATGAAATACTCTATTATGGTTACGATTCTGATATTTGAAATCCTCCGGTAGCTCCCTGTGCCCCCACAGTGTAGTACCTCACCTCCTCGCCATAGTATACAAACCTTGTCACCCCCAGTGTTAACCCCGGGGCTCAGCCTCCATCCCCAGGTGATGTTGCCAGATCAGCTGTCGGGTGTCATGAACTTGCTGTAGTTTCCCGAATGCACTGTGCTGCCTCCTGGCACTCTGAAACTTGACACACTCATCCTCATTATTCGCTTTGCCCTTGTCTATCACCTCCCTTGAAAATCTGTTCCTAAGTGGCTTTTCCCAGCTCCCACCTACCCTTGGCAGTCTATTATCTCCCTGTGGTAAAGCCTGTCACACTGCACCATGGACATGCCCGTTGTCCCCCTGAGAAGAGAAAAGGGACAATAAGGGCCACCAGCATTTGCAGCTCTAGTGCAGAGCCCCATGCCTGGGTTGCAGGAAATGCCAGATCATGAAGACAAACGGAGATCATCCTCTGGCTAAAACCAGCTCTTCTTTGCCTACCGCAGGATCTGGATCAATAAAGAGCAGCCAGTTATTATTGCTGTTTTTCTAGGGATTTTTACCCCATATATTTCCCAGGTCTCTACTCTTTTTGTGGCACTTTAATTCAGGCTTCAACCACTTCCTAGTCCGATCAGGTGAAATCATTTTCCTTCCCATACCCTCGATGTATTTCACATCTAGTAATTCTTTATTTAAAGATCTTATTTACCCATTTGACAGACAGATCACAAGTAGGTAGAGAGGGAGGCAGAGAGAGAGGGGGGAAGCAGGCTCCCCGCTGAGCAGAGAGCCCGATGTGGGGCTCCATCCCAGGACCCTGAAATCATGACCTGAGCCGAAGGCAGAGGCCTAAACCACTGAGCCACCCAGGAGCCCCCATATCTGGTAATTTTTAACCAACGTGGATTTGCTGCATCAAATAGTTCCTTCTTCTTCAAATATAAATATATAAATAAAGTGATCAAGTCACTCGCATGTCTTAGGAGAATGTCATACCTTTAGTAGCAAACTTGAAATCTTGGCCATTGGTTTTGATTTTTGTTTTGGTTAGATTTGGTTCGGTTTTTGTCATTTTAAAAATCCCTCCAGCCCTTGGCTCTGTCTGACCTGATTGCTTTCAGCTGTTTCTGCAACAAAATTGTCCGGGCAGCGAAAACTCTCATTGTTTACAGTGGCGCCCCCTTCTGAACACTTTGTTAATAAAAAGCTTTTTTTTTTGTTTGTTTGTTTTTCGGCTATGGTAAATGTGGAACAACAATGAGGTAGTTCAAAGAGGTGAACCACAGATAAATTTCTCTAAGGGTGGGGTGAGGGTTACTCAAAAAGGAACTTGACAAGGCTTTTAAAGATATCGACAATCATTATAACATAACGTGACTGATTGTTACTTACCGCGCTCTTAACTGGGCAAACACTTGTTGGCTTCCAAGAAAAACTAACATAGTTGAAATGGTTCTAGTGGCCTTCTAGCACAGGGTATGATGGGGTAGGTATTCTAGCCACTGGCTGTGCAAGGCATGAGGCCTGTTAGTGATTCTATTTTTTCCTCTGCAGAATGGGTCTTTCTACATTCCAGGTCCTTTCTACCCCAATAAATAATGCGGCGATTCTCTCAGTGAGTTGTACTTTGGGTTTAAACAGCCAACTGTCTCTTAAAAAGGTCTTTTGTTTAAATTCCTTTAAAGAAAAGTCCTTTCAAAAAAATTTTTTTATTTTTTATTTTTAAATCCCATATGTTTACTCTGATCATGGAACTTTGTCATTTTGACCATCTCTGCTGATTAAAATATTCTTTTTTTTTTTTTTTTAAAGATTTTCTGTATTTATTTGACAGAGAGAGAAATCACAAGTAGGCGGAGAGTCAGGCAGAGAGAGATAGAAAAGCAGGCTCCTGCTGAGCAAAGAGCCCGATGCGGGGCTCAATCCCAGGACACTGAGATCATGGCCCGAGCCGAAGGCAGAGGCTTAATCCACTGAGCCACCCAGGCGCCCCTGATTAAAATATTCTTCATCATTAGCACCTACTGCTCTCCTCTCTTGGTGGTCTCTCCGGAAGGGGTCTTCTCTCGCTCTTCTAGCAGGAGATGGGCAGTTCCCAAATACCCCTGTTGCCAGACTAACCTTACCTATCCTGCAGGGTCAGGTAGGCCTGGCCCTTTATCTGTTGTTCTCCTCTGAGGGGTTAGTTTTTCATAGATACCGTGCTTTGCTTTTGTCAGGATTTACCCTGGATTATCAAAACCCTTTTCTTCTGCCAGTGAAGCCTAAGAAACTGTCCTAATGAGAAACCAGGAATTCAAACAGATCATATTTATCCTGAATGTTCTGTCCAAAATGAAAAATTCATTTCTGAGGTGCCTCAAGATCTCTGAGAAGGGAAGTTTCACCAACTCTGTCATGTAGGGGCATCAATTCCGATTCTGTGTCAATTTTACTACTTTCCCAGCTAGTAATTCTCTACCTCAGAAAGCCCACTGTCAACCGTTTTCTCTTTCAAAGGCAGTTGCTCTTAGAGTCTTCACATGGCACTTGGAGCCTGCTGGTCGTTGGCTACTGCCCTCTGTACCTTGGGTCTAACAGCTGCAAGGCTTCAAGATGAGCACGTCTCTTGTTCTAGGACTTAATATAGTTTGGGGCACATGGTAAGCAATAATCACTTCTTTAGTTGATCCAAGTGTTGGATCTTTCTTAATTATTCTACTACCACAATTTACTTGTACTAAGATTTGTCCCCCCCCCATTTTAATATCTCTTAAGGTGGCACTCACCTTGCACTTGATGACATATCCTACTTTAACTGACAGCATTTCTCTTTCTTAGTCGAACATAAACTATAGTGCATCTTACACTTGATGAAAGCTAGGATGCAATGAAATACTCTATTATGGTTACGATTCTGATATTTGAAATCCTCCGGTAGCTCCCTGTGCCCCCACAGTGTAGTACCTCACCTCCTCGCCATAGTATACAAACCTTGTCACCCCCAGTGTTAACCCCGGGGCTCAGCCTCCATCCCCAGGTGATGTTGCCAGATCAGCTGTCGGGTGTCATGAACTTGCTGTAGTTTCCCGAATGCACTGTGCTGCCTCCTGGCACTCTGAAACTTGACACACTCATCCTCATTCTTCGCTTTGCCCTTGTCTATCACCTCCCTTGAAAATCTGTTCCTAAGTGGCTTTTCCCAGCTCCCACCTACCCTTGGCAGTCTATTATCTCCCTGTGGTAAAGCCTGTCACACTGCACCATGGACATGCCCGTTGTCCCCCTGAGAAGAGAAAAGGGACAATAAGGGCCACCAGCATTTGCAGCTCTAGTGCAGAGCCCCATGCCTGGGTTGCAGGAAATGCCAGATCATGAAGACAAACGGAGATCATCCTCTGGCTAAAACCAGCTCTTCTTTGCCTACCGCAGGATCTGGATCAATAAAGAGCAGCCAGTTATTATTGCTGTTTTTCTAGGGATTTTTACCCCATATATTTCCCAGGTCTCTACTCTTTTTGTGGCACTTTAATTCAGGCTTCAACCACTTCCTAGTCCGATCAGGTGAAATCATTTTCCTTCCCATACCCTCGATGTATTTCACATCTAGTAATTCTTTATTTAAAGATCTTATTTACCCATTTGACAGACAGATCACAAGTAGGTAGAGAGGGAGGCAGAGAGAGAGGGGGGAAGCAGGCTCCCCGCTGAACAGAGAGCCCGATGTGGGGCTCCATCCCAGGACCCTGAAATCATGACCTGAGCCGAAGGCAGAGGCCTAAACCACTGAGCCACCCAGGAGCCCCCATATCTGGTAATTTTTAACCAACGTGGATTTGCTGCATCAAATAGTTCCTTCTTCTTCAAATATAAATATATAAATAAAGTGATCAAGTCACTCGCATGTCTTAGGAGAATGTCATACCTTTAGTAGCAAACTTGAAATCTTGGCCATTGGTTTTGATTTTTGTTTTGGTTAGATTTGGTTCGGTTTTTGTCATTTTAAAAATCCCTCCAGCCCTTGGCTCTGTCTGACCTGATTGCTTTCAGCTGTTTCTGCAACAAAATTGTCCGGGCAGCGAAAACTCTCATTGTTTACAGTGGCGCCCCCTTCTGAACACTTTGTTAATAAAAAGCTTTTTTTTTTGTTTGTTTGTTTTTCGGCTATGGTAAATGTGGAACAACAATGAGGTAGTTCAAAGAGGTGAACCACAGATAAATTTCTCTAAGGGTGGGGTGAGGGTTACTCAAAAAGGAACTTGACAAGGCTTTTAAAGATATCGACAATCATTATAACATAACGTGACTGATTGTTACTTACCGCGCTCTTAACTGGGCAAACACTTGTTGGCTTCCAAGAAAAACTAACATAGTTGAAATGGTTCTAGTGGCCTTCTAGCACAGGGTATGATGGGGTAGGTATTCTAGCCACTGGCTGTGCAAGGCATGAGGCCTGTTAGTGATTCTATTTTTTCCTCTGCAGAATGGGTCTTTCTACATTCCAGGTCCTTTCTACCCCAATAAATAATGCGGCGATTCTCTCAGTGAGTTGTACTTTGGGTTTAAACAGCCAACTGTCTCTTAAAAAGGTCTTTTGTTTAAATTCCTTTAAAGAAAAGTCCTTTCAAAAAAATTTTTTTATTTTTTATTTTTAAATCCCATATGTTTACTCTGATCATGGAACTTTGTCATTTTGACCATCTCTGCTGATTAAAATATTCTTTTTTTTTTTTTTTAAAGATTTTCTGTATTTATTTGACAGAGAGAGAAATCACAAGTAGGCGGAGAGTCAGGCAGAGAGAGATAGAAAAGCAGGCTCCTGCTGAGCAAAGAGCCCGATGCGGGGCTCAATCCCAGGACACTGAGATCATGGCCCGAGCCGAAGGCAGAGGCTTAATCCACTGAGCCACCCAGGCGCCCCTGATTAAAATATTCTTCATCATTAGCACCTACTGCTCTCCTCTCTTGGTGGTCTCTCCGGAAGGGGTCTTCTCTCGCTCTTCTAGCAGGAGATGGGCAGTTCCCAAATACCCCTGTTGCCAGACTAACCTTACCTATCCTGCAGGGTCAGGTAGGCCTGGCCCTTTATCTGTTGTTCTCCTCTGAGGGGTTAGTTTTTCATAGATACCGTGCTTTGCTTTTGTCAGGATTTACCCTGGATTATCAAAACCCTTTTCTTCTGCCAGTGAAGCCTAAGAAACTGTCCTAATGAGAAACCAGGAATTCAAACAGATCATATTTATCCTGAATGTTCTGTCCAAAATGAAAAATTCATTTCTGAGGTGCCTCAAGATCTCTGAGAAGGGAAGTTTCACCAACTCTGTCATGTAGGGGCATCAATTCCGATTCTGTGTCAATTTTACTACTTTCCCAGCTAGTAATTCTCTACCTCAGAAAGCCCACTGTCAACCGTTTTCTCTTTCAAAGGCAGTTGCTCTTAGAGTCTTCACATGGCACTTGGAGCCTGCTGGTCGTTGGCTACTGCCCTCTGTACCTTGGGTCTAACAGCTGCAAGGCTTCAAGATGAGCACGTCTCTTGTTCTAGGACTTAATATAGTTTGGGGCACATGGTAAGCAATAATCACTTCTTTAGTTGATCCAAGTGTTGGATCTTTCTTAATTATTCTACTACCACAATTTACTTGTACTAAGATTTGTCCCCCCCCCATTTTAATATCTCTTAAGGTGGCACTCACCTTGCACTTGATGACATATCCTACTTTAACTGACAGCATTTCTCTTTCTTAGTCGAACATAAACTATAGTGCATCTTACACTTGATGAAAGCTAGGATGCAATGAAATACTCTATTATGGTTACGATTCTGATATTTGAAATCCTCCGGTAGCTCCCTGTGCCCCCACAGTGTAGTACCTCACCTCCTCGCCATAGTATACAAACCTTGTCACCCCCAGTGTTAACCCCGGGGCTCAGCCTCCATCCCCAGGTGATGTTGCCAGATCAGCTGTCGGGTGTCATGAACTTGCTGTAGTTTCCCGAATGCACTGTGCTGCCTCCTGGCACTCTGAAACTTGACACACTCATCCTCATTCTTCGCTTTGCCCTTGTCTATCACCTCCCTTGAAAATCTGTTCCTAAGTGGCTTTTCCCAGCTCCCACCTACCCTTGGCAGTCTATTATCTCCCTGTGGTAAAGCCTGTCACACTGCACCATGGACATGCCCGTTGTCCCCCTGAGAAGAGAAAAGGGACAATAAGGGCCACCAGCATTTGCAGCTCTAGTGCAGAGCCCCATGCCTGGGTTGCAGGAAATGCCAGATCATGAAGACAAACGGAGATCATCCTCTGGCTAAAACCAGCTCTTCTTTGCCTACCGCAGGATCTGGATCAATAAAGAGCAGCCAGTTATTATTGCTGTTTTTCTAGGGATTTTTACCCCATATATTTCCCAGGTCTCTACTCTTTTTGTGGCACTTTAATTCAGGCTTCAACCACTTCCTAGTCCGATCAGGTGAAATCATTTTCCTTCCCATACCCTCGATGTATTTCACATCTAGTAATTCTTTATTTAAAGATCTTATTTACCCATTTGACAGACAGATCACAAGTAGGTAGAGAGGGAGGCAGAGAGAGAGGGGGGAAGCAGGCTCCCCGCTGAACAGAGAGCCCGATGTGGGGCTCCATCCCAGGACCCTGAAATCATGACCTGAGCCGAAGGCAGAGGCCTAAACCACTGAGCCACCCAGGAGCCCCCATATCTGGTAATTTTTAACCAACGTGGATTTGCTGCATCAAATAGTTCCTTCTTCTTCAAATATAAATATATAAATAAAGTGATCAAGTCACTCGCATGTCTTAGGAGAATGTCATACCTTTAGTAGCAAACTTGAAATCTTGGCCATTGGTTTTGATTTTTGTTTTGGTTAGATTTGGTTCGGTTTTTGTCATTTTAAAAATCCCTCCAGCCCTTGGCTCTGTCTGACCTGATTGCTTTCAGCTGTTTCTGCAACAAAATTGTCCGGGCAGCGAAAACTCTCATTGTTTACAGTGGCGCCCCCTTCTGAACACTTTGTTAATAAAAAGCTTTTTTTTTTGTTTGTTTGTTTTTCGGCTATGGTAAATGTGGAACAACAATGAGGTAGTTCAAAGAGGTGAACCACAGATAAATTTCTCTAAGGGTGGGGTGAGGGTTACTCAAAAAGGAACTTGACAAGGCTTTTAAAGATATCGACAATCATTATAACATAACGTGACTGATTGTTACTTACCGCGCTCTTAACTGGGCAAACACTTGTTGGCTTCCAAGAAAAACTAACATAGTTGAAATGGTTCTAGTGGCCTTCTAGCACAGGGTATGATGGGGTAGGTATTCTAGCCACTGGCTGTGCAAGGCATGAGGCCTGTTAGTGATTCTATTTTTTCCTCTGCAGAATGGGTCTTTCTACATTCCAGGTCCTTTCTACCCCAATAAATAATGCGGCGATTCTCTCAGTGAGTTGTACTTTGGGTTTAAACAGCCAACTGTCTCTTAAAAAGGTCTTTTGTTTAAATTCCTTTAAAGAAAAGTCCTTTCAAAAAAATTTTTTTATTTTTTATTTTTAAATCCCATATGTTTACTCTGATCATGGAACTTTGTCATTTTGACCATCTCTGCTGATTAAAATATTCTTTTTTTTTTTTTAAAGATTTTCTGTATTTATTTGACAGAGAGAGAAATCACAAGTAGGCGGAGAGTCAGGCAGAGAGAGATAGAAAAGCAGGCTCCTGCTGAGCAAAGAGCCCGATGCGGGGCTCAATCCCAGGACACTGAGATCATGGCCCGAGCCGAAGGCAGAGGCTTAATCCACTGAGCCACCCAGGCGCCCCTGATTAAAATATTCTTCATCATTAGCACCTACTGCTCTCCTCTCTTGGTGGTCTCTCCGGAAGGGGTCTTCTCTCGCTCTTCTAGCAGGAGATGGGCAGTTCCCAAATACCCCTGTTGCCAGACTAACCTTACCTATCCTGCAGGGTCAGGTAGGCCTGGCCCTTTATCTGTTGTTCTCCTCTGAGGGGTTAGTTTTTCATAGATACCGTGCTTTGCTTTTGTCAGGATTTACCCTGGATTATCAAAACCCTTTTCTTCTGCCAGTGAAGCCTAAGAAACTGTCCTAATGAGAAACCAGGAATTCAAACAGATCATATTTATCCTGAATGTTCTGTCCAAAATGAAAAATTCATTTCTGAGGTGCCTCAAGATCTCTGAGAAGGGAAGTTTCACCAACTCTGTCATGTAGGGGCATCAATTCCGATTCTGTGTCAATTTTACTACTTTCCCAGCTAGTAATTCTCTACCTCAGAAAGCCCACTGTCAACCGTTTTCTCTTTCAAAGGCAGTTGCTCTTAGAGTCTTCACATGGCACTTGGAGCCTGCTGGTCGTTGGCTACTGCCCTCTGTACCTTGGGTCTAACAGCTGCAAGGCTTCAAGATGAGCACGTCTCTTGTTCTAGGACTTAATATAGTTTGGGGCACATGGTAAGCAATAATCACTTCTTTAGTTGATCCAAGTGTTGGATCTTTCTTAATTATTCTACTACCACAATTTACTTGTTCTAAGATTTGTCCCCCCCCCATTTTAATATCTCTTAAGGTGGCACTCACCTTGCACTTGATGACATATCCTACTTTAACTGACAGCATTTCTCTTTCTTAGTCGAACATAAACTATAGTGCATCTTACACTTGATGAAAGCTAGGATGCAATGAAATACTCTATTATGGTTACGATTCTGATATTTGAAATCCTCCGGTAGCTCCCTGTGCCCCCACAGTGTAGTACCTCACCTCCTCGCCATAGTATACAAACCTTGTCACCCCCAGTGTTAACCCCGGGGCTCAGCCTCCATCCCCAGGTGATGTTGCCAGATCAGCTGTCGGGTGTCATGAACTTGCTGTAGTTTCCCGAATGCACTGTGCTGCCTCCTGGCACTCTGAAACTTGACACACTCATCCTCATTCTTCGCTTTGCCCTTGTCTATCACCTCCCTTGAAAATCTGTTCCTAAGTGGCTTTTCCCAGCTCCCACCTACCCTTGGCAGTCTATTATCTCCCTGTGGTAAAGCCTGTCACACTGCATCATGGACATGCCCGTTGTCCCCCTGAGAAGAGGAAAGGGACAGTGAGGGACCCAGCATTTGCAGCTCTAGTGCAGAGCCCCATGCCTGGCTGGCAGGAAATGCTAGATCATGAAGACAAACGGAGATCATCCTCTGGCTAAAACCAGCTCTTCTTTGCCTATCGCAGGATCTGGTCAATAAAGAGCAGCCAGTTATTATTGCTGGTTTTCTAGGGATTTTTACCCCATATATTTCCCAGGTCTCTACTCTTTTTGTGGCACTTTAATTCAGGCTTCAACCACTTCCTAGTCAGATCAGGTGAAATCATTTTCCTTCCCATACCCTCGATGTATATCCCATCTAGTAATTCTTTATTTAAAGATCTTATTTACCCATTTGACAGACAGATCACAAGTAGGTAGAGAGGGAGGCAGAGAGAGAGGGGGGAAGCAGGCTCCCCGCTGAACAGAGAGCCCGATGTGGGGCTCCATCCCAGGACCCTGAAATCATGACCTGAGCCGAAGGCAGAGGCCTAACCCACTGAGCCACCCAGGAGCCCCCATATCTGGTAATTTTTAACCAACGTGGATTTGCTGCATCAAATAGTTCCTTCTTCTTCAAATATAAATATATAAATAAAGTGATCAAGTCACTCGCATGTCTTAGGAGAATGTCATACCTTTAGTAGCAAACTTGAAATCTTGGCCATTGGTTTTGATTTTTGTTTTGGTTAGATTTGGTTCGGTTTTTGTCATTTTAAAAATCCCTCCAGCCCTTGGCTCTGTCTGACCTGATTGCTTTCAGCTGTTTCTGCAACAAAATTGTCCCGGCAGCAAAAACTCTCATTGTTTACAGTGGCGCCCCCTTCTGAACACTTTGTTAATAAAAAGCTTTTTTTTGTTTGTTTGTTTGTTTTTGTTTTTTGGCTACGGAAAATGTGGATCAACCATGAGGTATTTCAAAGAGGTGAACCACAGATAAATTTCTCTAAGTGTGGGTGAAGGTTATTCAAAAAGGAACTTGACAAGGCTTTTAAAGATATCGACAATCATTATAACATAACGTGACTGATTCTTACCGTGCAATTAACTGGGCAAACACTTGTTGGCTTCCAAGAAAGACTAACATAGTTGAGATTGTTCTAGCGGCCTTCTAGCACAGGGTCTCATGAGGCAGGGATTCTAGCCACTGGCTGTGCAAGGCATGAGGCCTGTTAGTGATTCTCTTTTTCCTCTGCAGAATGGGTCTTTCTACATTCCAGGGCCTTTCTACCCCAATAAATAATGCGGCGATTCTCTCAGTGAGTTGTACTATTGGTTTAAACAGCCAACTGTCTCTTATAAAGTACTTTTGTTTAAATTCCTTTAAAAAAAAGTCCTTTCAAAAAAATCTTTTTTTTTTATTTTTTATTTTTTAATCCCATATGTTTACTCTGATCATGGAACTTTGTCATTTTGACCTTCTCTGCTGATTAAAATATTCTTCATCACCAGCACCTACTGCTCTCCTCTCCTGGTGGTCTCTCCGTAAGGGGTCTTCTCTAGCTCTTCTAGCAGGAGATGGGCACTTCCCCTCTACCGCTGTTTCCAGACCAACCTTTCCTATCCTGCAGGGTCAGGTCAGCCTGGCCCTTTATCTGTTGTTCTCCTCTGAGTGGTTAGTTTTCATAGATACCTTGCTTTGCTTTTGTCAGGATTTACCCTGGACTATCAAAACCCTTTTCTTGTGCCCGTTAAGCTTAAGAAACAGTCCTAATGAGAGAACCAGAAACTCGAACAGATCATATTTATCCTGAATGTTCTGTCGAAAATGAAAAATACATTTCTGAGGAGCCTCAAGATCTCTGAGAAGGGAAGTTTCATCAACTCTGTCATGTAGGGGCATCAATTCCGATTCTGTGTCAATTGTCCTACTTTCCCAGCTAGTAATTCTCTACCTCTCAAAGCCCACTCTCAACCGTTTCCTCTCTCAAAGGCAGTTGCTCTTAGAGTCTGCTCATGGCACTTGGGGCCTGCTGGTCGTTGGCTACAGCCCACGGTACCTTGGGTCTAACAGCTGCGGGGCATCAAGATGAGCACGTCTCTTGTTCTAGGACTTAATATAGTTTGGGGCACATGGTAAGCAATAATCACTTCTTTAGTTGATCCAAGTGTTGGACCTTTCTTATTTATTCTACTACCACAATTTACTTGTTCTAAGATTTGTCCCCCACCCCCATTTTAATATCTCTTAAGGTGGCACTCACCTTGCACTTGATGATATATCCTACTTTAACTGACAGCATTTCTCTTTCTTAGTCGAACATAAACTATAGTGCATCTTGCACTTGATGAAAGCTAGGATGCAATGAAATACTCTATTATGGTTTCGATCCTAACCCAATCCATTACTCTAACACTGACTACTACATAACCCTGTCGTTGATACTAATGTGGACTTTAAACCAATACCTGATCCTGACTGTAAACCTGACCCTGGCTCTAGACTTCACCTGACCCTGACTATGGAAAACACCAGAAACCTAACCCTGAACCTAAAAGTGACCCTGACCCTGACCCTAACACTAACCCTGACACTGAATGTGAGCCTGACCCTATCTCTAACCCTAAACCTAACCCTCCCTGACACTAACACGGGCCCTGACCCGAAACCTAACGCTGAACCTAACCCTAAAACTAACCCCTAACATTATCCCTGACACTGACCCTAACCCGGTCTAACCCTAACCCTCAACCTACCTCTACCCTAACACTAACCACACTTTAACAATAATCCCGAACCTCTCCCTGACCGTGATCATAACCCTAACTCTGAAATTTGCCTTTGTCAGATCTTAAACTTAAACCTGACCGTAGCCTTGACCTTAACTCTGACCCTAACCCAGACTGTAATCCTAACTCTGACGCAAACCGTGATGCTGAACAGAATCATAACCCTAAAGCTAACCCTGATCCTGAACCTACTCATAAAACAGAACCTAAACATAAAGCTGACCTTACCATAACCATGAACCTAACCCTGACCCTGACCATACCGTGACACTAAACCTGTCCTAAACCTAACCCTGATCTGACATGACCTTGCCCCAAAACAAAAACTTGAACCTGACCCTAAATCTGACCATCATCCTGAACCTGACACTAAACCTAATAGTCACCCTAACACTGACCGTGACCCTGACTCTGACCGAAACCCTAACCCTGACCCTACTGTGAGCCTGACCCTAAACCTAACCATGAACCTAACCCTAACCCTGACCCCTACCCTAAGCTTCGCTAACCCTGACCCCAACGAGGTCTAAACCTAAACCTGACCCTAAGTCTTTCTTCTCCCTAACCCTAACACTAACCTGGTCTAAACCCAGCTCTGTTTCCTCCAGTGGGGACAGCAGCTGCACCCACGCCTCCCAAGGGCTGGGGGAAGGCTGTATGGGGGTCACTGGATGGGCACTGCATTGAGTGGAGTGTGAGCCTTGAGCAGCTTGGGGACCAGCGGCTCAGGGAGCTCTGGTGGAGCAGAAAGTTTGGTAAGGTGCCCCCAGGCAGTGGTGACCTTACTTCCCTGACGACAGAGCCCAACAGAATTGGAACCCACGTATCCAGGCACCCCATAAAGAGAAAACCCTCCTGTCCAGCTCATTTCTAGGCACATCCTAAAGGAAGGGACATGTTCTTCTGCTGTACTGAAGCCGAGAGGATGCAGGGAGAGGAGAGCTCGCCGCTTGACACGTCCCTTCCCTGACAGGTCATATCAGGTTTCACCAACGCCTCAGGCCCTTTGGCTAATAAAATCAAAAGGTGACACCAGGGGGCTCAGAGTCAGAGAGTCCCACACCTTCTGATCCACTGGTGTAGCCCTAGGTCTCTTCGCAGTCTCTCTCTCACTGTGTGTGTGTGTGTGTGTTTGTGTGTGTGTGTGTGTGTGTGTGTGTGTGCGCCTCTGAGTGTCTGTGTCTTTGTGTGTATAGAGGACCTGGCCATGCCATCATGGGTGGAGATGACCCAAGCAGGATCAGGCTGATGAGGGTTTAGATGTCTGGTGGGCAAGTCATGTTCACACCCCAGTTTAAGGCTGGTTAAGTGGGATCGGGTGTAGGGTCTACACCCTTCTGCCCAGGGATTATCCTGAGACCTTGAAGAGATGGGTCCATAGCCAGGAGCGGGGCTAACCCCAACAGTAACCACTAACCCTGACCCTGACACTGACTGTGAGCCTGCCCCAAACCCTAACCCAAGCCCTGACCCTGACCCTGTATGTGATCCTGACCTGAACCCTAAACCTAAACCTAAGCCTGACACTCACCCTGATGTGGACCCTGAACTAAACTTAAATCTGACCTTACCGTAACCATGACTCAAACCTAATCATGACACAGACCCTGACCCTAATCCTAACCCTGACGCTGACCTAACCCTGACACTAACCCTAACACAGACCGTGACTGTGAGCCTGACCCTTACCCTAAACCTAAAGGTAACTCTAACCATGACCCTAATACGGACCCGGAACCTAAACCTAACGCTGACCCTGACCCTAACACTAACCCCTACCCTAAACCAAACCCTAACACTGACCTTACGCTGTCTAACCCTAACCCTACCATAACCCTACTTCTAACTCTAACCCTAACCCCAATCCCAAACCCTACCGCCAAAACCTAACTGTGACACTGAACCGAACATTGACCCTAAACCAAAGCCTGACGCTAAACCTGACCCTGTCCCTGACCTTCACCTGACCCAGACCCTGACCCTAATCCTAACCATGACACTAACACTGACCACTACATAATCCTGTCCCTGACTGGAATGTGGACTTTAAACCAATACCTATACCTGACCCTAAACCTGACACTGGCGCTAAACTTCACCCTGACCCTGACCCAGACCATGACCATAAACCTAACCCTGACCCTTACAGTGAGCCTGACCCTGACCTGAACAACAAACTGACCCTGACTGTGAGCCTGACCCTAACACTAACCCTAAATGTAATCCTGACCCTGACACTAACACGGGCCCTCCCCAGAATCCTATCGCTGAACCCAACCCTAACACTAACCACTAACCCTACCGCAGACCCTGATCCTAACAAGCTCTAACCCTAAACGTCAACCAAACGCTAACCCTAACACTAACCCTAACTTTAACAATAACCCTGACCCTATACCTGACTATGATCATAACCCTACCCTGATCTTTGCCTATACCAGACCCGGACCCTATACGTGACCCTGGCCCTGAGCCTAAACCTAACCATGACCCTAACACTGACCACTACATAACCCTGTCTCTTACCCGAATGTGGACTTTAAACCAATACCTGATCCTGACCGTAACCCTGACACTGGCCCAAGATTTCACCCTGACCCTGACCCAGACCATGACCATAAATCTTACCCTGACCCTAACAGTGACCCGTCCATGACCTGAACACTGAACCTGACCCTGACTGTGAGCCTGACCCTAACTCTAACCCTAAACGTAACCCTGACCCTGACACTAACACGGGCCCTAACCCGAAACCTAACGATGAACCTAACCCTAAAACTAACCCCTAACATTATCACTGACCCTGACCCTAACCCGGTCTAACCCTAACCCTCAACCTACCTCTAACCCTACCCCTAACCCCACTTTAACAATAATCCTGACCCTCTCCCTGAAATTGATCATAACCCTAACTCTGAACTTTGCCTATGTCAGCCCTTAACCTTAAACCTGACCCTGGCTTTGACCTTAACACTGACCCTAACCCTGACTGTAAACCTAACTCTCACCCAATCCATGATCCTGACAGAATCATAACACTAAAGCTAACCCTGATCCTGAAGCTACACATAAAACAGAACCTAAACATAAAGCTGACCTTACCATAACCATGAACCTAACCCTGAACCTGAACCTAACCCTGACACTAAAACTGTCCCAAACCTAACCCTGACCCTGACATGGACCTTGCCCCCAAACCTAAACTTGAACCTGACCCTAAATCTGACCATGACCCTGAACCTGAACCTAAACCTAACCGTCACTAACACTGACCCTGACCCTGACTCTGACCATAACCTTAACCGTGACCCTACTGTGAGTCTGACCCTAAACCTAACCATGAACCTAACCCTAACCCTGACCCCAACCCTAAGCCTTACGCTAACCCTGACCCCAACGAGGTCTAAACCTAACCCTGACCCTAAGTCTTTCTAAACCCTAACCCTAACACTAACCTAGTCTAAACCCAGCTCTGTTGCCTCCAGCGGGGACAACAGCTGCACCCAGGCCTCCCAAGGGCTGGGTGGAGTCTGAATGGGGGTCACTGGATGGGCACTGCATTGAGTGGAGTGTGAGCCTGAGCAGCTTGCACACCGGTGGCTCAGGGAGCTTTGCTATAGCAGGAAGTTCGGTAAGGAGCCCCCAGGCAGTGGTGACCTCACTTCCCTGACGACAGAGCCCAACGGAATTGCAACCCATGTATCCAGGCAACCCATTACAGAGAAAAAACCCCTGCCCAGCTCATTTCTAGGCACATCCTAAAGGAAGCGACATGTTCTTCTGCTGTACTGAAGCCGGGAGGATGCAGGGAGAAGAGAGCTCGCCCGCCAGACACGTCGCCTCCCTTCAGGTCATATCATGTTTCCCCAATGCCTCAGACCCTTTGGCTAATAAAATCAAAAGGTGACACCAGGGGGCTCAGAGTCAGAGAGTCCCACACCTTCTGATCCACGGGTGTAGCCCTAGGTCTCTTCCCCATTTCTGTGTGTGTGTGTGTGCCTCTGGGTGTCTGTGTGTCTGTGTGTAAAGAGGACCTTGCCATGCCATCGTGGGAGGAGATGCCCCAAGCAGGATCAGGCTGATGAGGGTTTAGATGTCTGGTGGGCAAGTTATGTTCACACACCAGTTTAAGGCTGGTTAAGTGGGATCGGGTGGAGGGTCTACACCCTTCTGCACAGGGTTTATCCTGAGACCCTGAACGGATGGGTCCATGACCCAGGAGCGGGGCTAACCCTAACAGTAACCACTAACCCTGACCCTGACACTGACTGTGAGCCTGCCCCAAACCCTAACCCAAACGCTGACACTGACCCTGACACATTATGCCCCGCCCATGCTTAAGTACGAAGAGGGCACAAACACGCATTTTGACCCTCAGCGTGAGTCCTGTCCTCTAGTAAGTCTTCTCAGTGGCTGGACCATTAGACGTCATAATGGGCTTGCCATGCCCCTAGGCCCCAAGTTTTAACCAGCTTTCTGGTTGTCCCCTCGCCCCTCCCCAGGGCTCTGCTCTGGAAACTCTCTTTTGGTGGGACACCTGAGGTAAAAACAAAACAAAACCAACTCCTCCCATCTCAAAGAATAACCCCAAACTCTTCGGATCGGGCCAAATGCCCAGAGAGGAAGACTCGTCCATGGCCCATGAGGCCACCCGGACATTCCACGGCCATCAGTGACACAATATCCAGAGACAAAATCTTGAGCAAGCGTCTCACACTTGCCCCCTTGTTCATATCCTGAAGAGTTCTCCTCACTGTCTGTAGATCAGTCCTGCAATACCTACGACCCGAAACCTAAGCCGAGTTTGTGTTTTCAGACAACTGTCCCCACAGCCCTAGCCCACAAAACCTACAGGCACAGGTTCTTGGAGCCAAACCTGAGGACTGTACCTGGGAATTCTGCCCATTCCATTGGCCACAAACCTAGAAATAGGATGATAAACCTCCAAAGTGCCCGGGGCCATCCCAATAGTGTTGACTGCCCAGGAAAAACAAGGGCGGTCTGACACCAGCTGAGCATCTACCTGCACTTAGACCCGTGGACAGATGTCCCCAGAGGTAAATTGCAGTGAGCAGGCCCCTAGATCCTAATCGGATCCATTGCTTTGTTGTCCAGGCATCTCTCCTCAGAGGCCTGGATTCCAATAGCAGCATATGGCTGTTTCTTGAGGCACCCATCAGAAGAAATCTCGTCTGACGTGGGAATCTTGCACGTTGGAGCTGAGTCAAAGCCTCTGGTTAGGAGAACCCTTCAGGGACCCTGTGCCACTGCCTCATTCCAAGTTCTCCATGGACACAAACCCACATTAGGACCCATCCACAAGAGAGTCCATTTCAACTCAACCCTCTAAGTTTCTCCCCCAGATCCAGCAGATCTAACCTGTCTTGTCACTAGGACACAAGAGGAATGAGAGTCGGGCTCCCCAGCCAACCATCCTTAGAACCCTACTCGGAATCGATCCGTATGGGAAGTCCTGGAGCCAACCAACAGGTCTCAATCGCCCTGCAGAAGAATCTTTACGGTTTGGAGCATCTCACAACTCCCATCGTGGGAAAAATTCCATGGCCTCGTGATCCACCACCTCTTCATGAAGAGGGCCATAAGGGACAAAAAATCCAACCTGAGCGTTTGTCAGATCCTCACCTGATTTCAGATGCACGAGATCTTGTTTCATCTGCAGAGCGTACCTGCCATGCCCTTGCCCAGACCCTAAGGTTGCTTGTGTTCTCAGACTTCTGTCCTCAACTCCTGGCCCACAAGCCCTCCAGTTTGGCAATTCCAGAACTACAATGCAGCCCTCTGCCTGCCCTCCAGAAGAAAAAACATTGCCCTCTGGGGCTAACAAGAAACCCCCGAAATATATGGGGGAAATATCCCTAGAAAAACAGCTATAATAACTGGCTGCTCTTTATTGATCCAGATCCTGCGGTAGGCAAAGAAGAGCTGGTTTTAGCCAGAGGATGATCTCCGTTTGTCTTCATGATCTGGCATTTCCTGCTAGCCAGGCATGGGGCTCTGCACTAGAGCTGCAAATGCTGGGGGGGCCCTCACTGTCCCTTTTCTCTTCTCAGGGGGACAACGGACATGTCCATGGTGCAGTGTGACAGGCTTTACCACAGGGAGATAAAAGACTGCCAATGGTAGGTTGGAGCTAGGAAAAACCACTTAGGAACAGATTTTCAGGGGAGGTGATAGACAAGGGCAAAGTGAAGAATGAGGATGAGTGTGTCAAGTTTCAAAGTACCAGGAGGCAGCACAGTGCATTCGGGAAACTACAGCAAGTTCATGACAACTGACAGCTGATCTGGCAGCATCACCTGGGGATGGAGGCTGAGCCCCGGGGTTAACACTGGGGGTGAGATGGTTTGTATATATGGCGAGGAGGTGAGGTACTACACTGTGGGGGCACAGGGAGCTACCGGAGGATTTCAAATATCAGAATCATAACCATAATAATGTATTTAATTGCATCCTAGCTTTCATCAAGGGTAAGATGCACTATAGTTTATGTTCCACTAAGAAAGAGAAATGCTGTCAGTTAAACTAGGATATGTCATCAAGTGCAAGGTGAGTGCCATCTTAAGAGATATTAAAATGGGGGGGTGGAAATATCTTAGAACTATAAATTGTGGTACTAGAATAATTAAGAAAAGTTCGAACACTTGGATCAACTAAAATTGTGATTATTGCTTACCATGTGCCCCAAACTATATTAAGTCTTAGAACAAGAGACGTTCTCATCTTGATGCCGCACAGCTGTTAGACCCAAAGTACAGAGCGCAGTAGCCAATGACCAGCAGGCCCCAAGTGCCATGTGAAGACTCTAAGAGCAACTGCATTTGAGAGAGGAAACGGTTGAGATTGGGCTTTATGAGGTAGAGAATTATTAGCTGGGAAAGTAGGACAATTGACACAGAATCGGAATTGATGCCCCTACATGACAGAGTTGGTGAAACTTCTCTTCTCAGAGATCTTGAGTCTCCTCAGAAATGTATTTTTCATTTTGGACAGAACATTCAGGATAAATATGATCTGTTCGAGTTCCTGGTTCTCTCACCAGGACTGTTTCTTAGGCTTCACTGGCACAAGAAAAGGGTTTTGATATTCCAGGGTAAATCCTGACAAAAGGAAAGCACGGTATCTATGAAAAACTAACCACTCAGAAGAGAACAACAGATAAAAGGCCAGAACGACCTGACCCTGCAGGATAGGTAAGGCTGGTCCGGCAACAGGGGTAGAGGGGAAGTGCCCATCTCCTGCTAGAAGAGCTAGAGAAGTCCTCTTCTGGAGAGACCACCAGGAGAGGAGAGCAGTAGGTGCTGATGGTGAATATTTTATTCAGCCGAGAAGGTCATAATGACAAAGTTCCATGATCAGAGTAAACATATGGGATTAAAAAATTAAAAATAAGAAAAAGATTTTTTTTAAAAAGACCTTTTTTTTAAGGAATTTAAACAAAAGTTCTTTTTAAGAGACAGTTGGCTGTTTAAACCAAAAGTACCACTCACTGAGAGAATTGCCGCATTATTTATTGGGGTAGAAAGGACCTGGAATGTAGAAAGACCCATTCTGCAGAGGAAAAAATAGAATCACTAACAGGCCTCATGCCTTGCACAGCCAGTGGCTAGAATCCCTGCCTCATGAGACCCTGTGCTAGAAGGCCGCTAGAACCATCTCAACTATGTTAGTCTTTCTTGGAAGCCAACAAGTGTTTGCCCAGTTAAGAGCACGGTAACAATCAGTCACATTATGTTATAATGATTGTCGATATCTTTAAAAGCCTTGTTAAGTTCCTTTTTGAGTAACCCTCACCCCACCCTTAGAGAAATTTATCTGTGGTTCACCTCTTTGAAATACCTCATTGTTGTTCCACATTTATCATAGCCAAAAAAAAAAAAAAAAAGCTTTTTATTAACAAAGTGTTCAGAAGGGGGCGCCACTGTAAACAATGAGAGTTTTCGCTGCCTGGATGATTTTGTTTCAGAAACAGCTGAAAGCAATCAGGTCAGACAGAGCCAAGGGCTGGAGGCATTTTTAAAATTACAAAAACCGAACCAAATCAAACCAAAACAAAAATCAAAAATCAAAACCAATGGCCAAGATTTCAAGTTTGCTACTACAAGCATGACATTCTCCTAAGACATGCGAGTGACTTGATCAATATATTTATATATTTATATTTGAAGAAGAAGGAACTATTTGATGCAGCATATCCACGTTGATTAAAAATTACCAGATATGGGGTCTCCTGGGTGGCTCAGTGGTTTAGGCCTCTGCCTTCGGCTCAAGTCATGATTTCAGGGTCCTGGGATTGAGCCCCACATCAGGCTCTCTGCTCAGCGGGGAGCCTGCTTCCCCCCTCTCTCTCTGCCTCCCTCTCTACCTACTTGTGATCTGTCTGTCAAATGGGTAAATAAGATCTTTAAAAAAAGAATTACTAGATGTGAAATACATCGAGGGTATGGGAAGGAGAATGATTTCACCTGATCTGACTAGGAAGTGGTTGAAGCCTGAATTAAAGTGCTATAAAAAGAGTAAAGACCTGGGAAATATATGGGGTAAAAATCCCTAGACAAACAGCAATAATAACTGGTTGCTCTTTATTGATTCAGATCCTGCGGTAGGCAAAGAAGAGCTGGTTTTAGCCAGAGGATGATCTCTGTTTGTCTTCATGATCTGGCATTTCCTGCAAGCCAGGCATGGGGCTCTGAACTAGAGCTGCAAATGCTGGGGGGCCCTCACTGTCCCTTTTCTCTTCTCAGGGGGACAACGGGCATGTCCATGGTGCAGTGTGACAGGCTTTACCACAGGGAGATAAAAGACTGCCAAGGGTAGGTTGGACCTGGGAAAAGCCACTTAGGAACAGATTGTCAGGGGAGGTGATAGAGAAGGGCAAAGCGAAGAATGCGGATGAGTGTGTCAAGTTTCAAAGTGCCAGGAGGCAGCACAGTGCATTCGGGAAACTACAGCAAGTTCATGACAACCGACAGCTGATCTGGCAGCATCACCTGGGGATGGAGGCTGAGCCCCGGGGTTAACACTGGGGGTGAGATGGTTTGTATACTATGGCGAGGAGGTGAGGTACTACACTGTGGGGGCACAGGGAGCTACCGGAGGATTTCAAATATCAGAATCGTAACCATAATAGTGTATTTAATTGCATCCTAGCTTTCATCAAGTGTAAGATGCACTATAGTTTATGTTCGACTAAGAAAGAGAAATGCTGTCAGTTAAACTAGGATATGTCATCAAGTGCAAGGTGCGTGCCACCTTAAGAGATATTAAAATGGGGGGGGTGGAAAAATCTTAGAACTATAAATTGTGGTACTAGAATAATTAAGAAAAATCATACAAGAACATTTGGATCAACAAAAAAATTGATTATTGCTTACCATGTGCCCCAAACTATATTGTCTCCAAAAATTTTATATCATTTGATAGGTCAGATATATATAAAATTACATTTAAAGTTTTAAAAATATCAGCAAATATTTTCATTTAAATGCAAATTTCAAAGAAAATCTACTTTTCCAAACACGACTTTTTATCCTATTGTTTTTTAATTTTGTCGACAACTGATAAAAAGTTTAGCGAGACTATAAATGTTTGATCGAAAAAAATGATTAATACATGTAGGTTCAAATTATTATGTTCCATTAAAAATGATTTATTCTTTGATGAACATCTGTTTGGTAATATGTTGTATCCAGATATAGTAAATTAATGACATATATAAAATTATAGGGAAATGACACCTTCCGTTCCATTATGAGTAGAGCTTTTAAAATGCTATTTGTCACAACCTGTCATCTTGTCATTATGTAGCATTATGTAACATTTAAAAAATGTATACTCTTCACTTTGAAGTCTTTTAGAAATCTAAAATATGACTTTCTATGGTTTGTGTTTCCATATTCCTTTATTGCCAGTTTGAACAAATCCACATGCTTTGATTCAAAGGTAATAAATTCCTCTTATTTGGAAAAATGATGTTTATTTTTGTTCTCTCACCCTTAGCAGGTGGTTTCATTTTAGCACACTTCAGAGTTATAATTTCATGCTTATTGAAAACATTTATTATGATCTACGTAGATGAATGAAACTTTTATTTATTAAATTATTTGCCTAAAAAAATCTGTCATTTTTAAAAATGTATTTCCTTTGAAGGGTTATTTTAGAGCATTCAGAGAGGATCTAGGAGTGTGGTATTATGCAATTTTTAAGTAGGCATGAAATGGTTATTTATATGATTGTTTCTTTAAGGCTTATGTATATTGTCCATTATATGCTATAAAATATTTTGAAAGTAAATTTAAGGCATGTTTTACATAGTTTCTTTTTTGGAAAAAAATATTGAAATGACTTATGAAATTCAGTATACTCTCAACATTATTTTTTTCTGAAATTTACAAATTGTCTACTGAACCTATTATATGGCAGATATTTTCCAAAGTGGTGGTATCATGATATATGCCAACAACAGTTTAGATTTTTTGTTGCTTCTCAATCTAGCTCAGACGAAGTACAATTAGCCTTTATAATTTTAGCCATTCTAATAGATATGTAAGCATGTCTCATTATGATTTTAATTTGTATTTCTTTAATGTCTAAATGTTGAGAAATTTGTCATGTGCTTATAAGCCATCCATATCCTTTTGGTGACATGTCTCTGCAATAATTTTCTTCCCATGTAAAATTGGATACTCTGTTTGGTTATTAGTAAGGTTTTTTATTTTTATTCATTTTTTAATAATCAGAATAGATGTCCATTATCAGATATATAATTTGCAAATCCCTTCTCCATCTTTACGGTTTCTCAATGAAGCTTTGATAGCTGTGTCTTTCAAGAAATATGCTACTTCTTTCTTGGTACACGGATGTATGACTAGAACATTATCAATGTTGACCTTTGCAAAGAAAATCAAGGCTTAAGATATATGTAGTCTGCGGTTGTTGGGAGTGTTCTGTAATATCAAGCATATCTAGTTAGTTGATAATTTTGTTCAAGTCTTACATATCTTACCAATTTGATGACCATTTGTCTATATAATCTTAAAATAAAGGTGTTGAAATTTTTTTCCATTTCTCTTCTAAGGTAGAAGTTATGATTTTTGTTCTTAGTTTTTCCCTATATATCACCAAATCTGTTATTAAGTATTACAAGTCAAGAATTATTATACTCCCTGATGAATTCATCCTTTTACTCTTCTGTAATTTTGACTTGATCTTTATGTCTGATAATGAAATTTGCTTTAAAATCACTTTTCATTATCTTGATATAACCACCAAAGTTATAGTGTGATTAGTGTTAATATAGCATATTTTTTCTTTTACTTTTTAAAGCACTTCTATATTTAATCCTGACAAAAAAAAAAAAAACAAAACAGCTTTTTAGCTCTGGAAGCACATTTCTAAATTATCTTTTTTTTTTTAAATGAAGCAGTAGCAATTTTTGTTAAGGGACCTAAACTGAAAGTAGGTTTAGAAATGTATTTATTTATTTATTTATTTATTTATTTATGAAAAGATTTTATTTTGTTTATTGACAGCAAGAGAGAGAAAGAGAGAGAGAGAGAGTGGAAGCGCACAAGCGGGGGGAATCACGTGCAAAGGGAGAGGAAGAAGCAAGCTCCTTGGGGTGCAAGTAGTCCCATGCAGGGCTGGAGCCCTGTACACTGGAATCATGACCTCAGCCAAAGGCAAACATCTGCTTAAACAACTGAGTCATCCAGGCACCCCTAGAAAATTTAAAAAAAAAAGACTTTTTAAAAACATTTTGTTTCTTTCTTTTTTTAAAATATTTTATTTATTTGAGAGACAGAGAGATAGGAAGAGGAACTATAAGCAGGGCAGAGGGAAAAGGAGAAGCAGGTTTCCCACTGAGCAGAGAGCCTGATGTGGGGCTCCATCCCAGGACCCTGGGATCATGACCTGAAAAGAAGGGACACTTATGGAGGAAGCCACCCAGACACCTCTTTTCTTTGTTTTTAATATATGGCAACTGATGCTTCCCAGCCACGAGGAGCATATTACCCATTGATTAAATCTTTTATAACAACCTATTTAAAAAGGTGTGTAAATATATACTTACAGCTTATGACGTAATCTGGACAGGAGTAATAGGGATACTAGTCATTTGAGTCCACCATTGGCAAGCTTGGCTGGGTGTCAGGGCAGATAGGCCTCCCTGGGCAACGGCACATGAGAGAAGGTGGAATTCTTCTCTGAGGAGCAGGTGGAGCTTCAGGTGTTGGGAAAGCATAGACAGTATTGTTCCAGGGCCAAGGACAGGTCCAGGTACTCCTGGTTGGAGGTCAAGGCCACAGTATGATCCAGGTCTTCTACCAGCAGCTTGAAGGAACCACATGCCAGCCACCCCTCATTATTGTGTATAACTGGTGCACTTATTGGCTTATCCATCAAATGACTCCTTCAGCAGCTTGAAAGCCACCTCCACAGGCACTCCAGGATATGGGAGGCTTCCAGATTGAAGATTTTGCACAGGATCACCCCAAAAGACCAGAAGTCACTCTGGTGGATGTAGCTCTGGTCAAACATGGCCTTAGGGACCATCCACTTCACAGGCAGTCCACTGTTGGTTGTCTTTTTATAGTAACTGATGTGGTGATATCTCTGGCTAGGCTGAAGTCTGAGATCTTCATCATGTTGTCCTTTGTCACCAGCACTTCCCTGGTGGCCAGGTCTTGGTGTATGCACTTCTTGGAGGCAAGGTACTCTATGCCTCAGGCTACCTGATAGGCACAGGATACCAGGTCCTTGGAGGAGAGTTGCTCTGCTGCATTGCGGCTGATATTGTAACAGTACTCCAGGTCAGGAGGCCTCTGGGCCTGCAGGTACTCCTGTATGTTGTCTTTGGAGGCATATTCCATGAGAGTGTACGAAGGACCATCCTGTGTGCAGAACCCAGCAGGTTGATGGTGTCCTTGTGCTGTCCAATCATCTTCATCATCTCCATTTCTGAGATTAGATTTAACAGGTCTTTCTCTGTTGCATCTGACTTCAACATCTTCACAGACACTTTAGTCAAATGGTTGGATTTGTCTTTGTCCAGCCCAATGGCCTCCTCCAACACCACCTGCCCAAAGTAGGCCTGTCTTAGGGGTCTGCCTAAACTGCCTACAACCAGCCTGTCTCAAGGCAGTTATGAACTCTAGATTATCCTCAAAAACATTAAACCACAAGCTAAAAATTCTATTCACTAGGTCTCTCTCGCAGTTCTAATTTTCTTATCTTTCATCATTTATCTTTTTCCTAATTCTTATTTTCAGTATAGTTTATTTTGCTTCCAGGTGTTTCCCCTGGTTTCTGTATGCTGTTTCATAGGGAAGAATTATCCTGTCATAAAATTATTTCTTGAGCATTCATTACATCTCTCAGTTAAAATGGGTTCTTTTATGGTATTGATTCATTTGAGTTTTCTCAAAATGGGAAGAATTTTCAAAATGGTGTTTTCCTCAAGGTTCAGAGTATGTCTTAGCCTCATCTTTAAGCTTTTTGAAATTCATTTTACAAATTCTTGTCCCTCTTTTTATCTTTTTAAAATAAAATGTTTTATTTTTACTATTTTTTTATTTGAGTATAGTGATATTCAGTGTTACATTGGTTTCAGGTTTTCAATATCTCCATACATTATTCTATGATTACTATAAATATAGCCACCATCTGTCACCATATAACACTATTATAATATCATTGATTATATTCTCTACACTGTCCCAGATCTCTTTTTAAAATCTCTAATTTTTATGTTTTCTGTTATTCCAATTTTCAACCATCATTTTACATGGTTACTTTAATAAAATATGCCTGATTACACACTCTTTGCTGAAAACCATAGCATTTGATTTATAGTAGTCTTCTTCTTCCTCTTTTTTTTTAAAATTAACATATATTATTAGCCCCAGGGGTACAGGTCTGTGAATCGCCAGGTTTACACACTTCACAGCACTCACCACAGCACATACCCTCCCCAATGTTCATAACCCCACCACCCTCTCCCTACCCTCCCCTCCCCCCGGCAACTCTCAGTTTGTTTTGTGAGATTAAGGGTCTCCTATGGTTTGTCTCCCTCCTGATCCCATCTCGTTTCATTTACTCTTTTCCTGTCCCCCAAGCACCCACATTGCACCTCCAGTTCCTCATATCAGAGAGATCATAAGATAGTGTCTTTCTCTTGTTGACTTATTTTGCTAAGCATAATACCCTCTAGTTCCATCCATGTCATCGCAAATGGCAAGATTTCATTTCTTTTGATGGCTGCATAGTATTCCAACATATATATATATATATATATATATATATATATATATATATATATATATATACCATTCATTTGTTGATGGACATCTAGGTTCTTTCCATAGTTTGGCTATTGTGGATATTGCTGCTATAAACATTTGGTGCACGTGCCCCTTTGGATCATATACTAGTCTTCTTTACCTCTATCAGAAGCCCAGGAAGCTTTATTTATTTATTTACTCACACAAACACATGATCCAACACAACGTTTTTTGTTGTTCAAATGTATTATAATGTCTTACCGCTTAACACTATGCTTACTGTTCTCTTTCACTGTCTGACTAAATCCTCATCATCACTATGCCATTTAATGACAAAGAACAATTGAACTCAGAGTTCTCTCCATATCAGGGAATGAAGACTCCACCCTTCTGTTTGTGCAGGTAAAATAAATGTTGATATTGTCTGTCCTGCACATACCCCATCCTGTTCACCGGAATATTCACCATCAAAATATATACAAAATAAAAACCATACCTCACCACTTCTATTACCACCCAGCATGCTAAAAACACCATCATATGTTCCTGAATTATTGACTTGATTGATAGCCCCACTTCCACACATACTGCACTCCTTTCTCCCTGCAAATTTATTTTGGTACAGCAACTTAACCTAAAAATCAAATCAGATGATTTTATTCTGCTGTTGAAAGTCTTTTGGTATCTTCCCCTTTCATATTAAATAAAAACTGAAGGCATTTCAATGTACTAGAAGGTACAATACGTTCTTCCTCTCTCCACCACTATGAACTCCTCATTGGCCTCCTTGCTTTTCCTCAAAAGTAACAGACAAGCTTTTCACACAAAGTCTATATACTTACTTGCTCTGCCTAGAGCAATCTTTTCCTTTGATATTTGTATAACACCCTCCTTCACTTCCTGGGTCTTTGTGCAAATAACATCTCCTAAATGAGATATAACCACCCGACACAAAATAAAATTAACTTTCATCCCAGCATTCTCCAATGGCTTTTACCTTTCTTGTATTTCTTTGTAACACTTATCGCCATCAACCATCAATCATTATTCTATTACTGGTTTATTTCCTTATTTGAGACAGAGAGAGAGAGAATTGGGAGGGTGCGCAGAGGAAGAAGAAAACACCCCACTGCCTAGAAAGCCTGCTGGGGAGTTACATCCCAGGACCCTGAGATCATGACCCAAGCCAGAGGCAGTCACTCAATGGACTGAGCCACTGAAGCGCCCCTCTATTATTGGTTTATTTCACTATTATATTTCAAAAGAATGTAAGCTCTTTGTGATCAGCTCTTTTATATGTTTTATTAATTGAAGTATTCTCAGAAAGGTAGCTGGCAGATTGTAAGGGATCACTAAACTGTATTTTGTTGTTATTATTGGACTCCTTTATGGGCTTTACCTCTTACGCTAGAAGTCTATCCTTCAGATGTAAGCAATAAGAATAGAACCCTGCTGCCGGGTTCAAATGAGTAAAAAGCCTGTATTAAGTGGATATTTTAAAAGCTAAATGAATGGCTTAATAATTGTATATAGGGAGAAAGGGAACATATTTTCCACAGTTTAGAAGTGGAGTTCTTTTATAGAGTTCTTGTACAAGCCTACACTATTGAACGCTAATGGGCAGTTGTACATTACAATTATACAAACACTTTGGTATTTATATCATTTTTTTGTAATTCATGACTGGATCATTTGATTCCTTAGGAGCATTATAGCATTTCAACTTTTCACGTTCAATAAACTTATTGGAGTTGCTACCTTTTTTATTCAAATGGAGAAATAGTCATGATTTAATCTAAATAAAGTGTTATTGATTGTGTTGTTTTCTAGGAATGAGTCGCACATGCTAGTTTAAAAGTTTTGTTAAATTCCCAAGTCTGTCACCGATAAAAGCCTTTTGTAGATTATTAACTTGATCAAAACAGAAAAGTTATGTAACACTCAATTGTTATACTATCTTTGTTTCCATCTTGCATTGTAATAACGCCCATCTTAACTCTATTTAAGACAAGTCATCGACAGATGGCTTTCTGGCATTGATGGCATGATATGAAATCTAGTATAACTAAAAGTTTTTGGTTTTAGTAGCATATAAATCAATTTAGAAAAATATATGTATTTGAATATAAGATAAAGTTTTAAATTATTTGGCAATAGTAAACTAAACTTTTTTTTGGTACATTTTTATTTTCTAAAATTTCATTGAGCTCTTTTGCATATTGAAACAAGTTACAAAAAGTTAAGGTTTATTTACCCCAATTCAAAATTATTAGGAATATAATCATAGAGGTTGAAGTATTTAAAATATTGAACCCAAAATATTTTATTAGGTAAATTCATGAATGCTGAGCATTCACTGTTAAAATATACTAATACTATTGATAGACTGGTAGAAGACTAAAATCAAATATTTATTAAATATTTATATCCATATCTTTTCATGGCTTGGTAATTCATTTCTCTAGCATTAAATAATATTCCATTGTTTGCATGTACTACACTTTATTTGACCTTTCACCTGTGGAATGATATCCTGGTTGCTTCCAAGCTTTTGTCAGTTATGAATAAAACTACTATAGACCTCTTTGTGGGTATAGATTTCATCTTCTTTGGATAAATACCAAGAACTGCTACTGCTGAATCATCTGGCAAGAATATGTTTAGTTTTTTAAGAAACTGCCAAGTTGTTTTCCATTCTTTATTCTCAATAGACATGGAAGAACATTCCTATTGCTCCACATCCTCACCAACATTTCGTGTTCTGTTTTCAGTGTTCTGAATTCTGGGTATGTACGGGTGTCTCTTTTTTGTTTTAATTTGCATTTTCCTGATGACATATGATGTGAAGCATCTTTTTATATGCTTATTTGCCATCTGTAATATTTTCTTTTGTGAGGTATCTGCTAAGGTCTTTGGCTCATTTTTAATCAGGTTTTTCCCCCCTTGTTGAGTTTTAAGGGGTCTTTGTGTATTTTTGATTAACAGTCCTTTGCCAGATGTGTATTTTGCAAATTTTTTCTCATAGTCTGTGCTTTGCCTTTTCATTCTCTCGGCATTGTGTTTCACAGAGTAGACATTTTAAAATTCAGTGCTTGTGCTTTTGTAGCTAAAGTTATTGCCAAAACCAAGGTCATTTAAATTTTCTTCTATATTACCTTCTATATGTTTCATGTTTAGGTTTATAATCCAATCTGAGTTAATTTTTGTGAAGAGTGTATGATATCTGCCTGGATTTATTTTATTTTATTATTTTATTTTATTTTTATTTTATATTTTTACATTTAGCTTCACCATTACTCCAGAACCATTTGTTTAAAAGATTGTATTTTGCTCTCTTGTATTGCTTTTGCTTTTATATTAAATATAAAATATAATTGATAATATATATTCTGTTCCTTTAATCTAGTCTTTCTGTGGTATTACAATATCTTGCTTACAATTATCATTATGGTCAACTTTTTTTTAAAAAGATTTTATTTATTTATTTGACAGAGAGGGATCACAAATAGGCAGAGAGACAGACAGAGAGAGAGATGAGGAGAAGCAGGCTCCCAATGCAGGACTCGATCCCAGGCCCCTGGGATCATGACCTGAGCCGAAGGTAGAGGCTTAACCCACTGAGCCACCCAGGCGCCCCATCGTTATGGTAAACTTTGAAGTCAGTCCTCAGTCTTTGTTCTCCTTCAACACTATGTTGACTATTGTGAGTCTTTGCCTCTTCATATAAACTTTAAAGTAAGTTTGTTAATATTAAAAAACAAAGAACTTGCTGGAATGCATTAATTGTATAGATAAATTTGGAAACCAGTGACCTCTTGAGCTTAGCAGGAGATAGACCATGGTCATCAGTTGTCACAGTGGTGCCTCTGGCAGAACCTTTTGCAAATCCCTAGGTAAAATGAGACCTCAAGGATCTGAGAGATGTCTAAGAAGTACTTGATACATCCCTTGGGTATGGTTTATTGAAGTGTCCACCTGTCTGAAAGCTGGGGAATCTAGATAAGGGAGGGAAAATTAGTTATGATAAAACATATCAACAAACATGAATAAATTTTGTAAAACTAATTGTCATGGCTCATATACAGTATGACCAACAGAGGGACAATCAAAAGGAAAGCATCAGTTATGTTTATTGTGAAATTTTTTAATTCAAAATAAAGCAATGTGAGGGGAACACACTATGAGAAAATTACCATTTTTTAAATGGTAAATATCTTACCAAATGGAATAGGTTTTATATTCTAAGTAGTATATTGAACAGTAAAACATTGGGGTGCCTGGGTGGCTCAGTGGTTTGGGCTGCTGCCTTTGGCTCGGGTCATGATCTCAGGGTCCTGGGATTGAGCCCTGCATCGGGCTCCCTGCTCCGCAGGAAGCCTGCTTCCCTCTCTCTCTCTGCCTGCCTCTCTGCCTACTTGTGATCTCCGTCTTTCAAATAAATAAATAAAATCTTTTAAAAAAAAGAAAAGAAAATTAAAACATTAAAAAATAAAATTTTAATTTAAAAAATTATGTAATTTTTAAAAAAGGTTACAAATAGCAGAACCATTTTTCTTATAACTGGAAAATACATTGTATATATATCTATCAAAAATAACTTGTCATGGGGGCGCCTGGGTGGCCCAGTGGGTTAAAGCCTCTGTTAAAGCCTCTGCCTTCGGCTCAGGTCATGATCCCAGGATTTTTGGATCGAGTCACACATTGAGCTCTCAGCTCAGCAGGGTTCCTGCTTCTTCCTCTCTCTCTGCCTGACTCTGCCTACTTGTGATCTCTGTCAAATAAATAAATAAAATCTTTTATAAAAAAATTTAAAAAAATAACTTGTCATGTCTGGAATCAGGAGCATATGGAAAAAAATAATATCTGAGGACAATACTTCTGCCGTTTTGTGCCTTGTTAATATTTTTAAACAGTCAGGCAACTTTTAGCTTTATTGAAATACCTGCTAAGATACCAGCAGTGCCTTTTGGAGCCCTATGACTATAAAAATTAATTGCAAATATTCAAAATGTTTACTATGGTGTCACTATTTAGGGCCACCACCAAGTATGTTTCAGAAGTAAGCATAACTGTTACTCTTCTGTAAGGCAAAAGGGCATATTTTCAGGAGTTCCATCTGCTGTACCAGGAGGTGAATCAAGTAATGATTTTGTCTATAAAATAATTCACTTTTCAATCTAACATTCCTTATTCCACATTATAATAATAAAAACCAGGAGGAGACTAAAACAAACAAACAACTACAACTACAACAACCAGCTTTTCCTTCAGTGGAAAAGTAAATATAACCTTATGAGTAGCCTGAAATTTATTTTTAAATATTTTTAAGATAAACGTTTTTGTTAGAAAACCATATATTTTATATTACTAAGAAGTAACAGGCAAAGTTTTATTAACTTCTAAAAAGTCTAGTTACTTCTATTTATCTATTAACTCATCTCTTTTTGAAGTAGAACATGATCACACCTATTGTATCTACCCAAGTTTGTATACTTTGGTTATTTTATGTTTGCTATTTCCTTGCTTAATTTTTACAATATTTGATACATACTAGTATCTTTAAGTCCATCTATGGTTTCACAGAATTTGTTTGAACTTCATAAAAATGTACCATACTTTTTGCACTGCCCTTGTTTTACTTCTCTATTAACTTTCCAAGATTTATTCACTTTAGAGTGTGTAGCTATCATTTATTTTTATTCCTCCATAATGCTATGTTTACAAATTTGTATTTATCTGTACTTTTAAAATTATCTTAATTATAAACCATTTCTCATCTCACGTAACACTCATGTTACTTCTACACTTATCAGATATTATGTAATTGAAAACCACAACTCAGCAACAATATAGCACCATTTTTCAAAATTAAATGGCTTACCAGAATTCTTTAATTCTATCCTTTATTTGTATTAGATGACCCTTTATTCTGGTATTTGGCATTTTTCATATGGAGGAAAGCTTATAAGTTGATATTCCATAAATAGAAGGATTTATTATGATTGATTAATTATTTTCATTTAGAATGCATAGAATATGGTTGATTTACTATTTCTTTCTTACTCTCTGCCTGGAACATAGTGCTATCTATGTAATAGCCACTAAAATATTAAGTTAATCACCTAGACTTTAAACTGCATATTAATAGGAATAACATACAGAACTCTTCTCAGATTGGGACACCTGGGTGGCTCAGTCAGTTAAACGCCTGAGCCTTTAGCTCAGGTCATGATCTTAGGGTCCTGGGACTCAGTTCTGCAACAGAGTCCCTGCTTAGCCGGGAGTTTGCTTCTCCCTCACCCTGCTGCTCCCCCTGCTTGTGCTCTCTCTCACTCACAAATAAATAAAATTAAAAAAACAAATTCTTCTCAGATAGCTAATATAGAATATCATCTTTGTATTCATCAAAGGGAAAGTGCCATATAATAATGAAATTCAGACTACTTCAAATTCATTTTTTAACCAGTAAGAAAGTACTGGAAACAAGCCAAAAATGTCTTTAATGAATCAAAGAAATAGATTGATTTTCAATATCTTAATGTTTCTAAAATAAATTGCAAGATTTTTATACTAGATATCAGTGTAAATATTCATTATACAAGGATATTCTAAAAACAAACGTGAGAAAACTACTTGTCATATATGATGACAAAAACGAGTTTGACAAAAGTCAGTTTGGGTAAAACTTACAACACCTACCACCTGAAACTCTTGTTCTATAATTTAATTATTTTAATTTACAAAAATACAAAAATAATATATCAGACTAAGTCTATTGATAGCTTTGAAGGTATGCTCTGGTTGTGCACTGTTTACTATTGAAAGGGAAATCAAATATGTGATGCTTATGGTGTGACTATATTAAAATTCAACAAGTTCAGAAGCATGCGAGGAATAGAATAAAGACAAAAGATGACCCTTACTTATCCTAAAGATAGACAATGGTATATATGTGTTAGTTGGGGAGAGAATCCAGTCAGTAGATGGAGGATGTGGTAGTGGAAAAAAAAAGACACAACGTTTTGGTTGAACGTTTAGCACTATATTTAACAAAGTGAAATTGTGAGTTAATAGCCTTGAATAAAATCCAAAAAATATTTTCAATTCATTGAAGATTATTTAGGAAAAACTTGAAAAATACAACTTGATAAGGATTCCAATAAAAGATTCATAAGCAATACAAGTTTCAGAATTTTTAGTATATTTTCCCTAAAAAGCCATTTGATTTAAATTAAAAAGAATTCTATTTACCTGCCACTTAAATAAGAGGAAATTATTTGGTTTTGTAATAAGTCCATAAAATAAATTAACATATCTTTAGAAAACAGATATGCACACTAATTTAAAAATAATAGTGCTTAAGCTGTTCAGCAAACATTTGTAAAATTCCTTGCCATCAGCTAGCTCTGGAGTTCTGCTAGGTGAGTAAGGCCATGTATGTTACTGCTCAGAGTACTGACGCAAAGCAATTGTCCCCTTCACATCCATTTTTTGCTGTTGATAGGTCATGCTATGTTGTTTAGAGATACATAGATGGCCCTACATGAAGGCCTTTTTTTGTGTGTATACGGGTGACTGTGATTTAACTTTCAAATAAGATGGCTCCTGATTTACAATGATTCAACTTACAATATATTTGGCAATGATGTGAAAGTGAAAGTGATTCAGTAGAAACTGTACTTTGAATTTTGAATTTGGGTCTTTATAAAAAGGGCCAGTGACATGTGGTATGGTGCCGTCTTGTGATGCTGGGCAGGGGCAGTGAGCCACAGCTCCCAGTCAGCTAGAAGATTACAGGGGTGAACACCTGATATTCTTACAACCATTCTATATATAACCATTCTTCTTTTTTGTAGTGTAATATTTAATAAATTGCATGTGATATTTGATACTTTGTTATAAAATAGGCTTTGCTTAAGATGATTTTGCCCAAATACAGGCAAATGTAAGTGTTCTGAGTATGTTGAAATAAGCTTAAGGTAAGCTATGATATTTGATAGTTTAGGGGTATTAAATGCATTTTCAGTTTTTTATGTGTTTCTCTGTACATAGCCCCCTTGTAAGCTGAGGAACATCTCTATATGTATATGTAACCTTGGTATGGCTTACATATTATTGGCATGAAACATCTAGAACAGTACGTGTGCCATATAATTGTCTACAACATCCAACAAGTTTCTTGAAAACTTGTGCCAAAGGGGTTATGTCTTTAAGGATTCTTATTTCAGAAGGGTTCTCTCAAACGTAAGATTTTTCAGAAGTTAAGTGAAAATCTGACCAAACTAAACATTTTTCCATTTTCCCTAGTGAGCAAAGATAGCTAAAATCTATCTGCCATTTTCAACACTGTACTCAACGATTGTAATTCTAATTTAAGAACAGATGATTTATATCAAAACCACATGTTGGCCTAATCTTATACAATATTCATAAATCTCACTCAGAGCCTTGGACATTTTTTTTTAAAGATTTTATTTATTTATTTGATAGAGAGAGATCAGAAGTAGATGGAGAGGCAGGCAGAGAGAGAGAGAGAGAGCGAAGCAGGCTCCCTGCCGAACAGAGAGCCTGATGTGGGACTTGATCCCAGGACCCTGAGATCATGACCTGAGCCGAAGGCAGCGGCTTAACCCACTGAGCCACCCTGACGCCCCGCCTTGGACATTTTTATTTGTTGAGTCTATATGGTACTACGGACATTCATCTTTTTTGACCTCATAGCTTCATGTATGTCTATACTTTTGAAAATACATGCATCATAGTTCCATTGTTAAATGTCTTGGTTATAAAATGTGCTATGCTATCAAAATGGTAATAAGAACATACAAATGACCTGATGTAATGAACTGGACCAGATTGCCAGATATCACATTTCATACCAGAAAGATTCAGTGGTAAGTTTTAAAATGGCCAGCTATACTTCGACTGAATTATAACTCATTTAACTTCTTTCTTTGTGTACAGTATTATACATTAGTCAGTATTATAGTAAATAAGTACTTTGGACAGATGTAAATATGCTGTAATAAAAAATGTTTTTCTTCTTTCTTTTAGTCCTTTTTACTTGTAAGACTAGCCACAAATACCATGCCTCCCCCCAAATAATTTGCAATCCAAATTTATCTCTAAATGAATTTATTGCACAGAAAAATATATATATATATACACTTACAGTAGACATGTTTAAAAATAGTTACACAACAGCAGGGCCCTAAATGTAAGCAGTATAGTTTCTTTGTTTTGTTTTGTTTTTTTCTTTTTTTTTTTTATAAGTGACTCTTTTATTTTTTTTTTATTTAAGATTTTATTTATTTACTAGAGAGAGAGACAGTGAGAGAGAGCATGAACTAGAAGGTCAGAGAGAGAAGCAGACTCCCCATGGAGCTGGGAGCCTGATGCAGGACTCGATCCCAGGACTCCAGGATCATGACCTGAGCCGAAGGCAGTCGTCCAACCAACTGAGCCACCCAGGCGTCCCTGTTTTGTTTTTTTCTTAAAAAAAAAAAAAGAGGTTATGTGAAATACTGGAATTTTATTTCCAGTCCTAGTATTTCAAGACAGTTAACCACACTTACAGTGTCAACAGCCTCTTGTTGGCAGTATGATTTTATTGGCTCCATGGAATAACAGCAAGAATTTACTATTGCTTCTTTCTTTTATTACACACACAGAAAAAAAAATTGACACATTTGCTCAAGACCATCCAGAATCATTTTAACCTATCAAAATTGATGGGAGGCCTTCACTGCCAAAGTCACTGCTGGGTTTTCACAATTCATTGCAGACAATCTGCTACTCCCATTATGATAAAGGAGAGAAGAGTCATAATCAGGGAAGAAAGCTAGATTAATACTTGTAATTATCATTGAATTATTTAGCCTGCTATAGGATTATTATTATTAGTGTCATTTGATAATTTTCTCTCATTTTATTAAACACAACTGTGAGTAATTACCCTACCTAATATTTCTCTGTATTGGCTGACTAGCTAGCAAACATTCATGAAAATATCCATTAGCCACACACATAAAATGCTGCATTATGATGCTGTTGAATCAGAACATACCACTACCTGATCCTGTAGCTCTTTGAGGATTTGCAAATCAATTAATTCTATGTTTCTTGGATTCTTCCCATACAATTAGAAAATTTATAATAGAGTCCATGAACATTATTAGTTTTACCATTTTAAACCAGCAATCACACTTTGATTTTTACAACAAAAGCAGAAATATAAACACACACATTTGGGTCAGTTTTCTGTTAGTCTGTCTGGACTTCAAAATTCTATTCCTCAAGATAATGCACACCAAAGTTCTGGATTAAACAAGAAATTAGATGGCACCTGAACACTTGGTTTCATATTCTCAAAAGGACTATGCAACCTATTTCTTACATTATGACATTGTTTTACAAAGATCCACACTTTTATAATGTACTAACATTATTTTTAATCATGATTAAAAATCAAACATAAAAATTTCTACTTTTTGCTTTTGCCCCCTCCATTTAGAACTTATTTATAGCCTGATAATTCAAAGGTCCCTATGTTTATGAAAATCTGGACAGAAATAGCTCTAAGATCCCATTCAGAACTTGATATTAATCTAAGTCTTTTGGCTCCATTTATCCTGAGAGCAAAGAGTAGGACAAAGGATTTGAGTACTGTTAGTTTATCTGGGAGATTATCCAAGGTAGAAAAGAATGGGAAAGTGATACAGTGAAGAAACAACTTTGTCAAAGAGGTACATTGTTGATATAATTGTTGTGGATAGAAAATGAAGACTTGCTTTTACTGAAAGGTCCTGAGAAACTTCTTTAAGTTGTCCTCATGAAGACCTGAAAACTGACAATTTTATCTATGGCTCTTATTTCCACTTCACTGAGAGCTGTCCTCAGAGGACATTAACTCTCCTACACTTTTGGGTTGTGTTGGAGACATTCTAAAATGAGAGAGAGAACATGAGATGCTATCAGTGTTAAGTAACTGCAATTTCCCATGGAACTATCCACCACAGGTTTGGCTATAATCAAGTGTTGGGCCTTGATATCAGAGGGATATCAGAGGCAGTATCATTTTAGGTTAATCATTATATCTGAAATTTCCAAAAACTTCAACTGATGAAACTTTGATTATAAATCTATAAATATAACAATAAATCTACAGTATTCAAATTATTATCATAGAAATACACAGACAAAGCATCAATTGATTAATATTTAAATGTTACAAAATACTGAACTGAAAGGATTTGGTCATAGAACAACGTGTAAGAAGTAGAACTTAGGTTTAGGTTAGAACTCAGGATGCATTTGAGACTCAGTTAAGAAATTGAATGGAGGGACGCCTGGGTGGCTCAGTGGGTTAAGCCACTGTCTTCGGCTCAGGTCATAATCCCAGGGTCCTGGGACCGGGCCCCAAGTCGGGCTCTCTACTCAGCAGGGAGCCTGCTTCCTCCTCTCTCTCTGCCTGCCTCTCTGCCTGCTTGTCATCTCTCTCTGTCAAATAAATAAATAAAATCTTAACAAAAAAGAAATTGAATGGATGTCTGACTATCTTATAGGTTTTCTAAAAATCAGTGACTTTGTGTTCACGTGTGGCTATGCAGGAATTTTTAACTTTCTCTAAGAAGTTATTAGATTTGATTATATAATGGCAGTAAAGGATGGGGAAAAGCAAAGTACAAACCCCATAAAGACAAAGACACTGAGTATGAGAAAAGAGTAATAGATAAGAAGAATCAATGCATTTGAGGAAAATGGGAATTGAAATACACAATGATTGTTGATTTTTTTAGATGGAGAAAACAAGACTAGCTTGCAAGAAGGAAATAACAGAAGACATGTTGTGATGTGATACAGAATCCTGGACAAGGCAGTAACGTAGAATAAAGGAGTAGGGAGAGCATATCAGGTAATTTGGATAGGAAGGAGTTAGGAGATAATTGCTTGATAAATTTTATATGGCCCACTTAAATGCATAGATTTCTCTTCTTTAATTTATATGGAGAACAGGGTGTCCTTTCTCTTCCCTTTCTGAGCACCAGAGGTGTACTCTTTCAGACTGAAAACCTGAAAAGCTCAGGACTCAGTTGCTTAAGCACAGCTGAGAGGACATATTTCAATTAAGATTTACATTTTGCTGTAGGTAGTAGACTTTCAAAAGTGGTTTAACCATATTTTTTCATTTAACAAGAAGACTACAGAGAGTGTTTTCTGGTGTTGGTTCAGTGTCTTAAGAAAGTGAAGTGAACTATCTTAGAGGTTTTCATGGCTTTTTATTCACAGTTGCAAAAATTGCTGTTGGAGTTCTCACTATTAAGCCCACATTTCTGGCAGAAAGATAGAGGTAAAGAGAATGATATATTGTACGACTGATACTTTGTCATGTGGTTACAATATAAATAGAAAAGAGACAATAAAATATTTGATGTTGTTTTAAGTTTCCTTGTTGTCAATCCCTCAGTGCTTTCTGAGATTCAAGGAAAAAGTAAATGGATATTGACCTGGCAACTATCAACACCTGTCAGTCTCTCTTGGATAACCAATATCTCTATAATCTCTTCTTCCCAGTAAAAAAAAAATAAAATATATTTATAACCCACACTGTGCCATATCAAGTTACTGCACCAAGATAAAATTACAATGATTTTCAGTTGTTCCAAATGGACAGAATACCCTTCCTTATGATATCATGTCTTATAAGATAGATAATTGGCTTGCTACCAATATACCCAGATGTGACTGTGGAAGAGACAGGAAAAAAATAATAATATTTATTTATTCCTTGGGTTGACTTTGTTTACACAGATGCATTAGTATTAGAAAAGGTTGGTTTCGGACATTGGAATGAATTTACTTAATGGGTCTGTATGTAATTCTGTTGGAGGAAATTTTTAATTTCTACAAAAATTATTAGAATTCTATCTTATTCTCTTTTGTTAATTTTCACATGTTAACAAAGCCAATGTTTTTTCTAGCAGACAAGATCTTAAAATCTAACAAAACTCAATTTTTTTCCTTTTTTTTTTAAGTTTGAGAGCCTCATGTTCTCTCATGCTGCTTTAAATACAACTCAAAAAAAAAAAGGAGCTAAATGGGGCAGTAAGACCAGACTTTTTATTTTATTTTATTTATCTTATTTTTAATTAAAAAATTAAAGATTGTATTTATTTATTTGAGAGAGAGAGCATGAGTGGGGCAGGGGGAGGTAGATGCAGAGAGAGACTGAGAAGTATACTCCCTAATGAGCAAAAAGCCCGATATGGAGCTCGATCCCAGGATCCTGACTGAGATCATGACCAGAGACAAAGGCAGATACATGTGCAAAATCCCTTTTTTTCTGGGAAACAATACTTTACAAGAGATGTTTGAAAAAGTACTGGGGAATCCACTTTAATAGGAGATACAAACATTTAATTGACTTTTGTAAAGCTACAGGGATCCAAATGATGGGAATCCCAGCCCGTTTAGGTTGTGGACCACAGAGTATACCTCTCTGTAATATTTTATTTTCTTCCATGTCTACTAACTCCAGTCCAAGTTCACTGATCTCTTTTTAGATAGTGCAAAACATGGCAAAGAATACCAAACGAGTGCCCAATATTCTACATTTATTATATCATTTCTAACATGTAGAAGTGTGTTATCAAGGCTGATTCTGTGAACGAACATAGTTACGCTAAAGTGTGTTTTGTTCTCCAAGAAATTAAATGCATGATTATCACACAATTATAAAATACTTGTGTCAAGAATTTTTATTCAAAAATTAATAAGAAGCAGATATTAAAACTAGTTCACATGGTTATTTGGGATATAAGCAGAGTTGTGCAGCAGAAGTGCTCTGGGCCCATCATTTGGGTTATAGAATTTATGTTTTCTAATGAAATATCACTAACTTGCATTATTGTTAACAAGAATCTTGTGCATTACCATCAGTTTTCTACATTATAACCTCTTGCTCTACAGTTTGTAAATAACTTTGTCAATAGCAAGCTAGTAAACAGGGTGACTCCAATGGATTGAGATAATCTCCAGAGTTTCTGCTACATAATGCCCAGGACTCCATTGAAAGGACACCTAAGAATTTATTTTGCCCAAAAATTTGATCATTTTTTTCACTGTCCTTACCTATTTTCCAAACCTAGTCCTTTTGCTTCACCTTTCAGTCTACGGACAACCCTGTATCTGACTGACTTGTTAATTCTGGGAATGTCTTGCAGATTAGTTTGCTTGCCAGAGGTGGTTCCTCTAATTGATGTCTAAGAACCTTAATTAGTTAAGAAAACTTTTTTTAAATTTTCATTGCTATTTATTATCATTATTATTATTATTATTATTGCTAATATCTCTATTATAAATAATTCACAAGGGCATCTTTCTGACAAAAGACAAAGAGCTGGCTACTAGTAGAAAAAGTACTTTTGACTCTGTCAGTGAAAGTGGTAAAGGGATTTGAGAAAATAAGGCAAAGTACTGGAATTATGTGTTAAAACTTTAAATATTATAGACACATTTACTTAATTTCTAATACTGTTGTTGCTTATAATTAAATAAGATGTTTTCCATGAACCACGCATTACAGCAAATATATTGTTTATACAGATTAAATTTTCATCAAAAGGGACGCCTGGGCGGCTCAGTTGGTTAAGCAGCTGCCTTTGGCTCAGGTCATGATCCCAGCATCCTGGGATCGAGTCCCACATTGGGCTCCTTGCTCGGCCGGGAGCCTGCTTCTCCCTCTGCCTCTGCCTGCCATTCTGTCTGCCTGTGCTTGCTCTCTCGCCCACTCTCTCTGATAAATAAATAAAATCTTAAAATAAATAAATAAATTTTCATCAAAAAATAGTAAGTGTATTTTATTGTAGGATCATGATCAGCATTTTGCAGATGAGAAAAGTGAAATTTAGAAAAGTATGTCTCTTCAAATCCCTCATACAATATCTGGCCTAGATAGAAGGATATACTATCACAATTGAGGAAGATAATTGAGATTACTTAAAATGATAAACTTTACTATATAGGGTTTTTAAAAGTTTGCCACAGATTCAGATTCTTTTAAAATATATATCTATTTTGTGTAAAGAGAATGTATAAAGAAAGTGATATATCAGTGCTACCAACTAATGGCTATAATATCATCACCTTATTTATGAACAATGAAACAGTGTGCAATATTTAAATAAATTTAAATAAATTCCTATTTATTTTATATATTTATAAATTTAAATAAATTCCTATTTATTTATTATTAAAGAAATTCCTCTAACGAACAGTATGTTTTGAAGGTTGCTAGCAGGAAAGTGTTGTACTACATGGAAGTAATCAGAAAATGTGATCTAAAAGTCTGCTTTCAAGGGTGCCTGGGTGGCTCAGTGGGTTAAAATTCTGCTTTCAAGTAGCTATAACAGTAAGTACTGAGCTTTAGCTATTATATGCTATGGATGAATAACTGAAATCTACATTTGAAACTAATGGTACACTATATGTTAACTAATTGAATTTTAAAAAGTTAATTTAAAAAAACCACTATTTTATAAAACAATATTCCCAACAGGCTCTTATGCTTTAAAATACTCACTTTGTAATGATAGTCATTACTTTTGTCTAGCCAATTCTTACACCACTGTTTATCCCTTCCCTGCTTTATCCCTTCCCAGTATCAATAAAGGCTCACTAGAAGCCATGAGAAAGCTTGTAATAGATCTGGCTGGTTTTCACCAGCAATTTGACCACCATGTGCACAGGGAAGTCTATTGATAAAGGCTTTATTGCAATAAGTTGCAAATACATGGATGATTTTGAATTATCTTTCTTGAGGTCTTGTTTCATGATAATAAATTTAGGGTGGCTTATTGAAATGGATGTTATTAACATATTTTCATAGTTCTAAGTACATGGAATTGTAAAATAGATTAATGAATGTGGCATTACTGACAACCGTCCTCATTTTGAAATCAAATTACAGTGTACTGAGCTGAGGAGGCAAAGCAGATTTGGGATTATGAGTGAAATAATTTAAAAAAGTCTTAGGGGTATGATCAGACTATTGGGTATTTCAGTAGAAAAATGTCAACTGATTGAGATTCTGTGTTCCCTGATTTCAGAGAGAAGTTAAGATAAATAACACGAGGAGACTAGGAAGCCAAACATAAGTGATACTTTTGTGCCAGGGTGTGTATACATCTGTTTATCTTCTTGCTTTACCACTAAGGTTGCTGCTAGAGGAGAGTTGAAATATGTGTTGGAGCTAATCTCTGTGGATTACACAAGAAACCACATCCTACAGCTCTCCCTGAAACACCCTTTATGATTTCAATGTAATTTGGTTTTTGCATTTTTAGAAATAACAAAATACTTTGCAAACTCATCTACTTTATTACCACCACAAGTGAGTCAGCTGACTCCACATTTTATCACAATGACAGTCACAGAGGAATGGAGGAATGAGTAGAGTTATCAATATATGTGCTTTAAAGAAGTATGACAGGGTAGCAGCTATTTCCAGGAACCAAAACATGGGTCAGCAGCTGTGCAGGAAAAGTGATGGAATAAATGACTCATTTCAGAGGAGTTCTATAACATATTAGTTCTATAATGTATCTTCAGCACCCAATTACCCACTTTGATCTAAAGATAAGGATTTACAGTTAAGATCCCATTTATGATTTGACTGGTAGGGTCTGAATCATTTTTACTATTGTTTTGACTATTACTTGAAACCTATAGTAGTACTTGGGATATGTGTTGTGTATTCTGTGCTATTTTTAGATTAGATAACTTCTGTCTCGAACTCCTGTTAATTTGTTGCTTTTGTTTATTTGATAGTGCTTTCAGTAAATGGATATATCTGAAAAATTGCAAAGCCACTATTAAAATAAGTTATTATGATATATAGCATGGAATTGCACATTCGTCCTTTGAATCCGACAGAGCTTCACCATATCCTTAACAACTTGGGAAAAACATGCTATTATTTTTCTTTATAGAATTTCTCCTGTTAGGCTGTGATGGTTGTCATCAGCAGTAACTCCTCTGAAGGCTTTGTCAAAAGAGTTGAAAAAATTGGAAAGGTGTGAATGAAGCTGTTTGCTGAATATAAAGAAAAGAGCATTGAAGTACAATTCACACTCTTACTTCTCCTTCTATGCTTTCAGATGTTTGACATTTGAAAATTTTGCTTCTAGAAGAGATGCCCTATATAATTCTTACTTAAAGGAGCAAGTTGCTTTTATAATTTTTTTATTATTCTACCATTCAAGTATTTCCATTTAAATTAAATTCTATACCATTTAAAAACAATCAAAAGTGCAGCCAGTATTCAATTCCTTGGCTAAATAATTTTAGAAAGCTTTGTGTTATTGAACTTACGGGGTTTTTCTGTAGTTTTAACTCTTTCTTTCTGTGATTTTTCCCATTAGTCACGTAAGTGACTGCAATATAACAGACATTGAGGATAAAGAAGGACTGAATAGAACAATCCTTGGCCTCATGAAGTTGAGAATCTAGCAAGGGAGTCAAACAATTCAATCATTCAGAGACAATTTATTGAGTGTCTGGCCTAAGATGAGCACAACAAAACCCCAGCCCAGAGGAATCATTTTAATGGGAGAGATAGATAATAGGTAAGCCAACTTTAAAAAGAAAAAAATCGTACTGGTTTTTCTTTAATAGTGATGCATATTTGAACTAAATGAGCACATTTTAATAAGAGCAGTGAGTGGTCCGAAAGGGCCTCCCTGAAAAAGTCTGTTTTGAACAGATTTCTGAATAATATCAGCCAGGAAGCTGCGTAAAAATCTCAGGAATGGGTGATTTTTCCAGTCAAAAAACTGTAAAGGCTCCAAAGTCACAATACAGCTGTAAGTTTCTCTAATAAAGTAACTTCTGACAAAGAATGAGAAGAAATAACTAACCCAGGTTTGAAAGAAAAGGGACAGACTTTCTATGGAATTCATATTTAATTAAAGCTCTAAAGGACAAAAATACAATAGAGCAAAATTCTGGTCCCGCTGATATACCTAATGAAAGTTCATAAACAAGGTGTGGGTAGCAAAGAGTGTGTGGGAATGTTGGTAAGAACAGTGGGGAAGAGTCATCCCTGAACATGTTCTTAAATAAAGCAATTCTTGTGTTGTTTTAAAGGGTAAATTGGAGTTTGCCTAAGTGATTAGAGAAGGATGCCTCAGCTTATAGAAGTTCAAAGCCATAAAAATGTGATAAACTACTGCAGATATTTTCATGTATATTTGTTGTTGCTTCTAGTAATGGTGATCTAAAAACTCCTACTTAAGACAACTAAAAATCCAGACAAAATAGCTTTTAAAATTAAAAATATCAGAATGATAATAAAAATTAAGTGTGGGATTACTGGGCCAAAATACGAAATACAATGAGAGCCTAGAGATATATGCCCTGAAGCCATTTTAGCTATGAGAGCATTTGAAACTGCTAAAACACACTGAGCTGTGTTGTTAATAGACTCTTGATACTAGAGAAACAAAATTCATAATCCAGCAGCAATCAAATTTGAGGACTTTGGTACAACCCAAATTTAAGTTGAGATCCCCAAAGCACAAGGAGAAGCAGATATAAGACTATAGCCTACCTTGCCTTCTGTGTAAACTGAGAAAGTCAGTCACTGAATTTGGAGTATGATTGTCTTGTAGAGTCTCAGATATAACAGAAAATCCTGCCAAGGAGGACCATACCATTATTATAGCTCTTAATTATCCCTACTCAATAAGAGTTTCAAATATAATGTCTTGAACATAGCAAAATGTAACAAAGCGCACAAAGAAAAACCATTAACAAAATTTGATAGACAAAATGGGATTAAGTATGATGTTAAAATGATCAATAAAGATTGTAAAATGGCTTGAGTACTCTGCTCAAAGAAATGAGAGGGGAAGCAAATTGAACAAAAAACTGAAACTAAAAATGATATTGAGAAAGGTTTTATAAATGAACCAAATGGATACTCTAGAACTTTAAAGATATGACAGCTAATTTAAGATACCACAGGGGTGCCTGGGTGGCTCACTTAATTAAACCTCCAATTCTTTTTCCTTTTTTTTTTAACACCATAATTTTATTTTATTTCTTTCATTTTGGCTCAGGTCATGATGTCAGGGTTGTGAAATAGAGCCCAGAGTTGGGCTCTGTGCTGAGCCTGGAGCCTGCTTAAGATTCTTTTCCCTTCTTTTTCTATCCCTCCCTGCGCTTTCACTTGCTCGCTCTCTCTTGCTTGCAAATAAATAGATAGATAGATAATAGACAAAGCAAAATAAAAGCAGATTATGAAAATAAATATAAAGATTTTGAAATGTAAACAAGTCCTAAATAAAATAGAGAAGACCTACACAGCTAAAAGTTCATTCAGAAAATCTACTATTAAAGAAGTCAGTATGACACATGTTAAGATATCAAAAGATTGGAGCATGTACTTTACAGAAAGGGTAATCCAAATGGCCACTCATATATAAAAACTGTTTATCTTTATTATGAATCTGGAATTAAATTAAATTAAAAATCAATTAAAACCTAAAATGACATACTATTACACACTTACCATATTGGGCAACAGTAAAATTGTCTTGCAAGAATGTGAAATAATGAAAGTGCCCATAATAAAAACATTTGAGGTAAGTTGGACAATATTTAGAAAACTTAAAAATAAAAATAAAGATTTGGTCCATTCCTAGAAATACAACATGGAACTTAATGAATATTTTCACCAGGATATGCAAACAGATGATTATAGCTATTTCATTCATAACGGCATATCAGCAGTGGTATATTTGCACAATGTTACATTAAATAAGAGAGAATATTAACAAACTAGGAGGAGGGGCTAGGTTGTTATCATAAACAGATCTTCTATGGTGCTGATTATGTTCTATTTCTCAAAATCTTTAAGTTAAAAAAGTTTTCAAATTTATATCTAGATAGATAGATGATAGATGGACAGATATCCCAGAAGCTGCAATGCTAGCAGGCTTTAAAGGGCTTTTCTATACTCTACTAAATACTTGAAACCATTCATTATATCATAGCTCAGTGTTCAAATCTCCATTTGTTTCCTCAGTTTCCTAATATTTATTTTAAGGTGACCTGATCCAGACTTTTGATCACCTTTGTCTAAATATTTCTATTTTAACAAAGTCCTTTTTAATACTCAGAGACTAAAACTTAGAAAAATACTCTGATTGTTATCTCACTAGAGTGGAAAATATATGGTTACCCATTAACTAATGATATCTATGTCTACATTAGATCCATGACATTTTTAATTCTTGGGAGCTTTTGGTTCAATGAATTTTTTAAGCTTCTTTAAATGAAGCTTTAAACCATCACCACATGAATAAAATTAAAGAACTAAATGAAAACAGGCCAAGTATTTACAGAGTAATAGAATGTGCAGTGGAAACAGTACAATTCTGAAATCATAAAGCCTAAATTAGTGTGATGCATCTTTACTAGCCATGTAATCATAAACCAGTTATCTAAATGTGTTAGCCTCAGTTTTTTCACCCATGAAATGGTGATGATAATACTTATTATGCAGAGTTGTTGTGTGGATGTGATGAAGCATGGAGCATGAGAGTCTCATATTCCATGCTAAAATGATAGCTATTTTTATACTTATAATAATTCTAATAATAGTAATTAAATTGTTCAAAATGGTAATATTCATTTATATTGAGGCATTGTATTGACTATTCATAGGCACATTTACCAAAATAAATTTCATTTTACGTTACCCCCTCTGAGGATATGTATTCCCTAATTCAATATGAATCTCATTATGAATAATAATTATCATAATAAATATGCTGATTTTTCTTCTATTTATTTTTAGGGAAGTATCCTTTACTGTTGAACATAAAGAAACTTAAGCAAGTCTGTCTTATTCAAAATTTGCTTGCTGCTTTCTTATGAAACTAGATTATAGAGTTGTATGAAATAAATTCATGCAGTTAAGACATTTATGTTTGGAAAACTGGGTGGTCAGTTTAGTATTTCAAAAGAAGATTTTAAATTTAAACCTTAAAACTGAGCTCTTTCAGCCTTATTTATAGACCATCCTTCATGCTTCATAAGTACTCCTTTATTGTAAACTAAGTAATAGTTTTTGTCACGGTGTATATAACGAAAATGGATTTTATATTCTATTATTTCAGAGTTAGTTGCAGTTTCTACTTCCTTACTTCCTTTTTTGAAAAATAGATTAATTCTACAAAAAGTTTTTGCCAGCTTTATTGAAAAAAAATCAACATATTATAATTTGTAAATTTAAGAAATGATTTCTTATAACATTGCAAACTTTTAAAATTGTGTAAACTTTGTACAATTTGATAAATCGGTATACATCTTTATTGCAATATAATCTACATAAAAATGTTAATACATCTACTATCTCGTATAGTTGCCACTGTTTTTTATGCATGTATCGTAAGGAATTTTAAGATCTACTCTCTTAGCAACTTCTATGTATATAGTATAGTAGAGATAAACTTCAGAGGTCTTGTGGGTTTTGTTCCAGACCGCCTCAATAAAGTGATTATCTCAATATACTAAGTCAAATTATTATTATTATTTTTTTTTGGTTTCCCAGTGCATATAAAAATTATGTTTCCCAGTGCATATAAAAAATAAACACTATACTGTACTGTTCAAAAGCATTATGTTTTTAAAGAAAAACAATGTATATACCTTAAGTAAACTAGTTCTGAGTTTTCAGTGGGTCATAATTACTGATCACAGATCACCATAACAAATACAATAATAATGAAAAAACTTGAAATATTGCAAGAATTACCAACATGTGACAGAGAGACACAAAATGAACAAATGTTGTTAGAAAAATGGTGGCAGCAGACCTCTTTTATACAAATTGGTATAAACTTTCAACTAGTAAGAATGTGATATATGCAAAGTTTAATAAAGGGAAGCACAATAAAAAAAGTATGTATATTTTATTAACTATGATCATCATGATCCCCAGAACTTTTTGGTATTATAGTTGCAAGTTTGCACCCTTTGACCACCTTACTCCACCCCAGGTTCACCCCTTGTCAACTCAACTCTAAGTTTCCATTAGTTTGCCTTTTCCTCAGATTCTGTATGTAAGGGATATCATAATACATAAATTTAAAAAATATATAAAATCTTTGAAACATTTTACTTAGTATAACACCTTCAAGATCCATCCATGCTGTTGTAAATGGCAGTATTTCTTAATTTTTCATGGGTAAGTAGTATTCCATAGTATATATTTACCATACTTATTTTATTCATTCATCCATTAATGGAAACTGAAGTTATTTCCATCTCTTGCTTAGAGTTAATAATTTTATAATAAACATAAGAGTGCAGATATGTCTTTGAACAGTGACTTCGTTTCCTTTAGATATATCCCTAGAAGTGGGATTACTGAATCATATGGTAATTTTACTTTTAATAATATGAATAGTCTCCATACTGTTTTCCATACAAATTTATATCCCTATCACAGTGCACAAGTTCCCCATTTTCCCCAATATTTACCAAAATTTGTTAGTTTCCATTTCTGGTACTATATATTCTAATAGGTAGTAATATCTTGCTATGTTTTTCAGAGGTAAACAACAACAACAACATCATAATGACTTTGCCCTGAGTTTTTTACGTTGAGCACTTTTTAATGCTCCTGTTGGTCATTTATATAACTTTTTTGAAAAAAAAAAAGTCTATTGAGATCCTTTTGCTATTTTTTTAATTATATATTTTTTCTATTTGTTTCTGTTGGTTATTAACCTCTTTTCAGATATAAGATTTGTAAGTATTTTCTTCCATTCTGTGGATTGTGTTTTCATTCTCTCTCTCTCTCTTTTTTTGGCAATGCAGAAACTTTAGTTTGATGTAATACGATTTATTTATTTTTGCTTTTTTTGCTTGTGTTTTTGGTCTGGTATCCAAAAAACTATTGGCAAGACCAATGTCAAGGAGAATTTTTCCTATGTTTTCCTTTAGGAAATGTAGTTTCATGCATCACCTTTAAGTCTTTAATCTATTTCAAGTTAAGACTTATGAGTGATATAAGGTTCCAGTTTCATACTGTTTATGTGACTGTTCAGTTTTAAATATCGTTTATTGAACAGACTATCTTTACCCATTACATATGTTGGCCCCTGTCAAATATTAGGTGACTGTATAAAAGGATTTATTTCTGTTCTACTTGTTTATTGGTCTGTTTTTATGCCAGTATACTTTATTGTTTTGAGCATGAGGGCTTTGTAGTATAGTTTCAAATCAAGAAGTGTAATTTCTCTTCTTCATTCTTTCTCAGAACTGCTTTGATTATTTGTTGTCTTTTATGGTCTCATATAAATTTTTGGATTTTTTACTTACTTCTGTAAAAAAATAATATTGGATTTTTTAAAGATTTTTAATTTATTTATTTGACAGAGAGAGATGACAAGCAGGCAGAGAGGCAGGCAGACAGAGAAGAGGAAGCAGTCTTCCTGCTGAGCAGACAGCCTGATGCGGGGCTCGATCCCAGGACCCTGGAATCATGACCTGAGCCGAAGGCAGCGGCTTAACCCACTGAGCCACCCAGGCGCCCCTAACATTGGATTTTTGATAAGAATTGGATTTACAGATGGTTTTCTGTAGTATGGATATTTTAACAATGTTAATTCTTACCATTCATAAATATGAGCTATCTTTCCATTTGTGTCTCCTTCAATTTCTTTATCAATGTCATAGTTTCATCTTCTTAGTTAAATCTATTCCTAAGTATTTTATTATTTTTGATGCTATTGTGAATTAGATTGTTTTCTTTATTTTTTCAGATAGTTCATCATTAGAGTGTTAAAATGCTCCTGTCTTGTGCTTACTTTGGCTTACTTTGGATGACATGAAAAACAGTGAAGCATTCCATATTTAAAAAAATGAAACGAAACAAAGTTCTTGTCTTTTATATATTGTTCTTGTATTTGGCGGCTTTACTAAATTTGTTTATTCAAATTTTTTTGTGACGTTTTTAGGATTTTTTAACATGTAAGTTCATGTTATCCAAAAAAAAAGAAAATTTTACTTCTTCCTTTGTTTTTTGGAGTCTCTTATTTCTTTTTGTTCCTTGTTTCTCTGGCTAGGACATCCCATACTATGTCAAATGAGAGTAGTGAAAGTGGACACACTTGTCTTTTTTCTGATCTTTAAGGGGAAAACTTTCAAACTTTTTTGATTGAATATGAGATGAGCTCTGGGCTTGCAATATGTGTTTTTTCTTTAATGGATTTTTTAAATTATTTTTTTAAAAATTTTTATAAACATATAATGTGTTTTTATCCCTAGGGGTACAGGTCTGTGAATCACCAGGTTTACACATTTCACAGCACTCACCATCACTCACCATAGCACCTGCCCTCCCCAATGTCTATACCCCCACCATCCTCTCCCAACACACCTCCCCCCAGCAACCCTCAGTCTGTTTTGTGAGATTCAATCTTTTATGGTTTGTCTCCCTCCCAATCCCATCTTCTTTTATTTTTCTTTTTGTACTCCCGAAACCGCCTATGTTGCAATTCTACTTCATCATATCAGGGAGATCATAAGATAGTTGTCTTTCTCAGATTGATTTATATCGCCAAGCACAATACCCTCTAGTTCCATCCACGTCATCACAAATAGCAGGATTTCATTTCTTTTGATGGCTGCATAGTATCCCATTGTACATATATACCACATCTTATTTATTGATTCATCTATTGAAGGACATTTAGGTTCTTTCCATAGTTTAACTATTGTGGACATTGCTGCTATAAACATTTAGGTGCATGTAACCCTTCAGAATGCCACGTTTGTATCTGTACGGTATATACCCAGTACTACAATCACTGGGTCATAGGCTAGTTCTATTTTCAGCTTTTTGAGGCACCTCCACGCTGTTTTCCAGAGTGGTTGCACCAGCTTGCATTCCCACGTACAGTGTAGGAGGGTTGCCCTTTCTCCACATCCTCGCCAGCATCTGTCATTGACTGACTTGTTCATTTTAGCCATTCTGAAAGGTGTGAGGTGGTATCTCATTCTGGTTTTGATTTGTAGTTCCCTGATGCCGAGTGATGTGGAGCATTTTTTCATGTGTCTGTTGGCCATTTGGATGTATTCTTTGCAGAAATGTCTGTTCATGTCCTCTGCCCATTTCTTCATTGGATTATTTGTTCTTAGGGTGTTGAGTTTGATAAGCTCTTTATAGATTTTGGATAGATACTGGCCCTTTATCTGGTATGTCATTTGCAAATATCTTCTCCCAGATAACTTCTGACAGTCATCTTTTGGCTTTGTTAACTGTTTCCTTTGCTGGGCAAAAGCTTTTTGATCTGATGTAATCCCAAGAGTTCATTCTTGCCCTTGCTTCCCTTGCCTTTGGCGATGTTCCTAGGAAGAAGTTGCTGCTGCTGAGGTCAAAGAGGTTGCTACCTGTTCTCTCCTCAAAGATTTTGATGGATTCCTTTCTCACATTATGCTTCTTCATCCATTTCCAGTCTATTTTCATGTATGGTGTAAGGAAATGGTCCAATTTCATTTTTCTGCATGTGGCTGTTCAGTTTTCCCGACCCTAAGGCCAGAGGCTCCTTCTCTACTGCTGTGCCTTCTCCCATGTACTCCTGGGGAACGCGGTGACAGTCGTGTGCGACCATGCTTCTCTCTCAGACAGAGGGGATGCTAGGGAAAAGAGTATTTTGTTCCATGCGGGTATCTTCCACCGTGCTGCGGAGACTAGCTCAGGCAAGCAGCAGCAGCATCCACAAACCCAATTCTGATTTCCCAACGAATGCTGTGCTTTCCCAGGGGAGATGCCCAGGCAAAGAGGCTTTCGCTGTATGCGGGTTTCTCCCACCGCGAGACTGGGCTCAGGCAAGCAGCAGCAGCCCGCAGATCATTTCTCAGCGAATGCTGTGCTTTTGCAGAGGCTTTGGCTTGGAGCGAACAGCACTTCGCCGCTGCTTCCTCAGCAAGGCTTCAGTCGCGTCAGGGAAGAAGAGCTGCGGGAGAGCTGGTGTCTCTTGGGCCTTGCTTTCCCGAGCTCCAAGATCGAACCCGGGGTTCATCTTGCTAAGCCGAACTAAGCAGACACAGTCACAGCCCTGCAGCAGCTTGCGTGGCCTAGCATGGCACTCTATGCCTATTACCACCTTTTGGGGTAGGTAAGGCTTTGCATTTTACTCCGGCGCTAAGGAAGACGCGGGATCTAGGCCAGTGCCTTCAGAACAGGAGAGAGGTTGCGACAGGATCCCTGCAAACGGCCCGTGCCTTGGATGGGGAACTGTGGGGGACAGTCTCCACTCCTTCCCCGGCACACCCCCTGCCACCCACATCGCTGCCACATCTTGGTGGAAGACGGCATCTGACTGCCCATTTCTCCCTGGGGTTGTTTCTGTGAGTTGTGGGTATGGCACCTGGTGTCAAGCCCAAATCTGCCCTTAGGACAGGTGGCCAAGGAGATGCTGTCCCCTTGGAACTAGAGGCACAAGACTGGCCTGCCTTCTGCCAAGTCTCCTACTTCAGAGGATAGCACGTGCCCCTGCCCTAGTCGTCCCCTCATGTCTCCTTAGCAGCCAGGCTTCCATCTCTCCGCACAGGGAGCGGGTGACACTTGTCTTGCCACTGGCCTGCTGTTCGTGCCACGGCAGGCTATCCTGCTTCCCGAGCGTTTCCCGACCCCAAGGCCAAGGGCTCCTTCTCTTCTCCGGGGGCGGCTTGCTGCGCCTTCCCCACACTTGCTCCTGGGGAGCGCGGTGACAGACATGTGCAACCACGCTTCTCTCTCAGGCTGAAGGGATGCTAGGGCAAAGAGTATTTCGCTCCATGCGGGTATTTTCCACCGTGCTGCGGGGACTAGCTCAGGCATGCAGCAGCAGCATCCCCAAACCCAACTCAGATTTCCCAACAAATGCTGTCATTTTCCAGGGTAGATGACAAGGCAAAGAGGCTTTCACTGTATGCGGGTATCTCCAGCCGCGAGACTGGGCTCAGGCAAGCAGCAGTAGACCGCAGAACATTTCTCAGCGAATGCTGTGCTTTCTCAGAGGCTTTGGCTTGGAGCGAACAGCACTTCGCCGCTGCTTCCTCAGCAAGGCTTCAGTCGTGTCAGGGAAGCAGAGCTGCGGGAGAGCTGGTGCCTTTTGGGCCTTGCTTTCCCGGGCTCCATGTTCGTCTCCTGGATTCGCCCTGCCAGGCCGAATCAAGCAGACACAGCCACAACCCTGCAGTAGCGTGTGGAGCCTAGGATGGCACCCTATGCACACTACCATCTCCCGGTGTAGGCATCGCTTAGCCTTTTACTCTGGCGCTCAGGCGTTCTCGCGGACTAGCCCAGTGCTTTCCCCACAGGAAAAGAGACGTGACAGGATCCCTGCACACCCCCGTGCACTGAATAGGGAGCTTTCGGGGACTGTCCTCACCCCATCACCTAAACCTCATGCCACCTCCAAGCATCCACATCCTGAAGGAAGACGGCATCTGACTCCCTGTTATTTCAGGGAGCTGTTTCTGCGAGTTCAGCGTAGGCTCCCGGTGGCTTGCGCATGTCTGCCCCAGGGACAGGTGGCCAAGGAGCTGCTGTCTCCTTGGGCCCAGAGGCTCAGGACAGGCATGCTTTCTGCCCAGACTCCTTTCTAAGAGTGGAGCACGCGCCCTGCCCTACTCATCCACTCTTCTGTAGCAGACAGGCTTCCGTCTCTCTGCACAGGGAGCGGGTGACACTTGTATTGCCACCGGCCGCTGTGCCTGCCTGGGCCGGCTCTCCTGTTTTACAACTGATTCCAGACCAGAAAGCCAACGGCTCCTGCTCTTCTCCCTGGGCACCGTGCTGCACCTTCCACAGACATGTTCCTGGGGAGCGCAGTGATAGACGTGTCCCTTTCCTTAAGGCTCTTTCCACAGGCGCAACCGCGCTTCTCTCAGGCAGAGGGGTGATAGGGCAAAGAGGATTTCGCTCCAAGCGGGTATCTTCCACCGTGCTGCGGAGACTAGCTCAGGCATTACGCCGCAGCATCACACACATCCGATTCTGATTTCCCAACAAAAGCTGTGCTTTCCCAGAGGGGATGCCCGGGCAACGGGTTTTCGCTGTATGCGTGTTTCTCCCTCCGCGAGACTGGGCTCAGGCAAGCAGCAGAAGTGACCGCAGAAACGACTCTGATTTCCCAGCGACTGCTCTGCTTTCCCAGAGGTTTTCAACTTGGCGCGAACTGCACTACGCTGCGGCTTCCTCAGCAAGGCTTTGATCGTTCGCTCTGTCGCGGCAGGGAAGAAGAACCGCGGGAGAGCTGGTGCCTCTTGGGCCTTGCTTTCCCGGTCTCCAAGTTCACACCCGGGTTTCAACTTGCTATGCCGAACTAAGCAGACACAGTCACAGCCCTGCAGCAGCTTGCGTGTCCTAGCATGGCACTCTATGCCTATTACCATCTCCAGTGGTAGGTAAGACTTTGCCCTTTGCTCCGGCGATCAGGCAGACTCGGGGTCTAGGCCTGTGCCTTCAGCACAGGAGGGAGGAGGCGACAGAATCCCTGCACACGGCTCGTGAAATTGGATCGGGAACTGTGGGGGACAGTCTCCACTCCTTCCCCTGCACACCCGCTGCCACCCATATCGCTGCCACATCTTGGTGGAAGACGGCATCTGACTGTCCGTTTCTCCATGGGGTTGTTTCAACGAGTTTCGGTTATCGCACCTGGTGGCAAGCTCAAGTCTGCCATTGGGACAGGTGGCCTAGGAGATGCTGTCCCCTTGGGACCAGAGGCACAGGAAAGGTCTGCCTTCTGCCCAGACTCCTTCCTCAGAGTGGAGCTCACGCCCCTGCCCTAGTCGTCCCCTCATGTCTCCTTAGCAGCCAGGCTTCCATCTCTCCGCACAGGGAGCGGGTGACACTTGTCTTGCCACCGGCCTGCTGCTCGTGCCACGGCAGGCTATCCTGCTTCTCGAGCGTTTCCCGACCCCAAGGCCAAGGGCTCCTTCTCTTCTCCGGGGGCGGCGTGCTGCGCCTTCCCCACACTTGCTCCTGGGGAGCGCGGTGACAGACATGTGCAACCACGCTTCTCTCTCAGGCTGAAGGGATGCTAGGGCAAAGAGTATTTCACTCCATGCGGGTATTTTCCACCGTGCTGCGGGGACTAGCTCAGGCATTCAGCGCAGTGATAGACGTGTCCCTTTCCTTAAGGCTCTTTCCACAGGCGCAACCGCGCTTCTCTCAGGCAGAGGGGTGATAGGGCAAAGAGAATTTCGCTCCAAGCGGGTATCTTCCACCGTGCTGCGGAGACTAGCTCAGGCATTACGCCGCAGCATCACACACATCCAATTCTGATTTCCCAACGAATGCTGTGCTTTCCCAGAGGAGATGCCCGGGCAAAGAGGCTTTTGCTGTATGCGGGTTTCTCCCACCGAGAGACTGGGCACAGGCAAGCAGCAGAAGAGCCCGCAGAACCGACTTCTGATTTCTCAGAAAATGCTGTGCTTTCGCAGAGGCTTTGGGTTGAAGCGAACAGCACTTCACCGCTGCTTCCTCAGCAAGGCTTCAGTCGCGTCAGGGAAGAAGTGCTGCCGGAGAGCTGGTGCCTTTTGGGGCCTTGCTATCCCGGGCTCCAAGTTCACAACCTGGGTTCATTCTTCCAAGCTGAAATAAGCAGACACAACCTCGACCCTGCAGCAGCGTGCGTGGCCTAGGATGGCACTCTGCTCACAATGCCATCTCTCAGCATAGGCACAACCGGCCCTTTTGCTCTGGCGTTCAGGTGGACAGGGGACTAGGCCAGTGCCGTCTCCATCCTTGAGGAGACATGAGAGGATCACTGCACACCGCCCGTGCCCTGGAATGGGGAGTAATCGGTAACTGTCCCTGTTTCCCCGGGACACCCCCTGCCTCCGCGAATGCTGCCACATCCTGGAGGAAGACGGCATCTGATTGCCCATTCCTCCAGGAGGTGTTTCTGCGAGTTCAGGGCCGGAAGCTTGGTGGCAAGCCCACGTCTGACCTCTGGACAGGTGGCCAAGGAGATGTTGTCCACTTGGGTCCAGAGGCACAAGACAGGCCTGCCTTCTGCCCAGACTCCTTCCTCAGATTGGAGCACGTTCCCCGGCCCAATCGCCCCCTCATGTCTCCTTAGCAGCCAGGCTTCGTCTCTCTGCACAGGGAGTGGGTGACACTTGTATTGCCACCGGCCCGCTGTTCCTGCCAGGGCCAGCTCTCCAGCTTCGCGACCATTTCCCGACCACAAGGCCAATGGCTCCTTCTCTTCTCCTGGGCAGTTTGCTGCACTTTCCCCAGACAGGCTCCTGGGGAGCCCAGTGACAGACATGTCCCCTTCCTTAAGGCTCTTTCCACAGGCGCAACCACGGTTCTCTCTCAGGCAGTGGGGATGCCCAGGCAAAGAGGATTTCGCTCCAAGTGGGTTTATTACACTTTGCTGTTGGGTCTTGCTCAGGCAAGCAGCAGCAGCATCCCACAGACCCGACTCTGATTTCCCAAAGAATGCTGTGCTTTCCCAGAGGAGATGCCCAGGCAAAGACCCTTTCACTGTATGAGGGTTTCTCCCGCCATGCTGCGAATACTAGGCTAAGGCAAGCAGCAACAGCAGCCCACAAAAACGACTCTGATTTCCCAGCGACTGCTATGCTTTCACAGAGGTTTTCAGCTTGGCGCGAACGGCACTTCGCTGCTGCTTCCTCAGCAAGGCTTTGGGTGTTCGCTCTGTCGCATCAGGGAAGAAGAGCTGCGGGAGAGCTTGTCCCTCTTGGGCCTTGCATTCCCGGGCTCTATGTTGGCACCCTGGGTTCACCCTGCCAGTCCGAACTAAGCAGACACAGCCACAACGCTGCAGCACCGTGCGTGGCCTAGGATGGCACTCAATGCACACTACATTCTCCCAGTGTAGGCAACGCTTGGCCTTTTGCACAGGCCCTCAGGCGGACTCGCGGACAAGGCCAGTGCCTTCCCCACAGGAGAGGAGAGGCGACAGGATCCCTGAACACCGCCCGTTCACTGGAATGGGGAGCTTTGGGAGATTGTCCCCACTCCTTCCCCGGCAAACCCCCTGCCACCGAAAACGCTGTCACATCTTGGAGGAAGATGGCATCTGACTGCCCGTTTCTCGAGGGAGCTATTTCTGCGAGTTCCGGGTATGGCGCCTGGTAGCTAGCCCAAGTCGGCCCTACGGACAGGTGGTCAAGGAGATGCTGTCCCCTTGGGACAAGAGGCACAGGACAGGCCTGCCTTCTGCCCAGACTCCTTCCTCAGAGTGGAGCATGCATCTCTGCCCTAGTCATCCCCTCATGTCTCCTTAGGAACCAGGCTTTGTCTCTTTGCACAGGGAGCGGGTGACACTTGTCTTGCCACCGGCCTGCTGTTCCTGCCATGGCAGGCTATTCTGCTTACCGACCTTTCCCGACCACAAGGCCAACGTATCCTTCTCTTCTCCTGGGGTGGCGTGCTGCACCTTCCCCAGACGTGCTCTTGGGGAGCGCAGTGACACACGTGTGCAACCACGCTTCTCTCTCAGATCTCAAATACCCAACATAACCCTACACCTAAAGGAGATGGAGAAAGAACAACAAAGAAAGCCTAAACCCAGCAGAAGAGGAATAATAAAGATCAGAGCAGAAATCATGAAGAATATTTTAATCAGCAGGGATGGTCAAAATGACAAAGTTCCATGATCAGAGTAAACATATGGGATTTAAAAATAAAAAATAAAAAAAAATTTTTGAAAGGACTTTTTTTTTAAGGAATTTAAACAAAAGACCTTTGTAAGAGACAGTTGGCTTTTAAAACCAAAAGTACAACTCACTGAGAGAATCACCGCATTATTTGTTGGGGTAGAAAGGACCTGGAATGTAGAAAGACCCATTCTGCAGAGGAAAAAATAGAATCACTAACAGGCCTCATGCCTTGCACAGCCAGTGACTAGAATACCGCCCCATCAGACCCTGTGCTAGAAGGCCGCTGAACCATTTCAACTATGTTAGTTTTTCTTGGAAGCCAACAAGAGTTTGCCCAGTTAAGAGCACGGTAACAATCAGTCACGTTATGTTATAATGATTGTCGATATCTTTAAAAGCCGTGTCAAGTTCCTTTTTGAGTAACCTTCACCCACCCTTAGAGAAATTTATCTGTGGTTCACCGCTTTGAAATACCTCACTGTTGTTCCACATTTACCATAGCCGAAAAACAAAAACAAACAAAGAAACAAAAAAAGCTTTTTATTAACAAAGTGTTCAGAAGGGGCGCCACTGTAACAATGAGAGTTTTCTCTGCCGGGACAATTTTGTTTCAGAAACAGCTGAAAGCAATCAGGTCAGACAGAGCCAAGGGCTGGAGGGATTTTTAAAATGACAAAAACCGAACCAAATCTAACCAAAACAAAAATCAAAACCAATGGCCAAGATTTCAAGTTTGCTACTAAAGGTATGACATTCTCCTAAGACATGCGAGTGACCTGATCACTTTATTTATATATTTATATTTGAAGAAGAAGGAACTTTTGATGCAGCAAATCCACGTTGGTTAAAAATTACCAGATATGGGGGCTCCTGGGTGGCTCAGTGGTTTAGGCCTCTGCCTTCGGCTCAGGTCATGATTTCAGGGTCCTGGGATGGAGCCCCATATCGGGCTCTCTGCTCAGCGGGGAGCCTGCTTCCTCCCTCTCTCTCTCTGCCTCCCTCTCTACCTACTTGTGGTCTGTCTCTCAAATGGGTAAATAAGATCTTTGAAAAAAGAATTACTAGATGTGAAATACATCGAGGGTATGGGAAGGAAAATGATTTCACCTGATCTGACGAGGAAGTGGTTGAAGCCTGAATTAAAGTGCTATAAAAAGAAGAGAAGAATGAGGATGAGTGTGTCAAGTTTCAAAGGGCCAGGAGGCAGCACAGTGCATTCGGGAAACTACAGCAAGTTTATGACAACCGACAGCTGATCTGGCAGCATCACCTGGGTAGGAGGCTGAGACCCGGGGTTAACACTGGGAAATATATGGGGTAAAAATCCCTAGAAAAACAGCAATCATAACTGGCTGCTCTTTATTGACCAGATCCTGCGATAGGCAAAGAAGAGCTGGTTTTAGCCAGAGGATGATCTCCGTTTGTCTTCATGATCTGGCATCTCCTGCATGCCAGGCATGGGGCTCTGCACTAGAGCTGCAAATGCTGGGTGCCCTCATTGTCCCTTTTCTCTTCTCAGGGGGACTACGGGCATGTCCATGATGCAGGTTGACAGGCTTTACCACAGGGAGATAATAGACTGCAAAGGGAAGGTGGGAGCTAGGAAAAGCCACTTAGGAACAGATTTTCAGGGGAGGTGATAGACAAGGGCAAAGCGAAGAATGAGGATGAGTGTGTCAAGTTTCAAAGGGCCAGGAGGCAGCACAGTGCATTCGGGAAACTACAGCAAGTTCATGACAACCGACAGCTGATCTGGCAGCATCACCTGGGTAGGAGGCTGAGACCCGGGGTTAACACTGGGGGTGAGAAGGTTTGTATACTATGGCGAGGAGGTGAGGTACTACACTGTGGGGGCACAGGGAGCTACTGGAGGATTTCAAATATCAGAATCGTAACCATAATAGAGTATTTAATTGCATCCTAGCTTTCCTCAAGGGTAAGATGCACTATAGTTTATGTTCGACTAAGAAAGAGAAATGCTGTCAGTTAAAGTAGGATATATCATCAAGTGCAAGGTGAGTGCCACCTTAAGAGATATTAAAATGGGGGGGGGGGACAAATCTTAGAACAAGTAAATTGAGGTAGTAGAATAATTAAGAAAGATCCAACACTTGGATCAACTAAAGAATTGATTATTGCTTACCATGTGCCCCAAACTATATTAAGTCCTAGAACAAGAGACGTGCTCATCTTGATGCCCCGCAGCTGTTAGACCCAAGGTACAGAGGGCAGTAGCCAACGACCAGCAGGCCCCAAGTGCCATGTGCAGACTCTAAGAGCAACTGCCTTTGGAAGAGGAAACGGTTGAGAGTTTGCTTTCTGAGGTAGAGAATTACTGGCTGGGAAAGTAGGACAATTGACACAGAATCAGAATTCATGCCCCTACATGACAGAGTTGGTGAAACTTCCCTTCTCAGAGATCTTGAGGCTCCTCAGAAACGAATTTTTCATTTTGGACAGAACATTCAGGATAAATATGATCTGTTTGAGTTCCTGGTTCTCTCATTAGGACTGTTTCTTAGGCTTCAGTGGCACAAGAAAAGGGTTTTGATAATCCAGGTAAATCCTGACAAAAGCAAAGCACGGGATCTATGAAAATCTAACCACTCAGAAGAGAACAACAGATAAAGGGCCAGGCCGACCTGACCCTGCAGGATAGGTAAGGTTAGTCTGGCAACAGGGGTAGATGGGAAGTGCCCATCTCCTGCTAGATGAGCTAGAGAAGACCCCTTCCGGAGAGATTACCAGGAGAGGAGAGCAGTAGGTGCTAATGATGAAGAATATTTTAATCAGCAGAGATGGTCAAAATGACAAAGTTCCATGATCAGAGTAAACATATGGGATTTAAAAATAAAAAATTAAAAAAAAAATTTTTTGAAAGGACTTTTTTTTAAAAGGAATTTAAACAAAAGACCTTTGTAAGAGACAGTTGGCTTTTTAAACCAAAAGTACAACTCACTGAGAGAATCACCGCATTATTTGTTGGGGTAGAAAGGACCTGGAATGTAGAAAGACCCATTCTGCAGAGGAAAAAATAGAATCACTAACAGGCCTCATGCCTTGCACAGCCAGTGGCTAGAATACCGCCCCATCAGACCCTGTGCTAGAAGGCCGCTGAACCATTTCAACTATGTTAGTTTTTCTTGGAAGCCAACAAGAGTTTGCCCAGTTAAGAGCACGGTAACAATCAGTCACGTTATGTTATAATGATTGTCGATATCTTTAAAAGCCTTGTCAAGTTCCTCTTTGAGTAACCCTCACCCCACCCTTAGAGAAATTTATCTGTGGTTCACCTCTTTGAAATACCTCATTATTATTCCACATTTACCATAGCCGAAAACAAAAGCAAAAATTAAAAAAAGCTTTTTATTAACAAAGTGTTCAGAAGGGGGCGCCACTGTAAACAATGAGAGTTTTCGCTGCCAGGACAATTTTATTGCAGAAACAGCTGAAAGCAATCAGGTCAGACAGAGCCAAGGGCTGGAGGGATTTTTAAAATGACAAAAACCGAACCAAATCTAACCAAAACAAAAATCAAAACCAATGGCCAAGATTTCAAGTTTGCTACTAAAGGTATGACATTCTCCTAAGACATGCGAGTGACCTGATCACTTTATTTATATATTTATATTTGAAGAAGAAGGAACTTTTGATGCAGCAAATCCACGTTGGTTAAAAATTACCAGATATGGGGGCTCCTGGGTGGCTCAGTGGTTTAGGCCTCTGCCTTCGGCTCAGGTCATGATTTCAGGGTCCAGGGATGGAGCCCCCATCAGGCTCTCTGCTCAGCGGGTAGCCTGCTTCCCCCCTCTCTCTCTGCCTCCCTCTCTACCTACTTGTGGTCTGTCTGTCAAATGGGTAAATAAGATCTTTAAAAAAAGAATTACTAAATGTGAAATACATCGAGGGTATGGGAAGGAAAATGATTTCACCTGATCTGACGAGGAAGTGGTTGAAGCCTGAATTAAAGTGCTATAAAAAGAGTAAAGACCTGGGAAATATATGGGGTAAAAATCCCTAGAAAAACAGCAATCATAACTGGCTGCTCTTTATTGATCCAGATCCTGCGGTAGGCAAAGAAGAGCTGGTTTTAGCCAGAGGATGATCTCCGTTTGTCTTCATGATCTGGCATCTCCTGCAAGCCAGGCATGGGGCTCTGCACTAGATCTGCAAATGCTTGGGGCCCTCATTGTCCCTTTTCTCTTCTCAGGGGGACAACGGGCATGTCCATGGTGTAGTGTGACAGGCTTTACCACAGGGAGATAATAGACTGCCAAGGGTAGGTGGGAGCTGGGAAAAGCCACTTAGGAACAGATTTTCAGGGGAGGTGATAGACAAGGGCAAAGCGAAGAATGAGGATGAGTGTGTCAAGTTTCAAAGTGCCAGGAGGCAGCACAGTGCATTCGGGAAACTACAGCAAGTTCATGACAACCGACAGCTGATCTGGCAGCATCACCTGGGTAGGAGGCTGAGACCCGGGGTTAACACTGGGGGTGAGAAGGTTTGTATACTATGGCGAGGAGGTGAGGTGCTACACTGTGGGGGCAGAGGGAGCTACTGGAGGATTTCAAATATCAGAATCGTAACCATAATAGAGTATTTAAGTGCATCCTAGCTTTCATCAAGGGAAAATGCACTATAGTTTATGTTCGACTAAGAAAGAGAAATGCTGTCAGTTAAACTAGGATATGTCATCAAGTGCAAGGTGAGTGCCACCTTAAGAGATATTAAATTGGGGGGGGGACAAATCTTAGAACAAGTAAATTGTGGTAGTAGAATAATTAAGAAAGATCCAACACTTGGATCAACTAAAGAAGTGATTACTGCTTACCATGTGCCCCAAACTATGTTAAGTCCTAGAACAAGAGACGTGCTCATCTTGATGCCCCGCAGCTGTTAGACCCAATGTACAGAGGGCAGTAGCCAACGACCAGCAGGCCCCAAGTGCCATGTGCAGACTCTAAGAGCAACTGCCTTTGAAAGAGGAAACGGTTGAGAGTTTGCTTTCTGAGGTAGAGAATTACTAGCTGGGTAAGTAGGAAAATTGACACAGAATCGAAATTGATGCCCCTACATGACAGTTTGGTGAAACTTCC